>NW_010973034.1:2279009-2460355 GCF_000737465.1 Haliaeetus leucocephalus | reverse complement strand
GGAGGCGGGCGGGAAACCGCCGTTAGCGGGGCCGCCGGGGCTCCGGCCTCGCCTCGCTGAGGGGCCTCGCCGCGGACCCGCCTCGGGTGCTGCGCGGCGTCTTCCCCGACGTGGGGGGGAGGCCTGTGACCCGCATCGCTTTCCCCGCCGCTCCCCCCCCCCTTCCCCTCGGCTGAGGGAGATCTGCCGCCGAGCCGCTCGGAGCTGGAGGCCCGGCGTTGCCGGGCGGTGAAGCGTCTCTCCCCGTCCCTCAGCAGCCCGTGTCCGATCGCGACGGGGCGAGGGAGCGTAAAACGCAGGGGAAGGAGCGCGGGGCTGTGAGGGAATTCCCCCCACACGCACCCCGCGGCGGTGGCCGGCCTCGTCCCCGTGTGGCTGAGGAGAGTCCCGAGGCGTGTGGAGAGCAGGTGGGCATGGGGAGTCCCGCCCGTGAGGTTTTCTTCTTGGGACGTCTGTCCTTCTGACTGCTCCTGCGTCCGGAGGGGTGCCCAGGTGCGGAGCTGTCGCGTATTTGGGCCAGTAAGATAATTCTCCAGCTTTCCCTCCCAAATAATTTTCACTAGGAAGGAGCTGACAGCAGCTGTTGCAGTTGCTGAGGCAACAGCCAGAATAGGAAGGCTGCCTAGTCTAACTAGTAAATTTAATCTAGCGTGGGTCTCTTCTGGCACCGCCTTGGAAGGAAGTTTTTGATTACAGCAGGAGCAAGTACAGTATTTCGTACAAAAGCTGACAGCTCTAAAGTTCGGCTGAATATGTTGTGACAAATGATTCCATTGTTGCTGGAGACAAACGTGGTTGCGAGTCTGGTTCCTCGACAGATGAAATCTAATCTTAAAAAAAAAAACAAAAACAATTTTTAATCAGGGGTTTTTTTTGCCTTTTGTTTTTGAGCTTTATTACATGACGTTTTCAGACTTTCCTGAACAACCAAAGAGGTTAGAAATGTGTTTGGTATTAACAAAGGCAGAATTCTTTTATGAATTTAGTTTTGAAAACTAAATGACTTGAGTCTGAAGGCATAAACGTAAGAGCTAACGACTGTGTAGCTCTATTGAGGGTCACACTTCACACCCACAGAAGCTGAAGAAGATTGAAGGTATGTTTCCAGGCATTGTAAAATAAGCTATTAAGGTGCAGTGTGTTCTTGTGTCTCAGCTTATTTTAAAGACTGAATATATATATATTTCAGGATCTACCTTCAAATAGTGCTCTGTTGTGGATGAAGGATGGATCAGGTAAAATTAAAGTACTCCTAAGGCTGTCTACATAGTCCCCATCCAAATAACATCAACAAGAAAAGCAGTACATTTCAGCACAGATGTTCTGGCAAGAGCAAATAAGTTTTATGTTGGAAGTAAGAGGTTTGCATGAAAGAATATAAACATTTTCAGGTGGCAGAAATCAGCAGTAAGCATAAAATGGCCAGATTAGGCAGGTCTGATTGCTGCCCTTTCCGGAGAAGCATGGAACAGTACTATCGTGTAAACAGGATTTCCTTCCAGCAGGAAGTTGGGCACTGTTGGTAGGAGCTAATTTTCAGGCTTTCTTATTCTGCATTTGTTAAAATATTGCTGTAGATGCTAAGTGTAATTAGAATTCCCTCAAACCAAAGTTTCTTACAAGTCAGGAGACTACTTCTGAACCATTTAGGAGCCTAACTAGGGATCTTTTCTTTTCTTCGGAGTATTTCATAGCATATTCCCAATCAAAGCCTGCTCAGAAATAAGCCTTCTATTTTTATCATGGGTCAGATGCACAGCTTGTGCTAATTAACATAGCTGCACTGAAGGCCTTAGATACAATAAAGACAAGCTTGGATTGTCAGATTACATGACAAATGGTGAACGTACTTGTAGGGGTCCCAGAATGATTTTACGTGTTTCTGGGGATGACACAATGCATGTAGATCAAAGCTTCCACCAACTGTATTTCCAGCAAGAGCCGTACTGAAGGTAACAAAATTGAATTAATTTCCCATAAACCCTAAGTTTTCTCATGGGATCTCAAGTTGACGAAAAGTAATTATAACTTAGTGAATGAGAATTCCATCTATTAAGAGGTGTCATGCCACATCTGGCAAAGAATATCTGCAGCACCAACCACTTTTTGTTTTGTTTTTTAAAGGAAGCTTTCAGTAATAGAAGTGAAGCAACTGTAGTTGTCTGTAGCTGGGAAACTGATGACTCAGACCCTATTCATGCTGTTGAAAGACTGTTTTATGAGACCCGTCAGAGCTGTGGGTGGACCTGGAGAGGAGTTTGAAGGCAGACTTCATATGCAGCGATGTCTGCAGCAGTGTCTGGTGATTGTCCCATCATACACCACTAATGGCATATCCTTTTGGATGTTTTCTTTAATCTTGGGGTGGTGAGGCTGCAGAAAAGGTCAGGGCGGGGAATTTCACCATTTCTTTTATCTAAAGAGGTGTACCATCAGGTCAGAAAAGAACTGCTGAAGCAGCACTCTGCCTTAGAGGGGGAAAGAAAGTATTGGAGTTTGCTTTGACCCTGCTACACCCCTGTGTGTAACCATTTGTAACTAGTGACATTTTCCCATCAATAACAAAAGGGTATATTCCAAACTTGATGAACAAGACTGTAGCTGCATAGCTCCCATGAATGCTAATAGGAATACAGGCTTTCTCCATCCCCATGTAAGTTACTTTGCATATCCTAATAGTGCATTCTCAATGAGCAACAGGGTCAGTGTTAATCACTCCATGGCATTCCAAGAGCAACTGCAGAGATCTCTACCACATTCCCCTTGGTCATGTTATATCTAGTGTGGCTTGATCAGAGCTAGGAAGTTAAGTATACACACAGGAATATTAAAAAGATCTTAAGGAATTAATAGAAAGGAACTGTAAAGGAGATGTTGGAGGACTGATATACTTGTTAGTAATTTTTAATTAAAAAAAATATTCTTTCTATGTGGAAGTTACATACATGTCATGTGCCACCACTGTTTTTGTAAGTCTTTAAGTCATTCTATGATTCGGGATCACAGGGCTAGATTTACATTTAGATAGCTAGTGCCAAGTATCTAAATGTATGTTTTAGTTGCTTGAATGATGTGATAAGCTATGACTTATTAAAAGATTCACACAGAAATAGATATACAGCCTTTGTCTGTCTCTGCTTCCCTGCTTGGTACTTGGGAATGGCACTAAAATTGTAGGAAATGGTAATGTCAAGTTAGATCTGCAGCTCCAGTGGAGTCCAAACAAAGTGTGAAGTTACTAAGCAGTGTCTGACTGCAAGATATGTAAGGTGAGTAAGAGGATCTATTTAAGAACTATAGAAGTAGGCAGGAAGCAAATACTGCTAAATCTGCAGACACTTGCAGAGTAGTCTGTTCTCCAGTGGAAATATTTGCATGTGTATGTTTAAGTATTATACTCTGGGCCTTGATCCTCAAAACTAGCAGAAACCCTTTTTATTTAGCAAGGTTCCAACAATTTCACTCTAAAATAGTTTAAAAATTACCACAAAATTTAATTGTTTAATTTAGTACTGTTATGGTTTTAATGAGAATAAATGAAAATTTATCTTTGGATTGAGACTGTTATTTCCCAATTTTGTATTTCATGTATTTGCTGCTTCCCTTTGGTTACTCAACATGAATTGATTACTTTTTAATTAATTTTATTTAAATTTAATAGGTATTCGTAATAGAAATGTGCTGTGTACCTTCCATAACACAGCCAGTAGGGTGCATTGGTTGTTTGATATTTAGTTTTCAAAAATCTGTAAAGAACTGCATATTTGCTTCTGATTTACATTTTTGCTCAGCTCAGGTATCTTCTGAATAAGAAAATCTACCAGTGAAACCATTCAGTTACAGTAGAGACAGTATGCAAAAATGGAGTATAGACTCTTGAAAATTTATTTCAAATTATTCACAGACGGATTTTGCTGTAAGATTCTGAATTCCTATTCATATACCTGTATTCATGAATAAGAGTTTCTGTAGTGTGCTAACTGAAGTTCTTTTTTTTTTTTAGTGATTGTCATAGATTCCTTCCAATTTTAGCTGGATGAACCTGTAGTTAAGTCCAGGAATAGCTGTTACTTTTTGATATGGTTTCCCTGAGTAAATTAAAGAACCCTTACTTGTTTTTTCTCTGAGGAATTTTTGCACTGTAGTCAAGTTTTTCCTTCATTCTTTTTTTTTTTTTTAACAAATTAAACATTCAAAGCTTGTTAACTTTTACTTTCTGCTTTCTTTATCTCTCAGTTTTTGGGAATTTGATTCGTTTGCATTGTCTGTGGGTTTCAGCATTGTTTTTAAAATGTGGACACCAGAACTTTATGCAGTTTCAAGTATCCACCCCATTAGTGCTATGTACAAAGGTAAATGATTCCCCCACCCCAACTACTTGTCACTAATCTACTGTTGATGTATCTGAAGATCACACTAACTCTGTTTTTTTTTCTAGTCACAGCCTCACATTGGACACTTGCAGTGAGCTGCTTCTCTGCTAGAGTTTCTTCAGGTGAAAATGATCCAGATCATTTGTAAGGTATAACCTATATTTTAGCTTTGAAGGTATTCAGCAGTGTTAACATGACTTGTTTTAATGTAACCAGCTTACCAGGTGAGCCATATCACTGTAATATGGTCATTTCCTTTCTGCTTATATTGACATCACAAACATACAGTTGTGATTTTTGTATTTACAGGGAGAGAATCTTGAGGAGCAGCAGATCTATTTGTAACCCTTGTTAAGCTACATAATAGAAGTATTTTCATTTATTTATATTTTGTTCATAATCTCTTACTGGAGAATGCTTTTTGAGATCTACCAGCTAGTTTTTAATCTATTTTACAGCATTGCACTGCTTACTAGCATGGCACTGTCTTTACCATATGGTAGTGTGATTAAAAAGTAAGTCCTCCAACCATTCAGTTCTGTTATACCAGCACAATTACTGTCATTGAAATTTATAATCTTACAGAATTAAACCAAGTTGCGCTATTTGTATAAGATCACATATTTATTCCATTCATTTCTTTTACCTCCTTATAAGTGAAATCTCACATCAGCCTTTACATTATTTTGGCTATGTTTGCTGCATTTATAGTCTAAACTTCCTTTTGTATCTTTGGAATTGATTGTTACAGACATTTAAAATATGGTTATTAAACTTGCCAACCCAGTGGTTTTCTCTTATGTCTTTAACCTTCTTTAACCTAATTTATACACTGTAATTTAAAATGTCTGCTCTCTAGTTCCCTTTTCCATAACCTGTACATTGATCTATTTTGTGTTTTGTTTCTGATTGAATTTTTACTATATTATTGCACCAAGATGCACACTTATTCAATTTTTTTTTCTTGATTGTAGAACACTGGCTTTTTGTCACTCTAGTAGACTCTTCTGCTTAATTTTGGAAATAAAAAAGCTTAAGGATTTTGATAGTTTTCCCCCTACAGGAAGGAGCTGAATATTGTATGGTATTTTTTAAGCATTGGTATTTCAGCTGTGGCAGAAGTTTTCTTTGGCCACCTTGGTATGGATAATTCGCCCTTACTGGTGGCACAGCTATGTAGGTATGGTTGCATCTGCGTTGATACAGACCTTTCCTTGGTTACAAGTCCTCCAGCACATGAGTTTTTGCTGCAGATGTATTCTGTATTGGTACATTGCTACCTACAGCTACAACTGAGAAAAGCTTTCACTGGCAAACAGTCCTTTGATGTCATTCCACTGAGTGGGAAAGTGCCCTTACACAGGCCCTGATACACCCGTGCAATCCCATCAACTGTACAGCCTCTTCTTCCACCCTTCTACTGTTCTTCCCACATAAAGAGAGGCATACAGGCAAGTGAGGGGCTTGTCTGGAATATCCTAGCATTACTTTCATGCTTTGTTTTAAGCTTCTCACGGCTGGAATAGTGGGGTATGCTGAACAGCTTTTGTAAAAGGGAGAAGGAATAGTAGAAGTGAGTGGGAGCAGGAGCAGGGAGACTATCTCATGGTAAAGGATCTGATTCAGAGTCTTGAAAAGCTTTGATATAGGAGCAGGTATGGCATTCACAGTCTGCTATATTGATAAATATTTGAACTGTGTATTTAAGGTGCCTTAAATTTTCACCTATAATGGCATGCAAGTGTAATTTAAACTGTTGAATTAATACTCGTGCTCCTGATACTAGTAATAGTAATGGTACTGTAACTGTAAACATCTTGCTATACTTTTTCAAATTTGCAGTATAAAGTTGATTTTAAAAAAAAGAAAAAATTATCCTGTACTATAGCTATGTGTAATCTAGAATATTTATCCGTGTAGAGCTTAAGAAAAGGTTATTTTTCATACAAAACATGCTGGTTTCAGTTTTGACTTTATCTTTGTCACTTTTAGATAACTATAGCATATGTTAACAAATGTGAAAGTACTTCTAAAATAAATCACCCCATTCAACTTTTTAAAGCATTTAAAGTATGATCACAAATGTCTAGTTTATGACATAAATGAGAGTGGTCGAGCAGACATAGAAACTCTTTGATGAGAGCATTTTCATGAATTTTAAAACAGATTCCCTCCACCCCTGTTTTCTTACAACTTTTGTCTTTCTATTCGATTCAGCTTCTATACGGGACAGCAGAATGTGTCAGAAACCTTTAAGTTCTTTCAATGAGTATCAGGCATGTTAATGCAAATACATTACAAGTAATCCCTCCATAAGGAGAGACAGTAACATAGCCCACACGATGTCAGGAAAGTGTTTACAAGATATTAATATGCCCACTGTGACAAGATGTATTTAATGGGAAGCAACAAGGAATTTGTTTTATTAGTTTTCCTCCACCCTCAAGTAATAAATCTTAAAAGCTTCAATATTGATTCAATGAAATGAATGGCTGAATCATTCTGGAGAGGCTCTGACAAGTGGACAAATGCTTCCATGGTTACATTGTGCTATGCAGTATGGTTACTGAGCTTTGTTGGTTTCCTCCCTCTGCCATTGAAGTAAAATAACAAACCACAGGGAAGCACCACACATGGTGGGCATAAACTGGAAACAACTTTAAAAGATCAAGTTAGCTGATCTTATACAGATTTTAAGCAACATGGGTTTTATTGATTTATTCTGTATACCCTAAACATGCATTTCAGTACTTTCTCCTTCATATATGACTTTCCCACAGAACATTTTATTTCTTGTCTGAAACACCTCTTGCTTTTGATTTGCAATGCCATAACTTAAAAGGCTATGTGAAAGCGTGTTTCATAGTAGTGTTACATGAGTTATGTTTTTCTAGGAATATTTTTATATCAAGTGATGTTACTGCATCAGTGTGGGCTTCTGCAATACCTAGATAATGAACTACAAATCAGGTCTAGAACTGTTATGTGCAGTTGTTTTAGGGTGCTTTGCAGTATAACATAATTAAGTGGTTTGATTTTCCATCTCCTTGCATCCAACGTACTAAAATTTCAGGTGTCACAGGGAAGAGGGAGATAATAAACAAGTAACTTTGTAGATGTCACATTTTAAAAAATAATAAAAAGTAATGACATACAGTTATTTCGTTACCTTAAAAATGTTGCAGATCAAGCATTACATTAAGAGAAGGAAATCCTGAAGGCCTTAGATTTCATTCAGGACAAACTGTAAATGAAACTGAAAAGAGATGTGCTGAGAATAGTTGCATCTTTTTCCCCCTGCAGACGAACTCTGAAGAGAGCACGTGTTATCCTCTGTATTAGCTGTTAGGTTTGTTTTTTTTCCTTCTACGTGCTTGAGAGTCCCCAGGATCACTGTCTCAGCATCAGAATGCTAAGATGTTGCCGTGCCCCTTTGCAGACACAGCTTTACAGCAAGGATGGATGCCAGGATTCCCCACAGCCAGGAAAATAAATTCATAAAAGTGGAGGATAGTTACTTCTGAGACAGAAATTTTGGCTTTACAGCTTTCCATTGGAAGCTTACATTTATTGTGGGTACTTAATTTCACATTTACTCAAGTAATAACTCTTTGATCTCAAGGGGAAAAAGTAAGCAACAAATGAGTAAACACTTTAATGTTTCATGTAAAGAATTTCAGAAGAGTGAAGAGTCAACTCTTAAGTTGAAAAACATAAGTTAGTTGTGTTTCCAAGTAGTTTTTTTCCTCATTCAAAAAGAAGCAAACAAAATACTTGTCTGTGAATTGGGAAAGCAAGTGAAGTTGTATGCAGCAGCTGGAACCCTTTTGCTTTTATCTTTATTAGTCTGAAATACTTTTTGAGGACTTTGAGATTAAGAGCAATCTAGATGCAAGAGATTATGGGGAGTTTTTAATATTTTTATCATGTTTTACCTTCCAAAAAATGCACTTTTGCTAAGCGTTCTTTTTGAATTTACAGTCTAGTGCTTGACATGCCTTGAAGTTGTGTGTTTTGATGGATATTTTATGAGAAAGCTTCTGATTTGTTGCATACTACCTACATTGTCAGTGACATGCCACAAATGAAGAGCTGGACACACTTGATTGGAAGAAACAAGACTGCAATTTATTTAGCAACAATAACTGCACAAGAGGAGCGGGCAGACAACTCTTGCCAAGTTCTCATCTTGCTCTTCCTCCATGTGACCTACAAGCCAGTTAGCATCTACTGTGGGTTGAAAGAAGCCACTGAACATTGTAAGACCAAACCATCTCTCCAGAAATGGCATTCTTTTTGTGTCATTTTTGACACAAAAATGACAGAAATTGTGTCAAAATTGCACACTGGATCTTGATCAACCAAATCTGAGTTGCAGTAAGTTGAAACAAAGAAGTTATTTTCTCATTAATTTGTTCAGTTTTTTACAGTTGAACATATTTAAATTAACATTACCTAAAAGTCATCTCATTTTTTGTGAAAGTGTTGTCAAATGTGTAGCTAAGTTCAGTAATAAAAAGGTTATGATTATACGAACAGCATTTCTGCTGTAATGTGTTAAAATATAGCAGCCTCCCATGAACAGATGCCAGGGGACATTTACTTTTCTCCTCATAATAGGAATACTTAATTTTTTCAGTTAAAAGCTCTTTTTAGGTATTAACATCAGCATGCTTTATCAGTATACAAGTAAGGAGCTGTACCATAAAAAAGTTGACCTTTGCCAAGCTGATCACAGGAAGCATAAACAAATTAATGTTTGTCCTCAAAAAAGAGCACAATCTGCTTGGGAGTTCTCATTTTTCAGTTTCTTGAATCCTGGACATCTCTGAAAAATAGAGGATCAAAACCTGAATTTACCTGCATGCATCTGCACATCAACCAGTACGGCATAAACCACTGGGTCAGAAGCATGATACTCAAATTTTGTCATTCAGTCTTCTCAGATCACTAGTACTGTTTGTATTTCTCTACTTTGTGCTCTTTCTTGCATGTGTTTGTTTATTTGTCCAGAAGCTATGCAGTAAAATTAATATTTTAATAGTAAAGCATTCCCAGTCCATCAAGAAGGGTGTGAAGCAGTTCAGGAAGGAGAGCAGTGCTAGCACACTGTGGCTAGCACAACTGAAGAGGCATCAGGTAATACCTGACGGTGGTTGTGTCTTTCTTTGGCGTGGGGTAGCTGGATAGGAGTCTCCAGAGAGTGCAGCTAGATGGCAACAGGAAAGTGATCAGAAGAACACACCACACAAACTTGATCATATGCTGCTATTGGGATAGTGGTCAGAAGCCTGGTAATACAGACTAGTCAGGCTCTGAGGTAAACACACATCTTTGGTATGAGTCTTGGTCAGTTCTGCTGTCTTTCAAAGCATGGCTTTCAGCACAGTTCCCTGAAGACTATGCTACTGAAGTCATGTTCTGTAGTTCTGGCTGCTGTTTCTTTCAACGCTGCCAGTTGGATCTGCTCCTCAGTGTGAATCACATTGAGAAGAAGTAATAAGAACGAACACGGGGAATGCATCCTAGACATCAGCCAAGCAAACAACTATCTATTTGGAATCAAATATCAAACTACAGCCGCATAGGAAAGAATGTAAGTGCTTGTGGTGGTCTATAATGTTCTTAAAAATGGTCTGTCTTGCAGAAATACTCACCACCGTGCACCATTGTTCAGAGAAAATCCACTTTAAAAAAAAAAAAACCAAAAAACCAATCACCAAACTGAAGTGAATTTCTTGCAAGAAAATCTTCTGTGTCCTGTTGATTATTCTGTGAAGAGAGGAGGAAGATCAGCTTCAGTATTCTGCCTATACACTAGAACTAATCAGAACAGTGTTGGATGGATGTTATGTATTTTTGAAGTAATGTGTCATACTGGAAGTGATTCATTAATAAACAGGAAGGCAGTAAAGTTAACTTGTATCTGGTGTATTTTAATTAAGGCTTGATCTATGAAAGAGCTACGCACATGCTTAATGTTCCTCATTCTGAGTAGTTCAATCTGCTTCAGCTGAAGTACAAGAAAAGGTGATAGATAGGGCAATGTGGAAATCTGTGCAGGACTGAAATTTCAAGATTCTCAGAATCTCCTTGTTTGCTGCTTGCGTTCAAATAAGTGCTTAGTCCAGAATTTTGAAGCTTGGATGCCACAGGTGAAAACAAACCTCAATTTTGGTGGCATTTATGGATATTCAGAAAAATTTATTATCAGCATTTAATTTTTATTTCTAATATTGGTAGATTGAGATTGCAGTACCTGTGATTGACAACCAAATGGCCTTCATACAACACAAAAATCTTTCTTAATAGAAACAAAAATGTAAACAAGAAGGGCTCCCTTCTGACGCCCTTTGTTTGGATTTTTTTCTTCTTGCTCCTTTAAGTCCTGCTTTCCTTCTCAGGGATTTGTTTCTTCTTCTAACTCCCTCTTCTCTGGCCTTTCCTTTCAGATGATGCCAATAAAGGGAAAAGGCAAGTTTTCAAAACAAACAAACAAACTGGGGGCCATTGATTCTATTGCGGCTGCTTTCAATATTGGTTTATTCGCAGCAGAGCCATTTTTAACTTGCAGAGCTTTAATGAATTCAAAACAAAGGAAATCCAAACAAACGAAGAATTGAGGGGTGTACTTAGTACACCTTATTTACTGCTTTTATTGAAAAGAGAAGTTAAGGCTGACCTGGAGGCATAGTCCTGTGCAATGCCAGATCTATTGTAGGTTCAATACCAGGCCTGATTGTTTACCCCTGACATTTGTAAGGGCTGAGAGTTCTGTGTGGGCAGCATGCTGAGTTGTTAAAAGTGCGCATGGAGTGTCCCATGTCAATCACCAACAACCTTCCAGCTGGTTGAGGACCACCATTGACAAAATCCCATGGGAGCTCTGTCTCATCCTTGTGTGTAACAAAGGGAAGCACAGGTCTCTGGAGTGGTATGATGAAAAACAGCAATCGGGAAATCCTCGGGTATCGAGAGAAAACACGGAGTACTGTGTGTTGAGTGGGAAAGAGTAGCAAAAGCTACAGTCATTTTGGGTCTAAATGCAGTTTTGTTGAAAGACCCCATGAAATTAGCCATGTGTATTAGTGAGCCCAAGTCTGAGTTCTCACTCTTCCTTTGTTTTCTAGCTCAGTAATTACCAATGTTTAATGTGCTCAGGTCTGCTGTAATTGAGAACTGATGACTACTAAGGCAGCCCCTCTGATACTGAGCAACTTGATAGCTGTTGGTGGGAGCCAAACTTCCCACAGAAACTGGATGACAGAAGGACAACATGAAGTAATTTATATAAGCTGAAAAAAAAAATTACAGAATAAAACATAAAAATAATCTTACACCTCAAGTATCCTTTCCACCTGTTGATCCAGAGAGGAAAAACAATATGGGATCTAGATTGTGAGGCTAAGATAGGAAAATAATAATGGTATGGTATTGAAAAACATGCTGCTTATCTTTCATGCTCATACATTAATTTCTGCCTAGTGCAAAATTTGGCAGCTAATAGTATGGACCTTTGAAGGAGTGCTTCTTGCTCTCTTTTCAGTACAGAAAAAGTGGAGCTGGTGCATGGGATATGCATAATAAAGTATTGATCAAAAATATATTAATAAATAAACACAGGTGGACTAGTGCAAGAAGTGATCAGACATGTAACAAGGATTATCATACACATCTACCTGAATTCCTTTTAAGTGCACAGCATAGCTTTTTAGAAGAAAAAAGTACACTTGTGGTTTTTTAAAAAAAGAGGTATTTTAATATAATGTTTGGTGAGTCATTCCAGTGGATTGTTTCCTTCACTCTTAAGACCTGGAGTTTATTCTGATTATTAGTGTCTACTTTGGCATCTGCATATTAGATCATCTATACCTTTATCTGTTACACTGCAGATTTTTATTTATCAACATTCCTTTCTCTGTAGCTGTATACAGAGTAAATCCAAAGATTCATCTTGCCTAACATTAACCTAATGTCATTATCCAAAAGTTAGGTGGTAGGCTAAGATAGTCATTTGGACTCCCTGTTTAGTCATAGAGAAATAAGCACCTCTTAGAGGTAGTTATCCAATCCTACTATGTGACTAGGTTGGACTGGATGGCTGATGTTTGTTAGGTGGAATGCCTTCTACTTTGAAGCATCACTTTTACTGTTATAATCAAAATACTTCTTGAGGTCTCTGAGTCTTTTGATAAGTAATTTCCCAAACCTTTCATCATTCTCTAGCATCTTCTTTGCCTTTTTCTGTTTGTTTACATTATTCCTGAATTGTGATCACCATAGCTCAAAGCAGTATTGATGTAGTGACCAGGCTAATGCCATCAGAAGGCATAGATTCTTCTAGATCCTGTCATTTTTTTTGTCCTAAGAACTTCTGTGCTGTATCCCTTCCTTCTATATGCAAAGATTATATTAGCCTTAGCAGAATTGGTGCTTCCTCTCTCTGCGATTTCTATCACTGTGATTGCTTTTTCCATATGCTCCAAATAAATTAAAAGCAAAGCAGAGGAAGCTCATTTGAAATGCATGACTTCTCAGCAAACTAGAGCAAAGGTAAAAATCATTCTGCTTTCATTCAAGGCAGAATCCTATTTTGTGCTTAACATTTCCCTCTGCCCTTTCTGTAAATCTGCTGTCTGAAATAAAGCTAATCTAAAATTAGGCTAGGGTTATATTTGGATTTGTTTCTAAGTATTTATATGCTAATATGTATCAAAATAGGCATTTACAATAGATTCTGTGTATTCAATACTAATAAGCAATATGGGATTTTAAAAAATGCATCTGTCAAGTTCCATGTTAGATGCCTGTTGGTTGTTACATTGCTTTTTCACCCAGTTGTATCAGAGGCATGATTTTTCAAGCTACTTAGGAGTACTGTTTTGACAGAAAAGTCTGAGGATTTGGGACAAAAAAAACCAGACAGGATCCAGCAAGCTCAAAGTACCTGATAGTTGGTTGCGTACTGTTGTAGACTAGGAGTGTATTGGGATTTCCTTGGAGTTGGAATTGATGCTTTTTAAAAATTTGATAGGATGGTTTCCGTTTGTACGAGAGATGCAGGGAGCGTGGGGGTGTTAGTGGATGTAACTGGATTCAGCTACATGGAATTGTGCTGCTGCTGCTGCATTCGTCTGCAATAGGATTTCCACTTTTCCAGATCTAGTAGCTCCCATACAGGTTCTGGAAATACAGTGAAGACTGTGTAAATGGGACTAAGTGGAATTCCTCAAATTTCAGTATTTTCTATGTTTGGGGGCTTATATGCATCAACACATACTGGGTAAGTAGGAATTTTGACACTTGTTTACCATTAAATGGGAGACTTGGGGAGTTTGGGGGCCAACACTGGCAAGATCCGAGTGCCGCCTTTGTGTCTTTATATCTCTGCCGTTGCTCAGGATTTGCTTGGAATGACGGTGACCATAAAATGTGAATTCAATATTAGCTAGAGAAATTACTGAGTCCAGAATGCTTGATCTAGGACTGGAAATTGTTTCTCCCTGCCAAGCACTGAATAGCTGTGAATTAAGATGAGCTGCATGTCCTGGTGCAGCCGAGGACTTGAATCCAAAATCTGTCATAATCCAGTAATAAAACCTGCCAGTTTTGCTGCCTCCAGTAATAAAACAGTGCAGTCCTAGCTAAATGGAAGAACTGCCGAGGCAGTGACTGGCGGGGCTAGCTCTACCTCAACTACAGCAGCGCAGGGGCAATTGCTGGTGTCTGAAAAAATTTTGTCCTCTTCCATCCCACCCCCTTTTATCTCCACAGCAGTGGGAAGGCAGCAGGAGTCAGGAGAGGGAGGAGAGTGCTGGACGCTGCGCGGAGCAGAGGGAGGAGTAGGAGAGGGGAATGCATAATGCGTGAGTGACAGAGAGTGTGCAGGCGGCTGGCGGAGTCCAGAAGACGCGGATGTCCATGTCCCCGGGTCTAGGTAGGTTTGTCGTCTCTCTGAGGTGGTAGTTGCTTTGGAAGCATCCCGTATCAGCTGCAGAGATGTTCACTGTCCAGCTCGAGGGTTCTGCCAGCAGCACCTGTTGCAGCAGGGAGAGGGTTTAACCAGCGGCAGACAACGAGCGTGTGGCTCACCCGTGAGTGGCTGCTGGATAGTAAGTCTGCTAAGGTTTCTGTTGTTCCAGCAGCTCCTCTTTCTGCTCTGCAGAGCAGGGCAGGTGGAGACAACCGTCTTTCCAATGGAAAATCCTATTCTCAGGGGATCATAGAAGGATGAAACTCAGTCTGAAGTGTCCCAGGTGGCAATTTTTACCTCTCGAAAATGCACAAAACATTAATTTGACTGTTTAAATTAGGTGAAAATAAAAGAAGTGGAGGAGTTGCGTATGCATTGTGTATTGCAAAGGAGAGTGAGTGAAAAGTAAGAATGAATTTTTCAAATCATCATCTGATAAGGAATTAATATTAAACATGTTAATAATTAAAATATGACATGTAAGTGAGTACAATTGGAAATATTGCTCGTGCTTCTTGCTTTTGATATGCTGATTCTGTATAAGACATTGCATAATTCACTCTGTCTAGCCCAGATGAAGTTAAGATCAAATGTATGCAGAACTGCTTGCCAAAAATCAATCATTGTTTTTTAATGAGTCTATAATTGCTTTAAAGTGCAGATGTGAAATAACATGTGATTTTTAAAAATCTTATTCATTATATAAAAGCCGAAAGTGTTTTTTCTGATAATACTTCACACACATCTTCTAGAATGAGTCTTTCAGTTAAATACTAAGCATTTTGAGAATCTGCCATGAGGGCAGTTGAATAACTGAAGGTAGAATGTAGTATTTTTAGTCTATCTGTCCCTTAAGCCTAAAACAAGCTTTCTCCTACTAAACATATTCAGTGTTTCCATGTGGAAAGGAGAAGCAGATTCCTGAGGAAATAAAATAATTTGTGGCGTATTAGGCTTAGTATTGAAGTGGCCAAATATTTGATAATGTAAAAGCTAACGTATTGGAAGGGTGTACAATTTTTAATTTCCAATTTTTTGTTTTTACTATATTTATGTTGTTACTGATTTCTAACACACAGGTTTGTGTTTTACTAGCTTTCCAATACACTTTTGTGTTTTAGTAGCTTTACTTGAAGAAATCAATGGTATTTACTAAGTTTGCATCTGAGTGAACTAATTAACATCAATAATGGGAGCACATGCTTATTAACTTGTAATTGTGGTCTGTGTCCTGGTCACATGGAAATCAATGGGAAAAATGATATTGGCTTTTGTGAGAAATAGTGCTGGGCAGTTTATTTGTGCTGTCAGCATTTTTAAGGCTGAAAAAGAATACTGGATGAGGTTTAAAGAGTTGATACTAGTGAATGAGATTGATCCTTATGCATTCACACCCAGAGTGCAATACTTCCCTTGGAAATTGTTGTAAGCTTTATTTGAATGACATTTTCAGAATCAGGTCTAAATCATAACCTGTTATTAAAACCTCTAATATACATGGAATTTTGTAATTACACTTACTGTCTTCCAGGTTTTTTTTTATTTGCTTTTGGAATTCCATTAAAAAAAACAAGAGTGCTTAAGTCTGCAAATGCTTACATGCATATTTTACTTAAGACATGAATATAATGACTGAAACTGAACTCTTGGAGAAGCTGTGAAAGCACATACCTTTAGTGTAAACCACTAAAGAAGAATACCACTGCAGAGGTCTGTAAGGATCTCAGTCATGGGGTACAAACAATTTATGGCAATTTGGGAGAAAAAAATTGATGACCCACAAATCACCTTTGACATTGTTACACAGCTACCATAGTTGTTCAGAATTACAGCATGGTAACGATGCTTTTTATTATTAATTATTGTACTTTTAAAAGTATGTAGCAATGGTCTATAAGCTTAACAAAACTTTAATTTTAGAATGTTTCACTGAAAACTTGATGGAAAAGTATGTCCTTGCATCACACTTTGAAGAAAGGAAGGATTAAAATTTGTCTCAACCACATCTGAAGTTTTTTAGTCTAAGATGTTTTTGGAAACATCAAAACAGTAAACTGTATGTCCAACTCTTCCTGTTATTTGGGATAGGTTATCTGATGCAATTTAGCTTCATTTTATTGCTGCATAACCCTGTTCTCTGATTTTTTTCTTTCTTGGCCAGCCTCTTCCTGTGTGTTCTTGGTATTGGGTCAATTTAGTTGTTCACTAAGAAATAAAAAAAAGTAGGTAGGCAAGAGAAAATACAAAGAATATGCTGAAATTCTTTGCTCAGGGAGTATTTGGCCTTGACCTCCTAGAATCACATACATAACTAGTTTTACATGTGTAATCCTATTGATTGGTTTTACTAGTTTGTAGATACTGTGCTTGTGTTTCAGCTCTACAAGACTGGCCAATTTAGGTATAGTCACTCTTGGGTATAATGGTGAATATAACACTTTTCCTCACTAGAAATAAGCATACGTAGTATCTGAATACTTCTTTCAATATGTATTAAGACTCAGATGCTGTATAACATCTCCATCATGAAATTGAAGCTTACAGAATGATTGCTGTCAATTGTAGGCCTTTGTTGTAGTTCCAGAAATTCAAGAATTATATCTACCTAATAGGAGCTATATTACTGTTTCCTAGAAAAAAAGATTGACAGGAGGAATCAATGTTAGAGGCCATTTATCTTATTCCAAGTGGACTCACTGTAACTTTTTTTATTCTGAAAAAAAGTTATTGAATCACAAATGAAACTATTTCTGCAAAACCGCACTTGCCTAAATCACTCTTTGAGTGAATAATCTCACTGGAGAATACTTTGTGTCAATCAACATTTTCAAGACTGAGTTTACTCCATATATGAGAACATGCGGCTGTTTGCAGAAAGAATTTGGAAACTTAAAATATGAAAAACATTGTTTCATATGTTGGCTTATGAATATTTCTTATAAATCTAGTTAAAATTGTTTAAATTCCTTTGTACTGAAATAATTTGTAAGTCCAAACCAAGGTTGCAATTAAGATAAAGTTGTACTTTATTTGACAGGCTAAATTTCTCTGGCAAAATTAAACAACAGAGATGGTTTCCATATTCATCGCAGCTTTTGTGTTTGTGGATTTTTTAGCAAGTTGAAGACAGATTTTCCTCTAGAACGTCATAGCAATGTCTTTTCATATACCAAGAGATTTTTGTTTGGTTTTCTCATTTGGTATCTAGTATAAATTTATTAGTTAGATTACAGTTATGATTCTCATTTTCAGATGGCAAAAGAAACTTCCTGCTTCTCAGTCACTTATCCTGGACTGGTCCAATATGTTACTGCTCTGAATTGTTTCAAGCTTTGCTTCATTAAGGATTTAACATGGCCTTAATTCAGCCATCTGTTATGGGTTTGGCAGGCCAACAGATCTGAGGTATTGGTCAGAGCTTTAGAAATTTCCCACATTTTTAAAGGTTAGGAAAAGAGCTACCTTTATGAATAGATTTTGAATAATTCTCAGCAAGACAACGGTGCAGAAGTGGAGTAAAAAATGCATGTCATTCTCTGAAGCACAGGGTCCCCTGTCTGCCTTTAGCTTTGCTGAAAGGCAATTAGCATTTCAACCAGCCAATTTGGTTACATGCAATGAAGTACTTGGATTTGTAATTTGCTGCTCTTGGCTTGGTGCTGTTGAGAACTAGCTCTGTGTAATCCTCTCAAAGCACCTTTCTTTCCAGCATAGTTATTGTTGCTGGTCTTAAATAACTAATCAACAAAGAGATTTCCTTGTCTTGAACTACAGGGTGCCTTAGAAGAACGAAAAGAAATACCCAGTTAATAAGGGAATGATTATAATTATTAAATAGTGATTATTAAATTGTGACATAGGTTAAAGGGTTTAGAAAGCCAAGGGAAGCACAATACGTGATAAAAGGAGTGTGAGAAGTCTTTGAACCCAAACAAATTTTGCTTGGGGAGTTCTCTTCAGCACATAAATACTTTATCATGTGTTTTATTTAAAAACAGATTGCCCAAATTTAAATGATTAATTCACAGTTTAGATTAGAGTGAGGGCCCCATGCTAATCATCTTCTTGAAAATGATACAAATATATTTTTACTTCCACAGAAAGAAGTCTTGGGGAGACTTTGTAAAATACAGATCTGTAATAAACCAACATTTTTTGTTGTAATCTAAAAAAAAATTAATACATTTAACTGTAGAAATGAAGCTTGTTTTGAGATATGTCTTTAATATATATAGTTGATACAAATTTTCATGTTTAATAATACACTTTTGTGAACTCAAGAATAACTCACACAATTATTCTAATAATTAGGCAACACATTAAAATTCTGTTTGGTTTATACATGCGTATTAACTTGTAAGAATCCGCTGTGGATAGCGATAATTCTTCTGTCAGTACATCTGAAATAATGCTTTCTAATCCCCACCATGAAGCTGTAATTTACTGTTCTATACATTACAGATTTTTTTTCTTGCAAGATTATTATGTGTGAAGCACTATTGCAAAACAGGTTGTTACATTTTTTGTTTAAGTATGAGAAAGATAACCAATATACTGCAGAAGCCCATAATTATTTTTTCTGATATATGCTATTCATTCAGGCTATAGTACTTCATTCAGGACAAGTACTAGGTATTTGAAGCTATGGTAGTTTTGTCTTCAGCTCACATGTTCTAAAAATATGTTAAGTAAAAGTGTTGGGGATGTGCAAGAAACCTCTGAAGTAGAAATACAAATGGAAATTATTGTGAAACTTCAGATCTTTACTGAAGCAGAATAAACGAGTGTTCCTCACTGAAGGCTGCAGACCTTCCTCAGCTGGATTTCTGGTTCCATATGTGTAAGAGCCTGATCCTGTGGTAGGCTCAGTCCTACAGTTACTTATACAATAAGCATGAGCTGGGAGTGCTAAGTATTTTCATGCTGGATTGGGTTTTTTTGTTTGTTTGTTTGTTTTTAATCTGCTTGCATTTTTGTGCAAGAAGCCATCAGAGAGAGTATGAGTGCTTATAGTGTCTCAAGCCCTACTTGGAGCAAAATGCCTAGGTAAAAAGCTAGACCCTGGTTCTGGAAAACCTTGTAAAATAATTTCTATTAGTGAAGGATGTCTGTTGTTTTCATAAGAACTATATAGGTGGAAAAGGATTTCCAATGTGGAGCTGAAAACTAGATTTACCTTTTGCTTAAATCTATACTGTATGCTAAGTGGAACTATTCCAAAACAGTATCTTGGTTTTTTACAGTATATAATTAGAACTATAGATTCTCATGAATTGCATGAGATAAGTTAGAAGTTCTGCAGGTGAAATCAGTGTTGTTTTGTTAGTATAAATTAGGGCAAATTCAGATTCCTACTGGTGTATTTCATAACAATGTTAATTAGCAGATTTCAGCCAAAGTTTGTTTACATTAGACTCTAATCTCTGTTCTAAATATAAAGTAGCCTTAATATCTCCAGGTCATTTCACTGGAGGTACTCTGGGTAAAAATAATCTGGATCTTACAGCTAGTCAAAGTTATTGTCTAGTTCTCTGTTTGACCAGCAAATTATAAGGTAACAGCAAATGTTTGTGGAAGAGGCTTGTGTTCTCTCTGCTTGCTGCTAGCAAACAGACATAGTGGATTCAGCACTGCCTGAGAGTTTTGCCCTTTATTCCCTGCTTAGAATGAGAACAGGCAGACCAGGCAGTTACCTCAGAAAGCCTTTAGCATTACCTGGCTTAAGAGAGAAAACTTGGTGGTTCTCCAGTGATGATTACATGCTTTAGAACTTAAAATTTAAGGATATAGTTTAGATCCACTCAAATTCTTCTGAGGAAGGGAAAAGAAGCTGCCACAAAGCTTCGAAGGGGTACTCTGGGCTTGCTGCAATTTTTACCTCTCAGTGACCTCTAATAACTGGATGAAGTGATTTGGATTTCTCATCAGGCCTCTGTCTTGGCCTTCGGTTGCAGATTTGCCACTTTCAGTATTGGTTTCTGGCTATGATGACAGATTTACCTTTCTGACTAGGAAATATAGATGCAATGGCAGGCAGCTTAAGCATCTTTTCATACTTGAGATAAGATATCTATGTTGAAGGGTGTGTGCCTTTTTCAAGGGAACATAACTGCATGAGCAAGAATTTTCATACGGAGATGTTGTTCAGGTTACATTAAATTGGCCATTCCCAGTGATACATAAGGTCATAGATAATATTTTTTTTTTTTTAAATATTGTAACTGTTAGAAGGCAAATGGTCAGGAGAATCAGCATCATTAACCTCAAATGGAGATAAATCTCCTTAGCACCTGAGGTTGTGCTGTGGTATTGTTCTGTCACAGCAGCAGTAGTGAGTAGGTAAGTAAGCAGCTGAGCCCAAAAACTTCAGGACAGTGAAAGGTGATCAAGGGATTATCAGCCCCTAGTAGTTTGTATTTGTGCTTTGGCTAGCACTTTGCAATGTTACTAATAAGAAGGGGGATGATGGGCAGGTACCTGGAATGTCTTTGTAGTGAAGAGGATGACAGGAAGCCCTAGAGAAGAATTGTAAGCAAAAGCATCCAGTGACACTGAATAACGTGCATGGAAAGTAGTGAGACAGGCTCTTGCCCCAAATGCTGCAACTATTATTGCAGTCCAGGGGTGCAGACAAAGCAGTACATGTTGTGACTTACTATAATTCTCATGCTTTATCCACCTTAAGCAGGTTGAAGGCAAAAAAGGGATATAGGGAAATATTATTTTGAAATAGTACCTTTAGAACACTCTCTTTTTCCCATCTATATTAGAGTGAGAGAATTACTTATCCCACATCTAAACAAAAAAGCCCAAACCAAAAAAGAAACAGCAACCCGCAGAGCAGACTTGGGTAACACCCGCTATCCAAATGCTAGGTTTTGCAGACACAGCTGTTGTGTCTGCCTTTGCATACGTGTGAACTGTGGGAACTTTGAGGCAAAGGAAACCCCAGTCTGAAATAAAATACTTCTCTCATAATTTGGGGTCATGACAACATAGAAAGAAGTTTAGTAAATGGAAGGTTTTATAATTCCTGATGCTTTCCTAGCTTGTTCTCCAATACTGTTGTAAATTTCAGTGGTTCTGAGAATGCCTAAAATAAAAATGCTGAAAATATGCAGGTTTTTAATATGTTTCTACAACAGGTGCAGCAAGGCCAATGACCTTGTGAAACTTCTTGCTCTGTGCTGTTCCTGTGTACTACAGAGAATCTCCTCTTTACATATGAAAGAGCACATGTATCTCTCTCCCATTGTATTCAGCCAAAGATGCTGCTGGGTGCTGACATCTCAGCTGTGAATAGACTTCTCTCTGGCAACCATTGATAGCTGTAATGCTGTACTCAATGCAAAGTACTAGGCGTGCCAGTTTTTGAATGTTCTACTTGGCTGGGTATTTGTAATCACGGGGAGTAGACAAGGACAGGCAGTGAAAAGTGCACCAGGCTTTGCACTTGCTCTGCTGCACTGTGTCCGTGGACTTCAGAAGTCTATGGTGAGTGGTGTGAAGATGAGCGGTGGTAATCAAGTTGTAGCTGCTGGGTGGAAGAGGTGCTGCTTAGCATACCTGCTTGTTTCTTCTCCCGAGCAGCAATGGCAAGTCTGAGGTATAGGGTACCTAATCCGTCCTTCCATCTGCTTCTTTGTTAGTGAGCTCCCCTTTCTTTTGCCGTTCTCCATTCCATATCTGGCATTTTACGCTCAGTTGATTTCAGATTTGGAATCTTTCGCAGCCTTTTCATTTCCCTTCTTGATCTCTCCATGTGCCCTAGTCCATAGGTGCCGTTACCCTTCAATGAAAACAGCCAGGAGATCTTTTCATTCTTAAGGGTTTTGATTTATTAAGCACAGAAGCCAGTGTAAAAATCTGCAGAAAAGACTTCTCATTCTTTATATAAGTCTGCTGAAAAGACCACTCATTCTTTATAAACCTTAAAATCTTCATCTGAAATTTGTTCCAGACACTGAGCAGAAAAAGTAAGCTAATCCTGGTGATTCATCAGTAACGAGAAACACCAGTCTCATAAGCCTACCTCTCCTTGGCTCCAACTGGGCAATAGGTTGAAATGGTATTCCTCACATAATTTGTGACATTACTGTGGAAATTGCAGTGTGGAATCAGTGTATGCTCTACTGGGTTCTACAGTAGGATTCTGTGTTTTGGGGGAACACAAATGTGCTTCAGAAAGCGCCATAAAGCGCAGACTAAAAGAAAATGTTAGGGATCATGACTAAGAATTCTGAGGTAGATTACTTTTTTTTAATTACGTGGTTGAAGAATGTTATTTTTAGACTTTTAAGATTCTTTAATATCATTAAAATGTCTAGATAACTTTTTGAGAGGTACTTTCTTTTGTTTTGATACCAGAAACTTTTATTGTAAAGCCCTTACAATCTAGGCCTCAGTGTGTAGCATTGCTTTAATTAACGCTGATACTACAAATCATTATTTGAAATGGCTTTACTCAGAACACAGTAACAGAATAGTTGGTCCACTGGCTTGTACATACTCTAAAGATGTATAATAGTCCATTGCTTGTTGTTGTTGTTTCAAGAACATTTACATTATTTTGACTCATTAATCTATTTTAAAGTCTGACTGAATATCCTGGATTGAGAGAACTGAACTCAATAATATTTAGCTGAAGCAGTGCAAGTATTTAATGAATCAAACCCATAGTTTACCAAAATTTAGCAGTAAACAAGGACTAGAGTTTCAGCTCCATTTAAAAAAAAAAAAAAAAAAAATAAACTCACCTGTGATACACTGGGGTGACGGAGGTGGGGAAGAGTCATCTTTTACTCCCTGATCTTGCAAAGGCTTCTGCTGAACTTTATGCAATTCAGTTAATATGGAACAAACTTTGTTCCCATATAGATTTATGTAGGACTTTTGTGTACAGAGTGAGTTCATATTTAGTAAAGTAAAATACTGTTACCTACTGTTAATATCTTTTCAGCTATTTGAATAAATTTGTTCTGCATTCTCCAAGTCTTGATTTATGTTATTTTTACTATATTACATCAATTCTTAAAACTAATCATGATTTTCAGAGTTGAGTTTATATAAACAGAGTAAAAACTACTTTTGGCAGGCCGTGCAAAGTAAATCTTAGTACAAATAATGTAACAAGGAAGAATACACACCAGCTAAATAATTGATGGTATGATTGTGAAACCTCTCTTGTTCCACAGGAGTAATCCTATAGTTTTAGAATGCTCTCTAGTAGAAGTAATAGAATTCAAGTAATTCTAAACTTTGTAATCTTGCCCTCAAGGATCATGTTTTCAGTATTATTTACTAGAAGCATGTACCGTGGGAAGATATTTGCGAAGTCTATGACAAGGTAACAGCTGAAGCTAAAAGGTCAACGAATTCCTCAGTTTAGTATGGATGATGCCTGCATCTGCAGACAGTGTAATTGTCTCAGAGTTTAAAAGGTTAGACGACTGTTCTCTGTCCAGCTTGAAGGTTTGTATTTTTCAGAGCAGTTCCACATAAAAACAACAAAAACATCTTGCAAGTTAATACAGTCAACTTTGGAAATGCTGACAATTTTAAATCCCAGGGATTTTATGTATATATATTTATCTTTGCCTCCTGCTGTAAACTTTTTCTACACTAGAATTACTAAATAGATAGAAATGTAGGAATCAAGCCTTGTTCCTGAAAGTCTGTTACGCACTGAATTCTCAGTAAGAGCCATGTATATCTTGAAGGACTGTGTTCATGGTTAATAAAAGCTTATATCAATGTGAAGTTCTGCAGGAAAATTATTTTACTGTGTGACATTTTTGCTGGAAATAATAAAACACTGTTCAAGTAGGTTGTAAAATGGATAGTTGTTTTCATAGGGAAAATGGTTAGTCCTGATTTTTTGCACTTACTTTCATTGCTGGCCTGTTCCCTCTGTGATGTTCAGGACAGGTAGGAGAATTTTTTATTATAAGTAATTAAAATGGGCTAATTCTGTCATCTCACCAGCCTTTGATTGTAGGAGTTTTGAAATTCTGAAAGACGCTGATAGTTTTCTTGATTGCACTTCCAACTTACAGTTAGTTAATATGTCATGTCTGTGGATAATTTTTGTTCTTTAACTTGCCTGAAAGCAGCTTATTTCACATCCTCACAACATAAAATTAACCCTTGCCCAGATAGAAT
The DNA here is from genome assembly GCF_000737465.1 of Haliaeetus leucocephalus. Taxonomy (NCBI): domain Eukaryota; kingdom Metazoa; phylum Chordata; class Aves; order Accipitriformes; family Accipitridae; genus Haliaeetus; species Haliaeetus leucocephalus. The sequence goes on along the minus strand of NW_010973034.1, from coordinate 2,435,848 downwards.
TGATTGTAAGGTGAATCAAAGTCTTGAAGTCTTTCTGAATCTGTGTTAATTTTAGTGGTCTGAAAGCTATCTTATTCTCCGTTCAGTGCAAGATTAAAGCTACCTGACTGCATACATAAAACACTCAGATCTGCACTGGACCTCAAGTGTACTCTGATTACAAATTTGGCACACACTTTACAAAAATATGTTTCAATTTACACATGACATTTTCTGTTTCACGTATCATTTATGACTAAATATTCATTTACTGTCACTCATAAATAATGAAAACAAGTGCTTTGCAAACATGACTGAACTTAAATATTATTGATATGCGGATATTGATGTAATATGTTCTGCACAGTTTATCCAACCATCACTGACTAGATTTGTCTGGTAAGCATAGCACTTGGAAGCATAATTTTAAGCAAAGTGACATTTCATTTACATGTGCAATTACACAAATATTGTTTGTACCTTTTGTACAGAAATTTTAAAAAGTAACATTATAAAATAGTGACTGCAGATTAAAAGAAACTTGCTGAAAGAACTAATTCCATTAAAAATACATGCCATAATGCTTTTTGGTGTATAGAGCACAACTTTGTTCTCCTGGTTTGTTCAAAAACTGCTCAGATCCTTATAACAGAAATATGCTCCATCCAGCATCCAAGTTCTCAGTTCTGGTCAGCACTGTACAATATGACCCTCTCCATAACACAACAGCTGCTTCCAATTGTTGTGCACAGCCTCTTAAAAATGCGTTTTTCACAGTATCGGCACCTGATGACTTCACTGGAACTTAAACTTGTATTTTACATTACGTAACTGGACTCCGATGTAAGAGAAGTAAGCCACCTTAGCTTTAAGTTGTCTTATCCTAACAGAAAAGAAAACGAGACATTGTGCAGAAATAAATAGAAATAGAGGTCTGTCTGAACAAAGGTTACAGTGGCATTAAAATGTGCCACAGTGATTCTCCATGACAAGAAAACATGAAAGAATCATGGGATAAGTGAAGCAGTGAAAAGAATCTCTTGTAAATATACAAATGTTTAAGAACACTTCATGGTCCATAAGGTGTCAGAAGATGGTCTATGAGATGACTACAAACATCCAACCCTTCACCCTTCATGCCAATTCACGATTATTTCTAAAGAGAATCAAGAGAGCTAATAAAGTGGAAATAGAACTGTCAACATTTGAGCTAATTATTTGTTTGAAAATGAAAACATTTGTGGCAATGTCATTGTTTTATTTTTTTTTTTAAGAAGTTACTTATTCCTCCCCTGGAAAAAAAGTTGGTAAATACTGTCTAGAAAATCACTAGATTAAAATTATGAAAATAGAATTAGAGGTAGCTGATAATTACATTGTCTGACTTAATTATAGCTGAGACCTATGCATGTTTTCATCTCATTTCTGAAGCTCACAAGATAATCACAGTATTTGAAGGGTTAAGAATGGTTGGCTGGATTGGTAAGGTCAGCTGGGAATGTTTTATGTATTTTAGATTGACAATTTATTTTTAATTATTCTTTTCTTTTTCTGTAGGGATGCCCTCTGCTTCTTTATTAGTTTATTTGTTTTTAGCATTGCTCATTCATTTCACATCTGGAGAAACAGAAGTGAAGTTCAGTGGACAAACAGAATTTGTAGTTAATGAAACAAGTACAACTGTTATACGCCTTGTAATTGAAAGGACGGGGAAGCCTGCTAACATCACAGCAATTGTGTCGGTAAGAAACTATGCCAGTTATATTTTTAGTAAATATCAGTATCTTTCTGAAGTTTTGAATGTTGCTTGTTTTTATCAAGCCAGTGAAAAGGATGGTGGTATTTGACTGGGACAATGCCTCACTTTGAAGAAGGAACACCCAATTTCTGTAACTGAGTAAATTCCTGCTGGCTGCATCAATAGGTTCAAAATAATGATATAAGCATCTTCTCAAGGAGGCAGCTTTTACTGCTCAGGTAGAAGTCCAAACTGATATGCTTGTTTGATTTTGATTGTGGTTGTGAGCTCATACTGAAAATGTGGATATATAACAATTTTTCCTTTCCAGACTACTGTAGAACCTGCAGTTTAATAGCTACTCCACTGTTTAAGTCAGATTTCCATATGAATTTTAAAAATTACATTGTTCAATTCATTTGGAGATCAGAGCTAGTATTTTTACATTATTTGCTTTATTTCTTAGCTGTTATTAACCATGATCTCAATGGTATTCCCTTTAAAAGTTTAAACCGTTTAGAGTGTGCTGCACCATTTGTGTATGGAGTAAGATGCTAAGTGGTGTGAGTACCACGTGAGAACACAGCAGTGTACCAGAACAGATGTACTGCTTATGAATTTCTACAGTCTGTAGACAAAAGAAATTATCTATGTTCCTGCACATTATTTTATTCTCCTGTAACTAAATATGAAAAATATATGTCTTAGAAATTACAAGGAATAGAAATTGATCTGCAGGGATTTCACACTTTATTAAAATCTGAGGGGAAAACCTTGAGAAAATTTGATTGTACTTTGAAACTAGTGCACTTTACTGACATAACAAGCAGAGTAACTTAGTTTCCATATTAAGGACCTGAAACTCCAAAATTTATTTCTGTGCTGGGTTTGGCTGGGTTTTGCTTTGGTTGCATACACGGCTTTTGCTTTACTTATTACATACACTGTCTTTATCTCAACCCATGAGTTTTCTCACTTTTACCCTTCTAATTTGCTCCCCCATCCCACTAGGGGGGAGTGAGCGGCTGCATGGGCTGAGTTGCCAACTGGGGTTAAACCATGACAGTCCCTGACATGAATATTTTAAGCAGCTCTCTTAGGAAGATGTTTATAGCCTGTTTTTGTAAGAGCTTTTTGGTTAAGTCTAGTGTTGGCTCGGATACATAAAAAGCACTTGCCAATATGTCCAATGATAGGTGAGACCCACAAAAACACCTTCCATACTTTGTTTCCTCTTCACTGAACTTCTAATTTCACTGTTCTCAAAAGAAGAATAGGCTTTTTCACAATGGTTCATTCAAACTTTTAGTGAAAGGATGGTAGTTTCAGGTGTGGCAGCTATGCTGGTTCAGTGACTTCTCTCCATTTAGTCTGTTTCCAACTATAAATTTAACCTAGACTCTTTGCTGTCTTGACATTACTGCCTTTGTAATTTCTCCTCTAACCACCTTACTTACAGTAGAATCAGTGGGATTTTCTTTTGTTGACTGAAATGAAAGCAGGGCTACTCATTGTAGAAGACTTCGTCTTGCCAACTTTGGCAATCAAAATGTTAATCTAGGTTAAACGCCTAGGCTCCTTCTAGTCCCTAGAGTGAGACAGGAAGGCAGAGGGCAGTTACGTTTTATGATAGTTTAATTCAGGTAGGGTAAAATGAAGTATACAGATCTGTGCTAGGAATAGCTTTTCCATTAAAAAAATGGTCATATGGTGCATTATGCAAAAGATAACCAATTGCAAGGAAGGAAGTTGTAAAAGGTTCTGAATAAACGGTTATGTTTGTTTTTTTATTTTTTTCCTGGTTACTCAGCATGGATATGAGGAGCTATTATCTGTACCTTGTGTCCAGAAATGACAGCAGGGGAAATTGCAGGAAGAATTATGTGCAAAGAAGAGTGTATGACGTCTGTTAAATGAGTCCAGAATAATATTATAGAAGATAGTGGGGGAAGAAGGAGATGTCATTCAGTTGTATATTTATTGCAGATCGATGGAGAAAACACAGGAGACTTTTTTGACACATATGCAGCTGCATTTATACCTGATACAGAAACAAACCGAACAGTGTATATATCTGTCTGTGATGATGACCTTCCAGAGGCTGATGAGACATTCACATTTTACTTGACACTACCAGTAAGTCTCAATTTTTCAGTTTATCTGTCCCCCCCAAAGCAGTGGGTAATCTGACATAAATGAGTGGTATTCCATAGATTTCAATGTAGTCATACTGCTTGTGGTAGTCTGAATCCTAATAGGTAAGAACTAACATTTGGACGGTGCTTACTGCTCTTCAGAAGGTTTTGCCATTCCTATGGGTGTCTCTGCTGTGCAGTATAGACATAGGCTGAAACTTTGGCGGGCACTGCATTCAGCTGCGGACTTTTGAAGGTGTATTAGAGCCCAGAAGAGTTAGATTGTGAAGAGACTCTCAGCCTTCCCTGTTTTCCTGCATAGACCATACTTGGAAGAGAGGGTAGAAGTAGCAAAAGAAAGAGAATGGCTTCCAGTCCTCCAGAAGCAGAGGGTAAACGAGACTTACCTAAAAACAAACAATTTTTTGAATACTTATCGATAAAACTCTGCATATTGTTCGGTCTCACAGGAGTCATGCTACAAGAGAGGGGTTCACATTTAATTTTTTAGGTAACAGTTCATGACTAAGTTTGATGTCAGTTCAGTAAAGATAAGTTTTATATTTTATTGCCAATTATTACACATCTCGGGAGATGTTTGCAGGGAATATAAAAATGCATATTTTCCCTTCCTTCTTCCTTTGATTTGTAGATGTATCTCATTTTTACAACACTGTAAAGTTTAATTTCCATTAACTGATATCTCAATGTAATAGCTTCAAAGTTTCAGATTTATACAAATGTTAGGAAAAAAAGAACAACTTCGGAGTTCCTGGCAGTGCTAAGTGCTTCATACCTAGTTCCGTATTGCTATGGTGTCATTAATAGGTTGCCAAACTATGATTAATCATTTACAAATTTTGTTTCAAGCACTTTGTTGTTGACTGTATAGAGTGTATTTCCTCAATAATTAAGAATTACTTTGGTGCATTCTATTACTTTAAATAATTTTCATTGTAATATATAATAAAAAGACATACAACTTGTTACAGGCTAGTATTTACTCTGAAAAGACAGGAAAATCAAAATGTGTGGTTTTTGCTCATCACTGTATTTAATATCTGATTTTGTTTTGTTAATTTTAGAAACCATCTGCAAAGATAAAGCTTGGCTCACCCAAAGCTGTCACTGTAACAATCTTATCAAATGACAATGCCTTTGGAATAATTTCTTTTAACATGGTATGGTTTTTTATATGGTATATGTGAAAATTTTAGAAAATATAAAGGTGTAATTTTCAAAGATGCTGGTTAGTTATTCGACTGAATTCCTTGAAAACTGATTCTGAGTTACATCCTTGAAAACATCTCTAGAGGTAATTCATACATATGTATGTAATTCATACATATAAGCAGCTTTAATACTTCTATACACTTTAGGTGTTGAGATGTAGCCTGAGACCCTCACACCTGGATGAAAATCTATGTTGCTCATCTTAAATATAAAACTTTTAAAAAGTTGTTCAGTCCCCCTGCCCCTCATCTATAAGTCAAGATCTAAATATAGGAGGGAAGAAGTAAGGAGTAATACCATAGGAAAGCTAAAGATGTAATTTGGAAATCTTGAGAATATATACATTTTCCTATCTTTGGTGAGCAATTTTATACTTATCTCTCAAGCAGAGGGAACAGTATAATGATAAATGCGTTGTATAACACCTTCTGCAATAAGACACTGGTGTGACTCTAGTGGTGTGGAGGATATTTGCAATAATACAGAGTTTGTGTTAGTATAAAGAGAAACTGTGCCTTACTGGCAGCATTATGGCAATATAATATTTGTAGAGGACTTTCCTGAAAAAGCATAAGAACATGAGAAATTTGTAGCACCATGGTACTAAGCCATGCTGCTCCCTGAATTGGTGTAATTCTTTGAAATCTTTCAGCTACAGCACTGTGATACACAGAGTCCATTTATAGCTAGTTATCTAATAGATGAGTTTTTAATGGAGAAAACCTATTTTTAACGGGGTTAGGAGCTCCTATAAATACTAGTGCTAATATGCCAGTGCTTTGTGTATATTGACTATGTTAATTCACACCCCACCCCTCGACCCCCCCTACTTGCATAATTTATGATAATTGTTTTATCTGAAATCTTTCAAGCTTTCTATTAGCTGAACTAATTGGTTGCTAGGAAATGTATGCCATCAGGGGACTGGTTTGCAGATTGGATTAATTTGTCTGTGGGAGTTTGGTATTTCTATGGTAACAGTTTCTTCCTTCTGCTGTGATATTTGATCTGTGCCTGATTGCCTGTCCCTTTTCTTCCTCATTAGTCTGCCTTAATCACAGTGAATGAGCCCAGGGGCAGAAATGAATTTGTGCCCCTCACTCTAATTAGGGAAAGGGGAACCTATGGGACGGTCATCGTAACTTTTGAGGTGAGTTTATCAAAAAGGCTTCATACCTTAGTCTGTTTGATAAAACCGTGAAGCTGTAATCATAATTTATCAAAGTGTTTATAAAAGTGAAAGAAGGGCAAAATGCCTATCTCTACTTCTGTTAAATCTGCTTCATAAAATGCAAAGATATTACCTGTGAAATGGAAAATATTGTAATTATCTGACTGTTTAATTTGAGGAAAAATTAAGAGATATTAGGGAAAACTGAGTATTCTCTGTCATTTATTAAGATATTTGAGGCAGCATTAGTTGGTATTACTAGAAAACAATGTGTATTAAGTGTGTAAGAAATGTCTTATGTAATATTTCTTCAAAATTTATCTGTATTTTACACATAAATGTCTGAGTGAGTCTCTAATGCTTGTGCCAACTTCAAACATGTAAGTATGAGAGCTCAGTATTTAGTGAAATTCTGTATCTGTGAGACTGCAGTTTGAACTCCCAGAAACTTAAACCTTTCAAAATAATTACTCATGTTCAATATTTAGGCTGTTACTTACTTACTTGGTTTGAATGTGATACAGTTATTGCTTTTATTGGTATGTTTTGTTGTTGTTTTCTTTCTTACCTAGCTCTGATTCTATTACATAGTTTAAAATTACATGTAAATTCTTTCATGGGGATATTTCTTTATCAGTTGTCTGGTCTATACGTCATCAAGGGTTTAATATAGGCCTGTCAAAATCTCAAAAGATTTGTACTGGATTTTATTGCATGCTAAATACAGCAAGTATAGTTAACATACAGAATGAGATTCTCTGTGTAATTTATTGCAGATCTATTTGTTTTAATGTCCAATAAATGTTACTCTCTGCACAATTAATCAGGTCCATCTCACAGTGTAGTTTATATACATATGCTGAAAAAAATTTACAAGATTTTCTAAAAAAAACCCAACATATTGCCTCTAAGGGTCCTTCTAGTCTTTTAGGCTTCAGTATTAACTGTAATTTCCTTAATATCACAAGTCAAGATAGAAAGGACACAAAACCAGTAACTGCTATTATTTTATCTTGGAACTTATTGTGAAATATTAGTGATTTAAATTAAATTAGAATTAATATACTTTCTGTTACATAAAAGAGTCAGTTATGCATCAGTAGGTACCAAAGAGTCCTTGTAGGCCTATATGGAAGTAGTTTTCTTCCTCTTTCTCTGGCAATACATAATTTCTTCAGAGTGGTTACTCTGACTTACTCCGTCTGCCAAAAAGGAGCGCATTTTCGCAATTGAATGTGTGTGCCTGTGGGCAGGAGATGACTGAATAGATGGTCATTTGTTATGCATGTCACACACTGTATATTTATTATTGTAGTTGTACTAGATTTGTATTCCTGTTTTTATGTATTTCTTATCATAAAAATCAATTCTTTGCAGATAGAAGATGGACCAAACCCAGCTGAAGAAGACTTAAGTCCAGCTAGGGGAAATATTACATTTACCCCTGGGAGATCAGTGCTGATTTATAATTTAACAGTACTTGATGATCAGGTAAGAGCAAGCTGACTTCATTTTTGATTTGGATATGTAGAAGCTTACCTGTTGTTCTGGAGAGACTTAGAGTAATAAGTTACAAAAATGCTTGGTTTAAACAAGGTTAAAAGTGCTTCTGCTTAATAAAGTGATGTTAAATTTTGGCTCTATGGGCTCTCATTTTTACCCCTTCTAATGCTACCTCTGTAATTTTCATCAGTGAATATTTTTAGTTTCTGAACATATCCTGGCTGCTCTGACTAGACCTGTTAGGTGTTACTGCAGTAAATGTAAAAATAATCAGGAAAACATTCTAGTTTTTCTTCCAAATAGAATACTGAAGTCCTTGTTGTATGGCCAAGAACGGTGTTCTTGAACTAGATATAGGTTTATCTATTAGACTATCCTTTCTGTATTTAACTTTTCTGTATTTCTTTTAAAATGTGCTCTGCTTTTCCCTAATTGTCTGCCTTGCTATGTTTGCATAATGAACTCAGGCTATCCTTTTTGTCTTTATTAATTGTTCAGGCAAAAGGAACCTAACCACAACATTGCTTACATGATGCATTTTTGATTACATTCTTAGCGATGGCTGTGCAGCTCCTCTGCCTTCACTTAACAGTGCATAAGAATCCAGTTTATTCTTTGTTAACTTGATTGGCTCTCATTCATGTGAAGAGCAGACATGTTATGTTTGCCAGTAAAGAAAGAATATAACACGTGGAATATTCATAGGGAAAAGATAGATTGAAAAAATTTACATGTTTTTATATATATATGTTTCAAGGTAGAAACATATTTTAAAACGTACTAAAAATAGATAACATTCCTAAAAGAAATAGGCAATCTTGTGAAGAGCATCAACACTGGGTGAGAATTAAAAATTTTTGATTTTTAGATTGGTCTTTGAAAAAAATATGTCTATATGTTGTGAGCCTTTCTTTCTTTTTCAGAGTAAACAAAACATGGTCTTCAACTTTTCAGTTTGTCTTTTTCATTTTTCTTATGCTTTTCTTTTTTTTTTTTTTAAATATATATTTATAATGGAGATGAGAAGGAAAATAGAGGCACCAAAATAAGTAAATATGAGACAGAACAACTTAATAAGGAAATTCACAAGAAAAAATTAATAGCAAAAAAGTGCCTGTCTCAGAAGTAAGCAACTTTAAAGCAATTTTTTGCATATTTCTGTTAGTTGTAAAAGCGGTTTTCCACATTTATACTGATATTTTTAATGTTAACAGACTGTGCCAGAAACATCTGGTGTGTAGAAACATCTCTTTCAGATTAGATGTAATATTTCTGTGACACACACACAGAAATAAATCCTTAGGCTTTTTGGGAGGATGTGATTTTTTTTTTTTTTCCCTCTGAGAAATGCTATCAAAGTTCTGTTTCTCAAAGTTCGATCTGTACAGGTGTGGCTGGTCCACTCAGTGAGTCTTTCACAGGCATACATGAAAGGTTTATTTTACATAAAAAACCTTTATTGATGATGATGATGATGATGGAATTCACGAGAATCCAATATTACTCTCAGAATGTTGAGCTTTTAGGATCTGAAGTTAGGAAAAACAATGAAACAAGTATTTTTCTGAATTGGGTAGCCCCCTTTTCCTACAGAATTTAGGGGACTGCAGATCTGATTTCCATGGCACTACATTTACAGTAATTTTATTGTATACATTTCCTTTCTTAGTGAGGAATAATGGAAACTTTGTTAGGAGAAAATGAAAGAGGCAGGGCAGCACTGGAAATCGTTTATACTGTTGTCTTTGAAGTTTCACTGGGGTTTTTTGGGTCAGTTATGATGCCATTAAGAACTCCAGAATATCCCATTTATATGAGATACTAAGATGTAACCTACAACGACAATTGTGGATACATTTTGACTCTCTTAAATGTGTATTTTTGTGATGCAAGTTGGTATATTAATTAGTGAACTAAATTTAACATAAGGTAGCATCTATTCTAATAAGGTAAAATAACTGTGTCGTATGTCAGTATAGGAGAAAGTTGACTAAGAGTTTCCAGATCTCACGTTGACAAACAAAACCTACATCGGTCAACAACATTATGCAAGTTTAAGTGCCACAAGCCAAACAAGGGACAGAATTGGCATCAGCTATAAAGGCAGTTGCGTGCCCACTCTCTTAGCCCTAGAAAAGGATCTGAGGGTGGCCAATTAACAAATGAGTGTGAAAGAGAAGAAATATTGGACAGCAGGGTTTTCAGAACTTTTTTAGCTTGGCAAACAAAAGTACATGAAAAGGATTTGTCAACTTTATAACAGAGTATTGCCATTAGCAAAAAATAAGTAATTTTGGAATTCCTCTGAGGAGCAAATAATACTAGTTTCCAGAAGTCCGCAGCAAGGATGAGATGCAAAGATCATAAATAATTTTTAAAGATTTACTTTTTACCTATATATATTAACAAAATAATAATATTTTTCAGTTAAATGGGTTTAGCAAATCAAGATTAGGGGAATAAAATGTAGTAATATAAAGGAAAAATCTCATCCTTAAGTTCTGTAATTTGTGGTTTATAAGCCATTCTTACTTGTCTGCTCCATCAGATATTGGAGAAGAAATATCTAAAACTAAAGTGTAGTTTTAAACAGTCATTTTGTAGAAATGCCAAAGCCTAATGAATTGCTAAGCACCAGAAAACACTTTCTGAGATCTGTGAGGGAAATTTTCTCTGGGGAAGTGGGTGTGTCTGAACGTAGGAAGTGTTCCTTTTCCAGTTGTACAGCAATGGATGGGCCAAGGTAGGTTGCGTCCATAAATTTTTCCTCTTTTCTCTCAGGCATACATAGGGCCAAATCAGTATCAACATCAGAAAATCAAGATGTGAATCTAAATATCTGGGAGGACCACTTGCTTCCAAATAGAGGTGTCTTCCAAAAACAGAGTTTGGATCTCCTCGTAGTCTCAAGTTGGAAAGATCCAGCTGTTTCTGATTCTTGCCTAGTTTTTGTTTTGCTTTTGTATGGCTTTTCACCCTTTTTCATATTGCCAGAGCACAGAAGTATGTTTTAGAAAATGGAAACATTCAATTTTGAGAAGGGATTTTCAGCCAAAGTTAGAAGACTTCTCTCCTGTTTGTTTTAATATGGAATGAACTGTCAAGCTTGTATTATTACCCTTTTCTGCAAAATATATAAAACATTTCTCAGTGTTCTGCATGTATTTGAAGTGTGACTTACACCCAGTTGCTAATATTATTTTTCCAGATACCTGAAAATGATGAATTGTTTGTTGTTCGTCTGAGGAGCGTGGAGGGAGGGGCTGAAATCAACAACACAAAAAATTCTGTTCAGATTAATATTAAGAAAAATGACAGCCCTGTGCGTTTTGTTCAGAGTGCTTATATGGTGCCTGAGGAAGTTGATGTGGTAACAATTCAAGTGGTTCGTGGTAAGGATGTCAGTGGAAAATTAATTGGACCTGATGAACATGAAGTCTCTGTCAGTTACGCCATCATAACTGGGGATTCAACAGCACATGCACAGCTTAATGTAGACTTTCTAGATCTACAGCCAAATACAACTATTGTTTTCCCACCTCTAGTTCATGAAACATATATGAAATTTAAGATCCTTGATGATGCCATACCAGAAATTGCTGAGACCTTTCAGATTATGCTTCTTAAGGACACTTTGCAGGGAGATGCTGTTTTGGTTAATCCATCTGTTGTTCATGTCACCATCCAACCAAATGATAAACCCTATGGAGTACTATCAATCAACAGTATCCTGTTTGCTCAGACTGTTATCATTGATGAAGACCAAATTTCAAGGTACCACAGATCTTCAAGTCTAGTATCTAGTCAGTTTAAGAGATTTGTTTGGCTTTGTTAAGCATCCTTAGGATTTCATTGAAAGTAATTATAAAATCACTACTGAAAATATAATCTAGAAATCACTTTGTGTGTTGTTATTATCAACTGTATCTACAAAGATTTCAAGGAAGTGGGAATGTCTAATTATACAGGAAGTATTTTAATATTTATGAACAGTATGTAAAAGCTGTAAATATTTAATCACATTATCAGAATACTGAAAAACCCTTAATCTAAAGGCAGGATCAATGAAGTTGTCAAGCTGCCACACACCAGTTCATACAAGTGGGAAATAGATTTCTGCCTTCCTTCCTTGGTAAATCTTTGTATTTACTATATGTAAAATCAGTCTCTGGTTAAAAAAAAAAAAAAGTTATTGAATGTCTTCCATTAAATACTTACCTTATATTTAAAAATAAGTTAAATATTTGTAATTTTACAGAGAGATTAAAATCAAAGCTCTGTACAGATTTTACAGGCAGGACTGATACATAATATTGACGGTCTCAATAAAAATATCCACTGCTAGCTACTGATGGTAGTTCATCCCTAGAGAAACAGGTAATGCATTAAGCTATCATACTATGAACAATTTTGAAATAATATTTTATGGTATGTACAGCCCAGCACTTTGGTATTCATCTTTCTTTCTTATACACAGTAAAGAAATAATTTGTGCTTTCTAAAGTTTTGTAAGTCATGATTCCCAGAGATTTTGTTGTAGTCCTGTGCTTGTCAGATGCAGGAAATGTGATATTTCCAGTATCATAAATATTGATAACAATATTTCAGTACAGAGGCAAATAGTTCATTGAGAAACATTATTTAAATGTTCATGCCCGACAACTGTATTTTCATGTATTTTGTAAAATTATATAGAAAGTTAATAGAGAAAAAGTTTTCTGAAATTTGACGCATAGTTCTTGAGACAAAGGTAAAACATGCCAAGTCTCCACTTCTCAGTATCTTTCTCACTGTAAACAAAATAATTTCTAATAAGAATCTTTAGAGACATTACAGAGAGCTCATTAATAAGTGCTCTAAGAAAAATCTTACGTGTGTGTTATGATTTCATAAACTTGAAGCCTGGACTCAAATGTCAGTTGCAGCAGTTAACATTTATTCCACTTAAGTCAGTGTAAATCTTTCAGGGAATTGATAACTAGGCAAGCCAATATTAATTATAATTTTATATTGTGGATTTTTATTTTCATTCAAAACTGTAGGTTTGAAGGGATCACGATTGTAAGAAATGGTGGAACACACGGAAACGTTTCTGTTACCTGGGTTATAATCCGAAATAGCAGTGATCCCTCACCTGTGACTGCAGACCTCATTCCAGAGAGCGGGGAACTATGTTTTGATCAAGGACAGATGCTGCTAACACTTCCTCTGAACATTATTAATGATGATATACCAGAAGAGGCAGAGCCCTATCTTCTGAAACTCTTAGCTCATACAATACAGGGAGGTGCAGAAGTCAGTGAACCATCTGAGGTAAGTTTGCTTTTAGAATTCTTTTGGAGAAGGTAATAATAGGTAATAATTAGGAACTTTACCAGTTTTGGTGACTTTGATTGATTGGCTAAACTGGCTGAAGGGTTTGGGCTTCATCCTTGGGAATATAAATCAAACAAATTAATCCTTAATATGATTTTAGGGTATATGGCCATATCCAAAGTATTTGGATTAGTATAGTATACAAAGCCAGACCATTTTGATGTGGTAGCATTCAGCTTAGAGTATTCCCAACATATGTAGCATTGCATAAAAGCTGTCTTGAGTGACTGCTTGCTAAGAGAAGGCAGGAGAGTTATTTTCGCTTGCTCATTTGCTGTCTTAATGATTATTGGAATGTTTTATACAGCTTCAGGAGGAGGGATTGGTGGTTAAGACTGGAACCTTTGAACTGTTAAATAAAGGGTCACTAGCATTGCTGACAGTTTTGTGACTCAAGTTGCTCCTTTGTCTTTCTCAGAAATGGTTGGAATGAACTTAGTGAAAAAAAGGAAATTTTTCACAATCTGAAACATTTTAAAATTATCCACTTTGGCTGCTGAACCAGAAAAACAGTTATTCATAGCTCATTCTGGCACATGGATTATGTATAGTGGGAAAGTTGCCACTGTCAGTGTTGTGCTGCTTGTGTACAAAGAATACTTTGGGGCTGTCAGTCTGATTTCTTTCTTGAGTGCCAATTCACTAAGGAGAAAAATGTATGGTGACAGTCAGGACATGCTTTTGTGAAAGCATGAAAGCTATGGTATACAGTAACTATAGCAGAGAGTAAGTGATGCTGTCTTCTGTTTTGCAGCTTCTGTTTTACATTCAGGACAGTGATGATGTTTACGGCCTAGTAAAATTTTATCCTTTGGAGAATCAGAAGATTGAAAGTAATCCAACGGGACGCTTTTTATCCTTGAGTTTTGCAAGGGAGAGAGGAACAGTTGGAGATGTGCAGTTGGTTTATACTGCACTCTATATTCCAGCTGGAGCTCTGGATCCTGAGAGAGCAAAAGACGGCATTCTAAATATGTCTAGAAGAAGCATTCTCATGTTTCCAGAAGGAAAAACACAAGATGCTTTAAATATACCAATAAGAAATGATGCATTTCTTCAAAATGGTGCTCATTTCCTCATACAGGTATCTCAGCTGTGTTTTGGAGTGTTTTTTTAGCCTGTGTAATATAAAGGATATAATTTAATAGTGGTTTCTTCCCTTTTAATTTAGTTAAAATGTTTCTACCTGTTTAAAAAAAACCAGTGATTAGCTCTGTAGCAATGAAAACTTTCATATTTAGAGACAGCTTCCATAAACGTGCCATAAAGAACTTTTTTTCCTAATCATTATTTACTTATTACACCATTTTTAAAAAATAGACTGTTGTAACAGGAGTCAGGTATTAATCATGGTATTTAACAAAATGAGATCAATGTTGCAGAAGTTAGTTACCTGTTGTAACTGTTTCTCTATCTACCCTTTGGCTTTCAATTTAACCAAATTAAGGTTCTTAAAATTAAGTTACAGAGTCATGACAAATTTTAGAAATTACAAGCAAGTAAATATATATTAAAAATCGTAAAACATATGTTATATTTCATTTACCTATAAATTTGGCCGGACAACTTGAAAAATATTTTTTCCAGTTTCCCCTGCATATGCCCTTTTGGGTTTTTTCCTCCTTTTTTTTCTATCTGAATTTGTAAGAAGGGAACGTCTGTTGTTGCGAATTAAAATTGGCTGGAAAAATTCATTAAAACTGTTTTTGACAGAAAACTGGGTTTTCAGCAAAAATATTTAAAGAAAGAATTTCCGCTTTCCAATGCAGGCTTTCATTTTTCACTGGAGAAAACCAATTTTGCTTACATTTTAGCAAGTTATTGTTCAGATATACTGCTTTGGAAGATCCAAGGCATGGTAATCATTATATGTTATACTCATTTTCTTATCTGCAGTTAAGACTACCCTGTAATCTCTACTTCCTGTGATTAACCATTGCCACTCTGGTCATCTAGGAAGATGAGCCCAGGTAGTGATCTTGATACACAGACAGAAGGATGACTCGGCACATCCAAAGGACAAATCACAGAGGCATTTCTTAGTTCCTTTTAATCTTTTCATTTTAAGTCAGACATCTTTAGAGTTTTCAAATGAAGATGTTGATGTTAAAGCCATAGATTTAAAATTTGCCAGGTTTTGTCTTTAATTTACGGTGTACCAAAGATGTTTTAATTACTTCTGGGACCTTGAAAAGATTTATTCTCTCTACCTCCTTCTCCCCACATTCACTGAAAAAAAAAAAAAAAAGAGAAAAAAATTTATTGTCAGAATTATATTATTGTTTTACTAGTATGCAATTTTTTTTGCATTCACAGTTAGATAGGGAATTGCGTTCTGGAATACTAGAATAGGTTGGTATGTTTTACGTGAGCATGAGATCTGAAAGATCTACAGAAGAATTGAAAAATTTAACTCCAGGCCCCTTTTAAATGATACATTATAAGTAACATTGCAGTGTGGACTATGGACAAGACATACATGTGATAAGTATTTCAGAATGCAGGCACTTTGCCCAGCTTTTCAAACTGCACATTCCAGGGAGGCAGGGGGTGTATGTTCTGTACTTTCTCCATGAACCATAAAAATCTTTTTGTTTGAATAAACAAAATCAGAGGGGCTTTCCAGCACAAGTAATTCATTTAGAGAAGGAAGAAAAATACCCCTATTTATCACTATGACAATCCTTCTACATTGTGAATAAACGATAATCTCAGCGAACATGTTTAGAATGAGAAGATTACAGAGTTTGTACTAGGCACAATAAAGGATCAACTCAGGAATTGGGGGAGGAGTAGTGGAGGAGGAAATGAAGCTTAAACACAACTCGAGAATGGATAGAGGAACTGGAAAAGTGAGATTAACATTCTTCAGTGACATCTTCAATTGAATAACCTGCTGTAGTCTGAGGTGCAGTTTTTGGCATGGAAAGGAAGATTAACTAATTTAATAAACTACTTGTCATTATTATTCAATTCATAATGCATTTTTTTCTCCTCATGAGATGATTTGCTTTAAAAGGAAACACTGAACCAAATAAAAAAAATCTTGGTTCTTCCTTAATTATTACTTTAATCTCAAAGTTACTATCCAGGATCAGAAACACTTAACAAAGTAAATTGTTTCAGCTGTGTAGTATTTCAGGAAGTTTACTAAGTGAACAACCGCACAGTGGTCTACCTGCACACTGCTAATTGCAGGATCAGGGCCTACTCTAAAAGAAAGCTTAGAAAACAAGTGAAACAAACAGTCCCATCATCTGTTCCTCAGACTCTCAATAACTAGCTGGTATGGATGAGAATCAATTACTGAATACAGTATTTGTAAAACAGTTCCATCTATCATTGAATAAAATGTGCATGAATATTTTTGTGTGTTATTTTATATAGATTGGTTTAAAGAATTGAAGGGCTTTAAAACTCATCAGCTGAAATGGTGATTCATGATCACTATATGGATTTAAATAAGGCCACTTTCCTCTCCTCCAATAAAACCTTACTATATGATAACTTCTGATAACTCCGAGCAAAATCATCCTTGTGGGAATTAAAAGGTGGTTGTCATTGGTGGTTTATGCGCCAGTGAAATGTTTGCAGAATTATATGCAAATCAGTTATAGAAACATTATTATAATGATGCATGTAGACAGAATCACATGGTATAAATTATATTTGAAAGAAATATTTAATCATGCAAATCCTGCTTTCCTTACTATGTCAGTACTGCTGCTGGGTTTAGTGAGTGATACGTCCCATTCAGAGAAAGGGTAAACATTTTTCTATTTCTTCTTGGTATAAATAAATGATCAGAAATATGGTAACACAAGAGGAGACTAGAGTTTAGAAACACTGTACTGATTTTCAATTCTGAATGCAATTCTAATTTATTAGTTATTATAAATAAAGAAGTTCTTGAAGTTGTATGAGAGAGGAAAGAAGACGGATCATTCTTTGGCTTCAACAGAGGCTGTAAATTATTATGGTTCCAGTGACTTCAGCAGATTTTTATCAATGCATGGCACAAAAAATGAAGTTAGGACAATAGCTTAGGCCACTTATCAAATCAATACTGTTATTCATAGGTCTATTAATGAATCGGCTGATCTAGAAGGTTCATTCTCCCTACATACATTTAGTTGTGTACATGAACATGATTTGTCTGAGAGGTATACCATCCTGTTGACAAAGCTCTACGATATCCACTTCATTTCTTTGACACATCTACTTACACATTTTTGTAACAGCAATGTTGCCAGTAGGAGAAATTTGTTCTGAAGATGTTTTGCTCCCTGCATATGAAACTTATTTTGAAATGTCAGAATTGTTCTGACTCGGTACTAAGGCTTCTTATTTCTCAATTTTTTCTTAATTTTTCCTACAGCTGGAAAAAGTTGAGCTGGTGAATAGAATTCCTGTAGTCCCACCTCTGAGTCCTAGATTAGGTGAGATTCGAAATATTTCTCTGAGGATTACTCCAGATATTGCAAATGGAGAAATAGGCTTTACTAGCAATCTTCCAATTATTCTTTCTGAGCCAGAAGATTCCCCTGCTACAGTGGTAAGTAAATCTTTTTATATTGTCCCTTAGTATGGAAAATTTATTTGGAGAAAGCAAAGTTTGCTATATTCAGTGTAATATTTGAAAGTTAATGTGAGGAAAATCCTTCCTCTGCATTCTGCCTGACCGCAAATACTCGCCTGCTAAAAAAAAAAAAAAAGGCGGGGGGGGGCAAAAAAGTGCTTGTAAAAGTGAGGTCTGAAGTAACGTATTAGTTATTATCAGAAAAGTGAGGTTGATCTTTGCTTTCTCTGTAAGCATCTAAAACCTGTTCGGTCTTGATGCTCACACAGAATGAAAGATGCTGCAGACAGTTTTAATCTCTGTCACCAACTGCAAAAGTAGTATTGTAAAGTAGGACTGATAGCGCTCCTAAATTTCATGGAAATGTCTGTGTATCTTAGAGTTGACTCACATATGAACATATAATTTGGGTGTGTTTTGCAACAATTTTGCTTTTTAGGTTTCTGAGAACCCAAAGAAGCATTTTCAAAAGCATTGCCATCCGAGTGCTTTAGTCCCAGCTAGAGAAACATCTTTTAAAATGTTTTTTTCATACATTTTCCCTTTTTTCACTAGTTGTCTTCACTGAAATCTTCCCACAAATCCTGAATCAGATACCTTGTTTCTCATTCTTAGATTAAAACTGCTAATTTCCTTAAGCAGAATGCAGGTTGGCACTGTACTATAACTACCAGAGTAAAATTATGGTAGTTACATTTAAAACCTAGATTGTGTCTTGATGAGGTGGGCACTGATTAAATCAGTCATACAAGTCTTTTTGTGTTTATAGTTGCTTAGTGATTTGTGATATTAATAATCTGTCATCTCCACTAAGTATATAACTCATAAATGGTTAAAAGGGTAAGACTCAGCATATTTTTTTGTTGATGTACCATCTTTGATTTTGTATCTTATACATAGGTATGAGTAAAAAACCAAGCTGAACATTTTGAGGCTCATATTCAGATAGTAATTTGCAAGGGGGTAATTGTTTTTGCATTTGATTTTACAAGTCACAGCAGACTCATGTGTTTCATAGGTTTCTATTGCATTGCATCGAGATGGGACTGATGGTCAAGCAACTGTGTTTTGGAGTTTGAAACCCTCTGGCCTCAATATAAAGGCAGTTACACATGATGACATAAGTCCTTTTAATGGCTCTGTTGTTTTCTTGTCTGGACAAAGTGATACTACAATCAACATTACTATTAAAGCTGATGATATACCCGAAATGAATGAAACTGTGTTACTAACTTTGGACAGGTATTGTACCCTAATGTCTATTCATATTTATCAGTTGTAATACTCAATTCATATATAACAAATTAGCACAGTATTAATTAGGACGTATTGCTTGTATTGTGTTGGTAAGTGCCTGAAGGAATATTAGGCCCTCGATTCAGACTGTGTATGGATTCTTCTTTGACTGGATACCAATGTAAGAAACTGTGTTGTGTTTATTATCTAATGACTTAATTTTGTTTATATTTTGGTGAAAATATTGTATGCTATTTAGAAAGTTCTTTCAGCTTTGATATTTAGTTATAGCTCTTGGTTATAACACATATCTTTTCAGAAAAGTAATGTTTAGTGAGATAATGGGGAAAACTATAATGAAGAGTATAAAGCAAAACATAACTGTGTTTCTGTCAGAAAAAGGTCTATAGCTAGGGTATTGTTGCAGAACTAGATCAGTTTTTTATTTCTTTGATTTGCGTGTTCAGTATTGCTTGCTCTTGATAATTAGATGCTTCCATCACAACCCCTAGCTTCCAAAATAGCCCAGTGTGACCATTACCACACACTTTGGCTACAAAGAGAGCAATGGTGTTGCTGAAGCACAGTGTTGCAGTCTCCATTCTGCATGAGATCAGGATTATAGGATAATTAAGGCTGTAAGGGACCTCAGGAGACAGTATTATTTGTACATGAACACTACTCAATACTTAAATTAGTTCATATCCAGGACTGTATTCCCTCTTTGATTTATTAACAGGAGAATCTTGGCTATGTCTTCTGTCCTGCTTCCAACAACTCAATTGTATAACTAGGTTAGAAATACTACCACTTCTTCTACTACCTCCAATTAGTCTAAGGTACAATTTTTTACTTTTTCTGGAAATGCACTAATAGGGGTCTGCCAGTTGCAACGTCCATGTTGAACATATACTACTTACACAGTCCTTACCTTATGGAGAAGTATTCTTGTCCTACATAGGAAGTGCAAACTAGCTCTTGGGAGCTTCAACACCAGATACCCATGGTGATTACATACTAGCAAACCAGCAACCAGCTCCTCAAGCTCTTGATCCTCTTTTGGAAAGGCGTTCTTTTGAACATCATTCTGTCACACAGGGAAGATGTTACTCCATTGCAGGATTAGTCTGTTTCATTAAAAGCTGGCTGGTGGATGCATCTAGTGCAGAATGAATTATTTCATTTTACCTTGGCTACTCACTGCGTTGAAGAGGCAGTCCTTTTCAAGACAAAAACAAATGGAGACTATTGCAAGCATTTCTCTGCTTTCCTTCCTGTGCATGAAACTGGTTCGTCTCAAGGAATTAATTAGAGTCTCTGGCATAAAGCAGGAAACTAAGATTAGAAATGATGATTGAAGTTGTGAAGAAGTTGTGTCAGAAGGCCAAAAAATTGAAGCGGAAGGGTAGAAAACAGATAAGTAGGTAGAAGAAGTGGACAGCATAAAAAATTAACTTTTAAGTTCTGACACCTCTGCAAGTGTAACTACAGCTTTCTGCCACTTACTCTTAGCAACTCTAGGCTGTGCCTTGAAAATGATGGCTGCAATGAGGATTGAACTGGCAGCTGAACAAACATAACCACTGTTTTGCCTTTACTATGTATGGTGGGAATAGCAGGTTCTGCTGATCATGAAGTGGCTGGTAAAGGTGTGCGAACAGTAATCAGCTTTCCCACACTTGGCAAGGTCAGAGAGTGAAGTAAGGAACAGGTGGTCTGGCCTGGA
Organism: Haliaeetus leucocephalus; assembly: GCF_000737465.1. Lineage (NCBI taxonomy): Eukaryota > Metazoa > Chordata > Aves > Accipitriformes > Accipitridae > Haliaeetus > Haliaeetus leucocephalus. Next base: position 2,415,172 of record NW_010973034.1, on the reverse strand, counting down.
AAAAGAAGTAAACGAGGAGATAAAATCTAAACTTTTCTCTAGGTGTGGATAGTGTCCCTCAAGGCTATGAGTGAAATTTGCCAACTTTAACAGCAGCAGAAGCCAAGCATGAAATTACTGCAAAGATCATCCTTTCAGTGCTGGAGATGACTCTTCAAATCAGGGTTGAAGGATACTGGCAGGGTTATGTGTGTAAGCTTGTGATATTGCTTTCTGCATAGTTTGTGTTTTCTGGATGAACAGAAAATTTCACTTTCCAAGGCTGGCAGCCAGCACCTCACAGCAGTAGTGAATTAGCATGAAAACAAAGATGCACTCTGCTGTGGATGTGCTTGTACTGTTCTATAAATTGTAGCATAAGTCAGTAGGAAAATAGAGCATGTAAGAACTTTAATGAAACTATAGACATAGAAATATGTTCATAAGCATTCTATTTATTGCAATTAGTAATAGCATGGATAAAATAATAAAAATAATTAGTTCTAACAAGGATGTATTATTTACAACTCAGTGGTGTTGTTAAGGCAGTTTACATTTTAAACGAGCTTTGATTGCATCCATAACTATAAAAGAAACTTTCCAAGCCATTAAAAATAGTATTTTCCTTTCTTGCTCTATGGCCTCTGTCCATAGGCTGTAGACACTAAAAATAACTCTAAATTCTGTCCACAAAATGGAGGCCAATGTATATCTTGAAGAATATGCTTCCAAAAAAGACAGATGAGTAAGAAAGAAGCAAGACAATCCTGTACCTGCTGAAGCTTCTTCATATTTTCTTTTTTTAGGAGCAGCTTCAGGTTGAATGCCTGCCCGTATCTGAATAGGCCTGAATTGAGATCAAACATAAATAAAGCCAGATGTCTGTAGTGAAATCTGTATGAGAAAGAAAAGGCCTTGGTCTTCTTGATGAATGTAGGTGGAACAGGCCATGGAAATTGTGTGTATGCTTTGTGAAAGCATATATACATACTAGGGCTGTTCATTTTAACTGGTAAGCACGAACAGAAATCAGTTTTTTAAAAATCTGATTGTTGTTTTTTCCTTCTGCACAACATGTTCTACTGGCAGTTGTCATGCCCTCAGTAAGGTGCAGATACACAGCTGTCGATCTGGCAATTGGCACAAGTGAAGGGCCAGGACCTCCAGGGCATGTGGGTTGTGTTTGCACTCTTAAATGAATGGCTCTGAGAGTGAAAACTTGTGGACTTTGGGATTTGGGAAAAGCAATATACTGAAAAATTGATATTAATTTGTGAAAGTAATAAACCATGAAGAGATGATTGTTTACATAGTCCTTACGCTCAATTTTTTTGAGTCACGACATATAATTTAGGATGCCAAAACAGATTCATGTACATATGTTATGACCTAAATCTCATTTACTATATATAATAAAGCAAAAGTGAAGCAATGGAACTTGGGGATTTTTATAGTTCTAGTGATTTGTGTGATGCAATGCAAGTTTCCACAGGCTGAAATTCTGTCTTGGGTAAATTTGGAAAATAGATTTTTTAAAAATTGCAAATGCAAAACATAGGTTTGACTATTTCATTGTGAAATGTCTGGTAGTTTTTTAACATTTTTGTGTGTAAGACATTACTTCATGACAAAAAGTTAGCAAATCATAGAAGGCCCATTGAAAGCCCTGCATACTCTCTGTGGTTCTTAATTCAGGGCTCAGGTAATGTTCATATGTCATGGGTTGCTGTCTGCATGGGCATGCACAGAAACACTAATATACTGTTTAATGGAGCTGGGATTTTCTCCTAACTTGGTGATTTCCTGTGGTTAGTGTCTGTTTCAAAACTATGTTTCTTACTTAAGTAATTTTTCTGTTAAGTAATACATGTGATGCTATATGAATTGACTCTTTCAGTGTAAAACATTGGTTTTTTCTTCAAGGGTTTGATCAGACTTTGTTTTGACAGGGAAAAAGTTATTTGAAAATAGTAGAATTTTTAAATGAGTGCTACTGGACACCTACTGCTAGCTTTTATTACTTTTCAAAATAACAACACCCTTATCTCCTGCTATGAGTAACAAAAATGAAAATAGCCTACAAAATCAAATAATTTGTGGATTAAACCTGGACAGAAGGTGTTCCCTCTGATGAGAAGCACTGTGCAATTTATAATGTGGCAAATCCTACTTTAATACTGTTCTTTAGACTTAGGTCCTGCTACTAATTAAATCAGTAGGTAATCCTGAAAAAATTAAAGAAGGGGTGAACACTGACTATAAATCTAGGAAGCAAATTGAGTAACATTCCACAGGCAGTCTGAATGCACCTTTTAGGTTCAGGTACCCTGATAGAAAAGAAAGTTTTTTAGAGAAGTGTGTTTTTAATAGTAACAGCAATACAGATTCACAGTTGCAATTCAGTTTCTCAGGTGCCTTTCAAAACATTCACTTTCTGCAGAACTCCAGTTTGTGGTCCAAAGCTATCAAATTCGACCACATTGCATCTCTTAATAATTATTATTTTATTTGCAGTGGTATTTAGTTCATAATAACATTGAAATTGCCATGTTACTTTAAAAACAGTCAAAAATTTTCTTTCTGCTATTTTATAGTACTATGTGTTTAAAAAAGTGCAAGAAACATTTTGAAGCTTCTGTTAGTTGTCCTAATTAATCTGTAGTTCTTGCTAAATAATAATTACAGTCTTTTTAAAGAAAGAATTTCCCTAATGACAAGTCATTTCACATGAGTTTTTCATATGGGAAGCGTGTTTTTTTACAGCTGTTTGATCACAGAAAACAACGTTATGCAGTTTGAGATTGCATTTCTTATGTTAGCATCATAAACATTGCCAGCACTGCGATAAACTGAAACTTCATGTCCACAGATAGCCATTTGACAGAAGAAGTTAAGCTGAGGAGAAAGAAAGGCGAGTGGCTTTCCCAGTGAGAGGGATCTCCTTACACCTGGTCAAGTGCTCTAGTAGCTGGAGCTCCTTGGTATGGCTAAGCGACTGTGTACAAGGAGCTGTTTTAACTTTTATCGTTACTTCTGGATGCCCTCACCAGGGCAAACCATGCGTTTTGGAAGTTCTGAATAGCCATTTTTGTTCTGTTTCCACACTGCTGTTATAGGAGTGCCTAAAGAGATGGTTTCACATACCACAAAGAGTGAAACAGGACTAAACTGATACCGTGCACTCCGTGGCAGTTTGGATGTCTCTACTCCGCGACAAAAGGACTGTAAATGGACAGCGCCTTGTTCTTGGACGTTGTCAGGGCATCCAGCAAGAGCTGATGGCTGGTGGCCTGTGGGCTGTGTGGTGGCGTAAAGCCAGGAGTCCAGCCTGATAACATGGCTGGTCAGGCAGGGGCCCGGGCCACCGCCCCCAGCGAGGCCGGACAGCAGGCTGGAGCAGGTAACTGGGTGCATCCTGGAGTCCAGGGCATCAGGCAAGGTCATGGTGGTGGGGCAGGTCAAGCCAGGAACACATGTCAGGTTTAGGCTGGATGGTGGTCACCAGGGTCAAGCAGAGCCCAGTGATCGCCAGGCAGGTCCACAGCGAGAAGGCAAATCCAAGGTCAAGCCAGGGAGTCATCTGGTGGGTCCTGGTGGAGGGATGTTATGAGAGTTTGTATGTGTGCACCTCAGGGTGTAGACATGGGTGATCCTATTGTGTACACTGTTCGTTGCTCATGTAACAGCAGCTCAGAGTTGGAAGCCTAAGCCTAGGTCCTTCTATTCCATTTTTGCATAGGCTATGTTATGTCTTTTTTGAATAGTAACCAACACTTACTATGGCAGAGCAGCGATAGCAATCTGGCCAGTCATGCAGAGAAAACACGGTCAGATCAATCAATCAATCAATCAAGTGATCCTACTGTTGAAAATGGGACTTGGTTGGAGAAACCTCCTGAGCGATGGTTTTCTTTAGGAGAGGATGGGTTGAATCTGACTGGTTGCTTTCTGACCTGCAAGTTCTCTAGATTCTGATCTGACTTACACTGTGACTGTTTAAAAGTAATTAAGTATTCTCAGTCCTTCCAAAGAACACCTGGAGATGCTCAAGATGCATACCTCATGGTATCATGTGACTGTTTCATTTCTGTTACCCTCTGGATTTCTGCAGTGCTGCCATTGTGCATTGCAGCACGATATTAGATTCTAGCACTACTCCTCAGTTCATCTTAACAGGCTTTTTTTGTCTGAACTGTGTTTGGACTCATGCAGTGTAACTTTATGAAGCTGAAAGAGATTTTATTTCTGGCATACCCTTTCACTTTCTGATGAATTATTATGTCTTAACTACTTAAGCTTGTACATACATATCAAAAACTCACTTGACATAATGGTTCATTTGTATTCTCTGTTGTAAATTATATTACCAACAGTTTAGCGATATAATTAGCTTTTAGCATTACCAACTTTGGCATTTTCTCCTTGATCTTTTCATTGTATTAATACTCTGATGGTTTTGGAACACTTTTACATATATGTCTGAAGGAAGGGAGAATGTCTCAATGTGTAGTATTTACAATCTAGCTTCACTGCAAATCAGTGAGAAATTTCTGTTAACTCAGATCTCCTGTTTGAAAGAATGTATCTGCAAGTGTATTTGTGTTATTTTCTCAAACTCTTGAGTGAACTCTTATCTCTGTTGAATTCTGAATCTGAGTTCCTTCTGAGATTAGTGAAGTCAGAATTTCACTTTGTAAATGCTGTGGTAATCTCTTTGTGGTATTTTGATAGGAGATACAAGTTTTACATTTAATATATATTTATTTTAGATTAAGAAGGTCAAAGTGCATGATTGCCACTGCAGAATAATACTGCCCTTTCCTCTGACTTGATGTGGTAGTTTTGTTATAAGTGCTTGGCTGAAACAGAACCAAATAAGAGATTAGCAAATACTGTTTTCTTTTCTTATTTTTGTTTGTTATATTTTTGTATTGGCATTGGTATTTTATTTATTTATATTTATATTGGTATTTTACTTTGGTAATCTGGTTAACTGAAAAACTGTCAAAAATATAGTTTGATGTGATTTTGTACCAAAATAGTTTTTGATATGTACCTGTTATAACTGCCACTGTGCTTATCTGTTTTTATCATTACTTTGGCAGATTGATGAAATAATATATCATGGAGGCATATAGGTTTTTTCGTTGAAATGGTGGTCTGTTTATAAATGTGGGCTGCTGGTGCAGTTGTGAGCAGGCACAGAGGTTGGCAGTAATCAGGGTCTTGGAGGAGGGCTTGGAGGGGTATACCATGAATGCATATTGACGTGCTGAATTGGTCATGGGGTCATTTCTCCTAAGTGGGAACTGCCCACTTGCTAGCATTTGTCAACAGGAAAATGCCAAGCAAGTAGGGTTCCCATAAAATGAACATTATAAGCATTTGGAAAGGAAAAAGAAAGCTTTGTGTGTGGTTTTTTTTAATTATTACTATTCTTCTCTAAGATTACTACTATTGAAATTCTAGCAAGTGGCACTTTCATTCCTTCCCCCATCCCCTTTCTTTCTTTCTTTCTTTCTGTGTTGACAGGGTAGAGACAGAAAGGTTTGTCGTGTACTTTGGGTAAGTGCAGTGAAGTGTGTGGTTTGTCTTCAGTGAATCAATGCTTTGTTTTACAAGTGATTGGTTTGGACAGAATCTGTCTTTATCATTTCTTTTCCTCTCAGGAATCACATCTTCTGCATCTCTTCAGACAATGCATGCTTGCCCTTTGGTGTTTAGTTTGATGGCATGGGGTTCTGGCTTGAAGGCATTTCTTTATTTAGGATCTGTGAATGTTGAAAGTTATGAATGCATGGCTCAGCGTTTGATATTTGAGCATTTGATGCAATAATGGATTGGTTGTTTTAAACTGCCAGAAATATGATTTTCCCCAGCTAAATCACTGAACTGGCTAGAATTACAGAGAAGAAGTTTTCTGTAGTCAAAGATGAGCCGTTATCTTGTTTTTGAATAACCTACATTTAGTTCATGTTAACACAAGTTACTGTGTCTGCTTATGTATTTTTTTAATGTGCAGTCCCACTCTCTGGGATCCTACAGGTAGTGTCCACTTCTTACAGAAGGCAGGTTAACACACAGGTGAGGATGAAATCCACAATCCTGAGGGGCAAGTGTCTTCCTATTTGTAACAATAGCAAATTTTGCAGAAGAGGATAAGAATGTGTAGTTGTCAATATAATTTCTATTTGTTTAAGTGAAATTGGATTATCTTTATGTTTTGATCCAAATACAAAGTAATACTGAATGTGACTCTAACTTTTTACTGCACAACTCTCTTTTTTGTCCTGTGAGTTGTATGCGTGTGTGACTAAAAAAACCCAGAATTGCTAACTATAAAAACTAATCAGAAAACAAAGTTACTTTGGAAGCAAAGTTTTTTTTATAATTGGATAAAACATACTGATGTGTCTTTCTTAGTTTATGTTATTCTTTGCAGGTAATTGTTTTCATAATTTATTAATAAAATTCATCAGTGTTCTGACGTCCTTTGCACAGGTGTGGATTTAATTGCCACATAGAATTGTCACTCAAAAAACCCTCTTGCCTTCCTTTCTCAGGGTCAGTGTGGAAAATCAAATACTGAAGTACGGGTTTACTACTCATGAAATTATTATTTTGGAAAATGATGATCCTGGAGGAGTGTTTGAATTTTCTTCCTCTTCCAGAGGTCCCTACAGTATCAAGGTAGATATCTGAGTAAATTCTCTTAATCATTATGGACAATTTAGCTTAAGCAGAGTGCTAGAAAAAAGCTGGATTTTCTTTTTTACAGGAAGGGGAGTCCGTTGAACTGCAGATTGTCCGCAGTAGAGGAAGTCTCGTCAGGCAGTTTCTACGCTACACTGTAGAACCAAGAGACAATAACGAGTTTTATGGAAGCACAGGAATTCTGGAGTTTAAGCCTGGTGAAAGAGAGATCATAATTACTCTTCTGACAAGAATGGATGGGATTCCAGAGGTAAAAATTAATATTTTTCTCTCTTCAAATTGTGTTCACAGGCATATTAGTTTGTCACTTATTGAAATATAGGCAAATATACTGGAGCAGAACAAGTGCGTAATGGCTTTTCTCCAGAATGTCTTCCCAGCCTCCAAACCAGGGATGCCTGGATAAATAGAAGGTATCTTTGGGTTTAATATTCCTCAGTAGATTTTTTTTTTGTGAATTGAAACCGTTACACTTTGAATCCATGTAAGTGTTTAGTGTCCATGACATTCTGTAGTATAGAGCGCCATTGTTTAATTGAACTCTGTGTGAAGTACCACTTCGTTTTTGTTTCTTTTATAGTAATCATCTTCTAGTTTACTCAGTGGTCCCCAGTCTAGACTAATATTTGCCATATAGATACGCAGGTGCAATACTTGTTTTAATGTTCCTTGAAGCATTACCTGTGAGCTTTTTGCAAGAAATACATGAAGTATAAGGTCCCATGAGATTAATAAAGCAAGCTGATACATTCTTTTTTAATTAGTTTGCTGTCAATGGTTTTAAAATCTTTGCTTCCCCTGTTACAAAGCCAGAAAGGTTAATAAATCTTATGGAAAACTTACCTTTCAGGGAGCATTACAAATGTATTTGTACTAGTGAATTGATGTGACTCTAAGTTAAGTACACAAAATCCTTGCCTATAATAATGCTAGATTTTGTGAAAAATAGGTCCTACCAGAGATAGAAATTTTTAATTATATCTTTGTTTTGATGGCAATGTACAAACGCATTGTGCATGTAGAAAGTGTGTGTGATTTCTTTTTATTTAAATTTGTATCTCTTTCTGCCTGGCTAGGGACTGTGGATGTTTGCCCATTTGTTTTGGATGTGAATACTGAGTATGTATTTTTATTCTGACTGAGTTTACCTCTTGTAGCTGGATGAGTTATATTCTGTAGTACTCAGTGGCTACAGTGAAATGCCAGGCAAGTTGGGGAATGCCACAAGGGTCAATATAACCATTCTGAAGAACGATGATCCACATGGTGTCATTCAGTTTCTACCTGAAGAACTATCAGTAACAATGAAGGAAAGTAAAGGAGAAATCATCTACGCTGGTAATTCTTTTTTATTAGTTGCTGCTTTGTCTGCTGTCTGCCCCTGCAAGGCTTCTTTTCCCCATTTCACCTTTCTAGGACAATGTCTGACTCAAGTCTCCACTCAGGAGTTTCCAGAGTGGTTCAGTGCCAGCACAATGAGCAATGGAGACTGAAGTGGAGGAGGATGGCCTGGAAAGCCGAAGAGATCAATCCAGTAAAAAAATGGCTAGAGAATATGCCAGACAGGAGGGACGGAGTATTATGTATGTGTAAAATGCAACCTGGAGGTAGTGGCTCTGCTTGTGGAGCGTGAAGAATAGGGTGCCATGTGAGAGAATAGTAGAGCTAAATCTTCATATAAGTGACTTCAATTTATCTATCTTTATTCAATTATCAAGTACCTTTACAGGCAAAAAATAACAAATTTGAGCCAGTTTGAACTGCTTTAATGGTCTATCTTTGTGTGTCCTTTTGGGTAGTGCTGTCATATATTATTAGTTTGGAGGAAGTGGATTTGCTTATTATTTCATTTCCTTTTTTCTTTGTTTCGACTTTGCTGACCTTTTTGATTTGTGTTGTTCTGAAGATGCACACTGACTGTATATGTTTGCATTTTTTAGCTGCTTACAGAGTTGTAAGAAACCAAGGAAACTATGGCAATGTTAGTGTGTCTTGGGTTGTTGACCCAGCATGTACCAATGACATCTATCCAGAACGAGGGACTATTTTCTTTGATAATCTGGAGTTTTCAAAAAATATCACCATTTACTCACTGCCAGATGAGGTAAACATTTTTACAGTGTTTTTGTGTGAGTATATGGGACAAAGACTAAGTGCAAAAACATTACAATTTAAGGAGAAAGAAGGAAAGTCTGTTTTTTTAAGAGCCTGATAAGTATTTGTAGGAAAAATCAAAATACTTGGGTAAAACTGAGATTACTTCAGCAAATCATAAAAGAATTTGAGAAGCTGTGCATACTTACAAACAAAAAAAAAATTAGAAGCTGAGAGTAGTTGAATGTGGTTAAATTATAGAAAAGTTCCTTTGAATAAAACTCTTGTTTTCATAGCAGGAATCCTAATTTTTATTTTTAATGCTGATATATTTGAAGTAATATAAGAAAGAATGAGAATAACTAATAATAAATAAATAAAGCTGTAAAAATAAATCACATGTATCAGAAGCAGGAAACCACAGGATAACTTTTGGGTCATCTGTACAACAGTAAAGATGAGGTGACTTATTTACAAGGATTTTAGACGGATGATGGTTTCTGTGTAACTGTATAAACTGTCATCTGTCATCCCTCTTGACGCACTCAAGGATCAATAAATTAATATAACACTCAGAAATCTGTAGTTTGTTAAACACCTCAGGTGTTCATTTTAATTTCTTCATTGTTCTGTATGCAAGAAATTAGTTTCATAATACTTTCTCTTTCAGGTACCTGAAGAGATGGAAGTATTCATTATCAGCTTATTCAATGCCACTGGTGGAGCCAGGCTGGGCAATATAACCAATGCAATTTTAGAAATTACTAGGAATGATGATCCCATTTATTTTGCAGGTTAGATATTATTGGTTTTAAATGTAGAATACATATACTACCCCAAAACAGATTTTATTGTCAGACCAGATCACTGAGAAATCCTAATATCAATTAAGCTAGTATAAAACGTTCATGTTTTTGTTGTGTTGAATTTGTATTTGTTTCCTTCAGAACCTTCCCATATTTTATTTCATTTTTCTCTTTGTTGATGCTGGGATTGGTTAGGTGACTAAGTACAATATTCTCTCGTACCCGCAAGTATTTCAATGCCTTTACCACATTTGCCTTCTGTTTCACTGAGGAGAAGGATCCTCTTGGGGAAGATTAAGAAAATAGGCCACATGCAAGGAGCTCAGGCTTGTACTCAGGTAGATTTGTTCCTTGTGTATTTTCAGAACCTCTGACAGTGAGCGTTAAAGAGGGAAGTGTTGCAAACTTTACAGTCCTAAGGAATGGATCTACTAATGTTGCTGTTGCTGTCCAGTATATTACTGTTAATGGAGATGCAACAGCTGAAGACAGAGACTTTGTTCCCAGTGGAAGGAGCAGCGTCATTTTGTTCGATGTTGGAGAAAGAGCGCAGAACTTATCTGTGTATATTAATGATGATGATACCCCTGAAACTGATGAAACATTTTATATCTTCCTTTTGAATTCTACAGGTAAAAGTAATGATTTGACATATGTTTAGTAACTCTCTTTTTTTTTTTTTTTTCTGCAATTTTTTACCAGCTTGGTCTTATCATAAAGCAAAATGCCAAGTATTATATGAATAAGATTTGCTTCAACATTTCTATACAATAACTGTACACAGTGTGTTTGAATTTTCATCTTGAATTGTTCAACTGGAAACAAAAATCAAATGATACAGCTGAAACCTTTCCTGCAAAAACAACTGGAGTGCAAGTCTCTTTTCAAATGTAAATGCTCCAAATTAGATGGGGCTTTGACTTGACTACAGAAACACAAGGCTAAAGAATGTTAGTACTACAACAGTCTTAGGGAAAGAAGGATCTTTTTAGATTTTTTGTCATGCTCCAGTGTATACTACACAACTGCCTGATTTTTGTAAAAACAAACAGAACTGCCTTATTTTAGAGGAAAACCATGTAAATTGGTCTCTCTTTTATTTTTGTAACAGTTCAGTGTATGCATGCATTTTTTTCAGTCTGACATTATAGTTTTACAAGGCTTAATTTACAGAAAAATGTGTATTAGAAATTACTCAGTGTACCACCAGTAAAGAATGGGTTTATTATCTCAGAACTAACATTGTCTTCCTTTTTTTTTTTTTTTTTTTTAAAACAGTTACCAGTTATCATTTAGCAGGAAATGATACAAAATTATTCAGCACATTCTGATGTTTGGAATAGACATCTTCTGGAATAAACCATCACTGCTGTGTAATATTGTTAAAAAAATATAAGTTAAATCTAAGAAATAGTTAAATTTTCCTGGGCTCTGAGATCTGCTTAATAAAGAACCTCCTCAACCCTAGCCTTGCCAAACTCAAGGTGTAGTGGGAGATTCATCTACAATTGTGTTAGCAAAAATTAATGATTTACTGTTCTTCAGTTATTGTTCTGTAGCTGAGAGTGAATGCACTGTATATCTTTGCAATGCAAACCAAAACTGAATTGAATAAGCCGTCAGAACAATGACTGAGACTTGAGGGGCTGTAATTTAATAAAGCAAAGGAAAAGTATCACCATTAACCATCAGAGTATACCGTCACATTAGATTGTGTGGTAGGTTCATAAAGTAAATACCTACCAGGCGCTCAATTCAAGATGAGGAAACATAAAACTAGATTTCTTCATTTAGACATGCACACTAAGTATCTTATCCCTCATTACAGTTTATAAGGATCTAGTCTTTGAAAGTCAGTGAGACCCAGAGAGTGCCTCAGGTCGACACCCTGTGGCTGGTCTATGAATTGCTCACAAGGCTTCATTGGTCTCGAGCTGCATCTGTCCTAGGCATTGGTAGCAGGCAGCCAGAGAATTATAGGAGATTTTTCAGCAATTATTTGAGTATAAGGTAGCTTATATGTTTCCTGAGGTCAGCTAGCATTCACTCTGGTACCCAGGTCTCTTACAGAACATCGACCTTACAGAAATGATTGGACAAAGCCATTCTTCTCCCTTCTTAAATTTTATCTTTAGAGATCTCTTTCTACGTTACTAACTTTCTTCAGGATCTACTGGCATTTTCTTTTACCACTCTATTGGGAAAATATGATGGCTTTCCTCCTGGCACACTGGTCCTACAAGAATGGGTAGCTGCAGGCTCCCTTTGCCTCTAAAAGGAGGATAATATCATCGTGTAGCTTCTCTAGAATCACTAAGAATACAGAATATTTCTATACACGTTCCTGAAAGCAAAAAAAAATTATTTTCTTTCTATGATCTGTTGCACATATAGGCCTTGGTTGTTATATCTCTTTTGAAATTTATGTTGGACTGTTGGAATTATGTTGGACTCAGAGAAAATATAGGTGGAAGTATATGAAGTTAAAGCAGTAAACACATTGTTTACTTTGGAACAAATGCTAGTCTAACACTCTTAAATAGGGTGAAAAATGGGATGGGAGTGGAAGCATAATGTACATCTGTGGACATAGGAAGGGTGTTAGAATGTCCCTGCAGTGCTAACACACACACAGAAATCCTACTACTTCACAGGTATCTTATATTTTTTCCTTTCAGGTAGACTGTGATATGTGTTAGTGTCCTGGTTTCAGCTGGGATAGAGTTAATTTTCTTCCTAGTAGCTGGTATAGTGTTATGTTTTGGGTTCAGTATGAGAAGAATGTGGATAACACACTGATGTTTTCAGTTGTTGCTAAGTAATATTTAGTCTAAAGTCAAGGATTTTTCAGCTTCTCATGCCCAGCCAGTGAGAAAGCTGGAGGAGCACAAGAAGTTGGGACAGGTCACAGCCAGGACAGCTGACCAAACTGGCCAAAGCGGTATTCCATACCATGTGACATCATGCCCAGTATATAAACTGGGGGGACTGGGGGTGGGGGGAATCGCTGCTTGGGGACTACCTGGGCATCGGTCAGCAAGTGGTGAGCAATTGCATTGTGCATCACTTGTATATTCCAATCCTTTTATTATTATTATTGTCATTTTATTGTTGTTATTATTATCATTATAAGTTTCTTCCTTTCTGTTCTACTGAACTGTTCTTATCTCAACCGAGTTTTACTTTTTTTTTTCCTCGATTCTCTCCTGCATCCCACAGGGTGGGAGGCAGTGAGTGAGCAGCTGCGTGGTGCTTAGTTACTGGCTGGGGTTAAACTGCAACAGTTAGACATTGTTCTTAGCCCGTATTTAGTTTAAGTGCAATATTTCTATCCTAGGTCTAAAGGAGAGCTAGGGTCTCTGAATACATGTTTTCTTTTGACTTGACCAATTGATCAAACACAAAATACTACCTCTCATACAATCCTTTCTGCTCGGAATCACATCTTCTCTGGTCATGTCACATATATATTTTGCTCCAAAACTTATGTCTTGATCTCTGCATGAGATGCTACTTAAGTATTTTTACTCTTATTTTCCTGTTACTGAATATCTCGAATACTGGTTTCCACTGGTTGTTTTATCATTGTTCATTTCTTTGTTTGCATAAAAGCAGTTTGTGAGAAAAGGAAACAACTTCAGTTTTAGAATTACCTCCATTTCTGATTCCAGTTTTGATAAAATTAATCACCCTCTTTTTAGGGGATACTGTTATCTTTAAGACTGGAGTGGCTACAGTTATTATCGAAGCAAATGATGATCCTAATGGAATTTTCTCCTTGGAACCTTTAGAGAAGCCAGTAGAAGAAGGCAAAAGTAACAATTTTTTGTAAGTAAATTTTAAATAATACTTTTGCACTTTTTTTGAACTGATATGTGTGGTACTTTATGGACATACCATTACCTAATCCCATACAAGTTTGCATTGATAAAAATGTATTAAAGAAAAATAGCTTTACCAAATTTTGGATTAAATGATTTGTAAACATATTGAAGACATCAACTGTTATATTATCAAGTAGACTGTGCATATTAAAATGTATATAGAAAGTCATGTTAAAATGTAAATAAATAAGACTACAGCATGGTTGTTCTGTTACATTCTCAGTAGACTTTAGATACTGAAGAATCTAGATGATTGAGTCGAGTATAACCTGGACTAAAAGAGAAGTAAAAACTCTTTTCAAAATACAGCTAAATATTACTATGTGGTGGTTCATATCTTTTTGCACTCTGCTTTGAATCCTTCCCCTACAAACAACCTATATTACTGTATTGTTTCTGTTAGTTTGTTTTTCTTCTATCTGTTAATTGCTGACGGAATTCTATACTCAAAGTCCAGATGTGACTATCTTCTAGACTGAAAATACTCTTCCCTAGCCTGACCTCTGAAAGTATTTTCCATCCAGCCACTGGGATGTATTCAAGAATAGGAAGGGTTAAGAAATGAATTTGCTTGGCATCTTACCTTGTTATGTTCCATAAAGTCAGGATGGGATTATAATTTGGCAAAAATAGTTTTTTTCAATAAGAAACCTCTAGACAGGATATAAAGAGAAGTTAGGTGACAATAAATGTGGTAGTCAGAACACTAGGGAAGAAGCTCTTTTCACATTTGTTTGATTATCTTTTGTATCTTTTTATTTGATTGTTTTGTTTGTTTTAAGGCCTTGAAACAGATGCTTATGACTGCGAATTTGGTCTTTATGGTTGTGTTACACATCTAAAAAATGAAAATCCTTGAGAAAAGAGGATATTAAATATGTTGTATGTTTGGTTTTGTTATGCTGCTCTTTGGGGTTTTTTTGGTCCTTTATAATGTTATTTGCAAGATAATTTTTTTATTTTATGGTGTGAAGAATAATGATTTGAACTAAACATGTTTATATACAGGTGCTTTGTGGAAGCTCATGATACCAAGATCACCAACAATGGAGGACCTTCCTCAGTCCTCATTGATGAAATATATTTGCTAGGGAGCTGTCTCTTCCATACCCTCACTGCTTTAGCTATTGTGTAGTACATAACAAAAGGGTCAAGAGTAGCATATAACCTAACCACTGAGAACAGCAATGGCAGCACTGAGCTTTAAAGGGAGTAACTGGAGTTACTGCAACAGTGCTACACACAGTGCTACACAACTGGGATAGAGCGACCTGGTTAATGGCAAAAAAAGAAAAAACTTTGGAAGCAGAGACAACATAATTATGTTGCTGTGCCTAGACTAGTATTGCTGAACTAATTTTTCAGCCTGATATAATCTCTTTGTATAGCATTTTATTTTACTGTGCAAACAGAAGCACACTTTTTTGTATGTAAAACACATTGTTAATAAAGGCACTTGTGCTTCAGTTTTTATTTATAATGTCTTTTGGAAATTGGTGAAATTTTGTTACCGGATAGCTATACAAAAAAATAAAATCTTGTTTTTATTTACTACATTCTTAATCTGGAATAACCACAGATTTCTGAAGGGCATAGAATGTAACCCAAATTTAATACCAATGTAAGAAAGCGTTTAAGGAGGCTTGATGGTTAAAGGGAGAGATGTTTGTGGTTAAATGCAGGTGATTGTCTTTCTTGTCTAAGGGTGGCCAGGTATACCAATTTTTAATATTAACTTGCTGAACTGTTATACATTCATCTTTATTATTTACATAATAGAAGTGCAAGACAAACTGATGTTTGGCTTAACAGTACTACTTTGCATGGACCTGCATTGGTTACTTTTTTTCTAAGGTACCTGTGGTATACCTGGGACTAGACTTATACTGTGAAATTGCTGGCCTTCAAAGAGGATTGTGTTATTATTCATGGTTGTATTTATTGTTCATGGTTATCTAGAATGTTGTATATAATTTTTCACAGTAAGGAAGATTAGTGTAATCATGTTTTCCTTTGCTAATGAATGCTGATGCTTACCTGCCAGGTCATTCACTCTTTCTATATCGCTGAACAGGGTTTTGAGACATAGGGGACACTTTGGCAATGTCTCATTGACCTGGCAGCTGTTTGATAATAACTCTGCACTGAGGCCAGGAGAAGAGTTCTATGAAACTTATGGGACTGTGTGCTTCATGGATGGTGAAAGATCAAAGCCAATAACACTCCATGCTATTTCGGATAGAATTCCTGAATTCAATGAATTTTACATTCTAAAGTTGGTCAATGCTTCAGGTATTGTATTCCATATCACCATTCCTTTCATATCTGGTAGAATTATGTTTAATTAATCAAAAAGAAACCAACCCTGGAAAGAGCTGTGCCTTGAATCCTGTCTTGATATCCTGTACTTTTCTGGTAAGGTTTTAGGTTTTATTCTTCATTTCATCTTAGTTTAGGTATATGAATGCAGTTATTCAGTTCCTGAATTAGTTACACACATTTTGGTGATCTAACCTTTAAAAAGGATGCCTCTTGGTGATTTCAGAGATGTAGATCTTTGTGTAGTTGAAGACAAAATAAAGCTATTAAAGGCTATGCAAGTCTACCATAAGGGAGGTTGATTGGTTTGTTTGCTTTTTGTGGAGGAGATAAAATACTTATAGTTACCACTTCATATGACTTAAATTACAACTGCTGCAGGTCTGCTACTGAGCAGAATTCCAAACCTCCTCGACTCATTCTACCTCAATACTATTTATGGTCTTCTGTGCCCAGATACAACGAAAATATGTGTTGGCCTTTCCTTAAAGTGAAATCCATATGTGTGTACAGAAGATTTCCTACTTAGAATAGGTAGATCACTGCACACTTTGAACATGGAGGCTCTACATTCACATCATGATCTTTGTATCATGAATTCTTACTGTGCAGAAGTAGATGACTAATGGCAGGACTTGGCAGCAGTTTTAATACACAATTAGCTACTGATTTGGCAAGGTATCTCTGCATCTGTTTCAGAGTCAATGGGCCGAATTTTGCCATTCCATATTCATGTAAATCTTGGAGTAATATGAGAACTGAATTTGGCCCTATGTTTGTCAAATGAATCAGAGTAACATACCTCATTGACTAATTCAGAATAGCTGGAGCTAATTTTGTTTTAGCTGAAAGACAAATGTGTGTTTTACAGTTGAAAAAAAAATACTGCTTTGTTTTCTATGAAAATTGTCACTATAATGTTTTAAAAACAATACAATTAAATTATGTTATTATTAAATCAGAGCACTTTCTAAGAGTTCAGAGGCTCTTAAAGAAGATTTAAGCCTTTTTAGAAACGTTTTTTATTAAAAAAGCTTTAAGTACTTAGCAGCATTTTTCAGACTGTGTCGTTTGAAACCGACCATTAACATTTGCCCTAACTTCCATTCTATAGGTGGGTCTCCTGGTCCTGGTGGTCAGTTATCAGAAACAAGCCTTGCTGTAACTGTGATGATCCCATTCAATGATGACCCTTTTGGGGTCTTTGTTATAGATCCAGAGAGCCAGGACAGAGAGATAGTGGAAGATGTTCTTTCTGAAGATGATCTTTCCTATATTACAGACTTCACCATCTGGAGACAACAAGGCACCTTTGGTGTTGTCCGTTTAGGTTGGGAAATACTGTCTAGTACATTCCAAGCTGGACTACCATCAATGGTAGACTTCTTGCTTCTGGGGTCTTTTCCAAGCTCAGTACAATCTCAGCCCCACATGAGGCGCCATCACAGTGGAACAGATGCTTTGTATTTCAGTGGAAAAGAGGATGCATTTGGGATTATTGGTCCCGAATACCCATACAATGGAAATACTGCAGTAACCAATTTTACATTTTCAGCATGGTTAATTCCTAACATCAGTACTGATGGTTATATAGTTGAAAAGGATGATGATAATGGGACCTTATATTATGGAGTGAAAATCCGAACAAATGATTCTCATGTTTCTGTAGTGCTTCATTATACAGCATTAGGATCCAATATAACATATATGGCTAAAGCAGCAGTCCTGAAATACCTGGATGAAAATACTTGGCTTCACCTCCTTATTACTCTGGATGAAAGTATAATTGAATTTTACATGGATGGAATTCCAGTTCTGGGAGGAATGAAGAGCCTTAAAGGAGAAGCAATTGCTGATGGTGAGCCAATAGTCTGCATTATTTTTCTCCATATTCTCCAAAAGTTCTGCAATGTATAGAAGAGTCTAGCTCCTTGACAGGTGTATGCAAGATACTGAAATTAGTATATCTGATTAGTTAATTGAGAAGAATGGATAGAAAATTCTGAGGATTTTCAAAAAGCATATGGAAATTAGAGCTGGATTATATTTATATATGTATGCTTATCATGTATACATACAGTTATATATGTTTGCAATTAATAATTTCCATAAGATTTACAGCACTGTAGCTGAGAGAGGACTGTTTTCCTCTCAGTTTCTCAAGTGAAATGCAATAACGGTTTTGTTTCTGGTTGTGTAGTATATTACAACTAAGCCAATATCTTGTAAGCAATGGAATTTTTCAGGGTGTAAATTTACTTAAGTATGTATTCACATGGTATATGAAAATTATCCCTAAAAGTTTAATAGTGTTCCAAGGAACATTAGGCTACTTATGTCAGCTTATCTGACTGGATAGTCCCAGGTGTGATTTTAATCATAGGTAACCATTATGGACTTTCACTCTGAACTAGCATAGCAGTGACCAGAGAAGTATCAGAACAATTCCATTATAAAGTCAGGTATTATGTGGTCAGAATGCATTATATTTACTCTTTCTTTTGCAGTTTCCCACTCTTCCATGTGCATTTTTTTTCTTGGAGGTCATCTCCATCCTTTTTCCTTTCTTCCCCTCACTTTCAGTGTCACATGGTTTTTTTGCTGGGGATAAGCAGTGAATGATTATCAAATTCTTGAATACAATCTTATTTTCTGTAATCAAAGAAGGAGAATTAAAAAACATATAGTCATGTTAAATGCATATACATCTACATGCATATATGTACACAAACATAGACTGAGAATAGATGGGAGACTTCATTAATTTTCAAGTGTAGTTTTTTATTTCTGCCTGTAAATTTCCAGTGGTTGAAGTCTGAGAAATAAATTTGCCCTCTGTAACAAAGTAGTGCCTCTGCAATTAATAATTTCCATCAGACTTGCAGTACTGTAGCTGAGAAAAGGCTTTTTTTCCCTCTCAGTTTCTAAAACAAAGATATGTGAAATGCAGTAACACTTTTGTTGCTAGAAGGATATGTCTGGGTCATTGTAAATTTTCTATATTAGTGGAGATGTCATACGCTCTGTCTGGAGGTACTACAAGTATAAGGTAAGGATTTCGTCTCTCTCTATTTAGTGTTGGATACTACACAGTGGTGAGCATAGTAGCCCATTTTTTTTCACCATCTTCCACCTTGTGCCCTGGGACTATTATTAGTTGCTGTGGTTGCTCATCTCTAGAACTGACACTCAGTGTCATATGTATGGCAGTACATTCAAGAGCACGGTTTCTTCTGAAAACAGAAAACAGCTGGAAGAAGAGATACCTATGTGTTTTAGCACAATAGGAATGAGTATGAGCTACGGGCTTAGTGTATTTGTGAAAAAGGCAGCTGTGATCCTATGATTTGCTGAGTAGGATAATTGTTTGGAGACAGAGAAGTATTAATGCTGTTGTAAAAAGCATGTGGAATTTGGTGTACATTTCTGAAGTCCGTATTCCCAGTGCATTAGAGGAGAAGCATGTCCAGAAGTGACATGATGCAGTGATGCAGTGATGATGAGTATCATCAGAATGGATCTGCTGTCTTAGCAGAGAGAGACAAAATTGGGTCTGTCTAGCAAAACAAAAGCTGAAAGGGGTTGCAGTTGTGCTCTGCGAATCTCTAATAGAAAGAATGAAGTTTCCAAGCCTCATTAAATTAAGGGATAGTGACAATGTGCTGGTAGAACTAGTAGGATGAAAAACCTAAACAGTCTAGGATGGAATCGTTTGACCTGTGATGATCTACCTGTAACACTGAGATGATGCTCAAGGAACTTCCTGATTTTGCATTTCAAGATCAATATGATTCCTAATCCAGGGATAATAAACAGTTTACCATTGATTTTTAACAATAACAGCTATTCGGCTGCAGATTTATTACTCTGAAGAAGTACAATAATGAGAAAAATTATGCTGTCCTTCTCAGGTCCCGGAATAGTGAGAATCGGAGCAGGAATCAATGGCAGCAGTAGGTACACAGGGCTAATGCAGGATGTAAGGCTTTATGAGCGTAAATTGACACAAGCAGAGATCTATGAACTCCATTCAGCTCCTGCGAAGAGTGATGTCCACCCTGTCTCTGGGTATTTGGAGTATCGGCAAGGAGAGACCAATAAATCATTCATTGTGTCTGCAAAGGATGACAAAGAGGAAGAAGGAGAGGAGTTATTCATCCTAAAGCTCATTTCTGTGCGTGGTGGAGCTCGAATTTCACAAGAAAATACCACAGCAAGATTAAGAATACAGAAAAGTGATAATGCTAATGGTTTATTTGGCTTCACTGGAGCATGTATTCCTGAGGTAAGATGTTCATAAGGCAAATTATAGGTGAAGTTTTGGACACAGAAAAATTAATGGCAAGACCAATTGACCTGCACAGGGCCTTGATTTCACATTATTAGCTTTTGTAGTTAAGCCAAGTTTTTCTAGAATTTGGAAATGTGTAAGTTCTCTTAATACAGCCTCAGTCTCACTGGCATTTGAAGTATCATTTTTAAAAATCTCCCATTTTTTTTTCTTAAGAAAATTGATTTTATTACATAAACTGAAGACTAAGGCTTAAATTTTTATGGAAGAACATTTTTTTCCTTTACTTCTGTCACATCTGAGACTGTGTTATCAATTAAAATACAAGATTTATTTTTCTTTTTTTGGAGAGTGGATTATTGCAAAGATTTTTATTTTATTTTTCTGTGTTACATGATGTGTTTGAAAGAATTTTACTATAGGTCATGCAATGGCAAGGTGTGATGTATTTTTCCACAATCATTGCTGTCATAAGTTACAAGGTATAAATTGCATATGTTTGGTGTGAATTTGGTTGATATTGGCTGTGAATTGCTTTTTTTTTAATCATGAAATTGTTCTTTGGTGGTAGCCACCATATATGCAATATATAAACTTATTACTTTTGGGGGGAGGACTGAGAGAAACATAATTCAGTTTTACTTCTTTAATCAATTATGAGGGAGAAAGACATGATGTCTTTTCCTATTGGTATTGGATTATTTTGGAAAACAAATTTCAGAATATTTTCCAATTTGGTAACTCTCATGACCTTTTAATTACATTGTTTCTAACCAAAGTGCTTATTATATGTTTGAAAGTAACCATCGTGCCTCAGTGATACTGGTTTTCAATTTGGTTCAGTTTGCTTTCTATGTGCCAACCATATGCTATGATAATAGATTCCTTCAGTTTCAAATGCCACTGATAATACTGTGATGCCACAGATCATCAACCAACCGTGAAGCTAAATTAAAAATTTACATGGAATGTTAATTGTTTTGCACTTACCTTACGTCCATTTCACCAGGGAAGTATTAGAGCTCTCAGTGATGATGCAGATACACAGTATTGTTTTATCAGTAGTTTAATTGCTTTATGTGCATATCTGTCTACTAGGAAGCTGAGGGCACATGCAGTATCTGCACTGTGTTATACAGCAGCTCTGAAACTTATCTAATGCTTAAGATAGCTTTAGCCTTTCTGGCAATTTTCCAATAAAATTATTTTCTATTTTAGTTCTATGTTCATAAATTTCTAAAATACATGGTAGGTATCAATACCTACTTTGCTCCAAATATATGAAATTGTTGCCCCTGAAGTCAAGTTGTCTGTGAAGACAGAATTGTAAAGAGACAGAAAATTTTTTAAGCTTTTTCCTGAATAATGATAGTATAGTTTTATTTTAATGTATCTATTTTTTTTTTCCATAGTGTTTCTAGCTGGGGAAAGGGGGAATCCCAATCTTTCTTTACGTTATTGCTAATGAAAATTGAAATAACTGACATTAATATAAAACTATAGTTTCAGTTGCTTTTGACATGTACATTTCAAGCATATTGATTCTGTCTTCAACATGTAGTTTGGGGGAAGAAATTGTGTCCAAAACAAACAACAGGATATAATTATTGGCTTACCTTTATGGTCCTCAGGGAGGTACTACAAGCTGTTGCAAATTCCAATAAGATTGTTCTGACCACCATCAAGTTCAGTTTCAGCTTCCTACCACTCCAGAAGAGCTGAAAGTAACATGACAGCAATTTTTTACCTGAACATTTGACTAGCATTAGAAAATTCTGTGTTTTGTATTTATTGCTTTGATTTACTTTGACAGTAATAAACATTTCAATTTCTTGCTTTCTTCCAGACTGCTGATGAGGGTTCCACTATATCCTGTGTTGTGGAGCGTACAAGGGGAGCCCTAGACTATGTGTATATAAATTACATTATCTCACAGGTTGATTCCACTGGCATTAATTACTCTGTTACCGATTTTTCTAAAAGCAGTGGCACTATCACATTCCTTCCTTGGCAGAGATCAGAGGTAAACCCTACCTTCCTATTAACTATTCATCCTGTCCTTTGCAAACCTGCTGGAAAACACCTTCTGAAGATGCTTGGCTGGTTTTCATACTAGAAAGTGTTTCCTTCACACGGCTTTTGTTATATTTTGCAGGGTTTTTTGCATCCATGACAACTAACAAGTGATATGATAGATGCTTATAGATCTGTGTGTATCTCAGTTCAGGGGTCACCATGCGTGCATGTATGTTTGAATGCACATAATATATGAGATACGTTTACCTATATGTATATATTAGTTTTATGTGTATCTATATGTATACTTGAAGTGTAGATAGTCCTGGGCTGAAATAATGGATACAGCTACTTCTGAAATTGGAAGATGATTAGGTTTTGATCTGAGTTTTGGAACGCAGATTTATATCTGCATCAATTAAATAGACAGCGGTAAATTTCACTGCTCTAATCAACTGTCTTGCAACTGGAGTTGGTCATGTTCTGTCCCTTTTGCTTAATTTGTTTCTATGAATTCAATCCTGACCTGCAGCACAGGAATTTCACATTTATTTGAAGAAGAGGTGTGGAACTACCATACTGTAGAAAGTTAATGTGTGTTTTCTGTTAGTGTTTGTAAAATAGGGTGAATTGTTCGTAGAAAATGCTGTTCTTGGTTTCACTTTTATCACTCTGCTGAAGTCAGTATGGACTGACTGAAACCCACTGACACCCTTTGAAAAGTGGCTCCACTAGAACTGTGGACCTGGTCCCAGTTAAGCAATGTAAGCGATTAGAGCTTGGCAAATGCTTGTGATACCTGAAAATAGTTTGTTCATGTCACTGTTCATTAAGCTTTAATTCTCCATTGAATCACATTACTGCATTGCATAAAGTCATATAAAGCAAAAATTTCCAAAGCTTTTTTAGTCTGGCAGCATGGATGAGGCCTGCCTTATTCTATCTAGTGGCAGAAAAGGGCTGGTATACCCTCTTGCTCCACTGCTATGTGGTCCAATTAATTGTCTACATATGGAGGAGTTAGTGGGCATGGCCCTAAGAAACAGATTGGGAGCAGTTGTTCATCAGGTGAGATATCCTAAGAGACTTTGCATTGATGTTTGTAAGCTACTTATTCCCACACCTCTACATACAATCAGCTACTTAAACCTTTTCTTCTATATGTTTGTCTAATCGTATCACAACATATAGAAAGCTGGAATTGTCTGAGGTGAATATGTTAGCCTGTACAGGGCTGGTTATGTTAATTGTTTGTATGATCTGCAATCTCAAGTGTCAGGTGGCATAAAAAGCTTGCCTTACTTGCGCTCTAAATTGGATTAATCACTGTAATGTCTCTTCAGAAGCACAATTTCTTCAAGATTTTGAAATCTATCGGATATTTCATTTTCAATATACACAATTTAAACTATGCTTATTTTAAGGTAGATAATAAACAATTGGTTGCTTGGTTATGTGCTTATGTAATTTGAAGCACTTAAGAATATATGCCTTCCATCTCTGGTAGCTCAGTAAAGTTGTTTTTGGAAGGCATATTCTAAACATAAAATATTATCCTAGAAGTTAGGTTAAATTATGTGGAAAGCAAAAATGTTGTCTACAGTACTTTCAGAAGTACACAGCAGATACAGCTAACTAATCAAAGAATTTAATGAGTTAAACAGGGTCATGAAACTCATAAGTGATTTATGTTGCATGGTTTGATTTCTCCATGATTTGGTCCTTCTCTAGGTCTTAAATTTGCATGTTATTGATGATGACATTCCGGAGCTAAATGAATATTTCCGTGTGACATTAGTCTCTGCAGTGTCTGGAGATGGAAAACTAGGTTCAACTCCTACTAGTGGAGCAAGTATAGATCCAGAAAAGGAAACTACTGATATCAGCATCAACGCCAGTGACCACCCATATGGTAACAATGATGGAAATGATACAGTCTTGTTGCAGATAATTATATAGTTCTAGCTCAACAGATAAAAACTTTGCTTAGCTGTGATAGTTGAGGAAGCAATGCCAAGTATTCCACTTTATCTAACTTGAGATTAATTCATAATTTTTACACAAGACTGAAAGCTGAATTACTGATTCTTGAGAATATTACAAAAAGGCATCAAAACTTCCCTGACCAAGCAGGCGATGATTCCCTTCTGAGAGCAAAGGTGGCAGGTAGTTGATGCTGTGCAAATTTTTCTCAGATGAGAATTTCTGATGAAGAGAGACATTTCTGCATGCTTATTATACCAGTCAGTACCCAATACTTGACATATTGAGGCTCTTTTAGCAAGAGGTGAATTTATTGTTGTGCTGTGGCTTTATCAAGACTGATAACAGATAACAGTGAGAGAGCGGAAGGTACACAGAAAGAACATCCCTGGAAGTAGCACGATTGAGTCCTAGGGGCATATCAAAAATAGTTTTTAATTTCAGAAACGTTAAATATAAGTATTATAAATAATTGGGTTTAAATTTATTATCATAATTCACATTTGGTGCAAGAAGCCATGTAAATAGTACTTCTTGTTTGCCAGGTCTACTACAGTTCTCAGTGGGGCCACCTCCTCAGCCAGGTGATGGAATGATTCTGCCAGCATCTGCTGTGCCCCATATTACTATTAAAGAAGAAGTTGGACATATCAGATTACTGGTAGTTCGTGCACAAGGCCTTCTTGGAACAGTTCTGGTGGAATACAAAACAGTGCCACTTACAGCTTTCAGTCCTAAAGATTATCAGGTATGGCCATTGCCAAGATGTGTAATTATTTTAGAATTTAATTAATTTGTCCTGGAGATAGCCTCCAGTTTGAGTATTTTAACCCAACCATGACTCTTTTCCCAGAAACACTTTGTTTTATATGGTGATGTGATAAATGAATGTGTAATACTCACTTTAACAATATGTATCATTATGTGACTTTTACCTTCTTTCTGTGCAGCATGTACCTTTTTCCCAGGAAAAGCCTCTGGTTTTGATTTTTTTCTTCAAGAGAATTGTCAATGCAGCAAGAAGGCGTATTTGCTATTGTTGCTGAGTATATCAATCTTTCTATGAGCATTCAGATGCATAGCTAAGATTGTGTTTGCACATACTAGGACTTGTACATGTTCAACAAAATAACATGTACAAATCTGTGTTTGTTTGTCTAACTGATATTTGTGCAGAAAAATGGAGATGAATGCAGGTGTTCATAATTCTGTGAATTTAGATGCCTTTTTCTCATAACAAAGATTCAGGAGATTTTTTAAAAGATTAAGTGAAGAAAAGTAGATATTTTGACAAAGACAAACAAAATCAAGGTTCTATTTCTTTTTTCATATGGATGTAAACATTAGACTTGAACAAAAATGTGAAGAGCTTTCATATTGCAGGCTGTTGTGGGCACACTGGAATTTCAGCCAGGAGAAAGATACAAGTACATTACTGTTAACATCACAGATAATTCTATTCCTGAATTAGAAAAAACTTTTAAAGTGGAGCTGTTGAACCCAGAGGGAGGAGGTAAGGCACATACATCAATCCATTGATTGTATTTTCATGATCTCTACTCATCTGTAAAAATCCTACCTTTCTCACATGTACTATTTCCATGTTATTTCTAAAGACAAACGAACACCCCCACATCCCCCAGAGAGCTGTAATTTTTCTTAGGAAAGCACTGTTCTTCAGATGTGTTGTTAGTCTTTGCTGGAATCCCAAAGAAAGTGTATTATCACCATGCATTAGGTCATTTAAAGGCAGTTGCTGCTTTTCACATTACATAATTTCATGGTTGATAATGAGCATTTAAATAATGTAAAAAATATATTAGTTTATTTTTTTAAAAAATTACCAATATTTATGAAATATTTAAGGCTAAACAGCCAAAGTGGTTTTTTTCTCTGCCACTTCAGTGAAATCAGAGGAATTGTGATACAATGGCTCATAACTTATTCAACTGGATTATGGCAGTAGGAGACTGTGGGTGTTGAGAGGCCTAGGGAGTTTATCTGAGCTGGAGAGGTAGCTGGTAGCTCTGAGGAAGAACAAGAAAAACATGTAGAGGAGACCCTGGTGTGAGATGTTAGTCTCAAAAGGGATGGCAAGCATCAGTGCTCCTGCCACATAAAACCACTCAGCCCTTACAGAATTTGTTTCCATTGGAGAAAATTTTTAATCTCCATTGGAGATTATAAAGCTGGTTGGAGGGAAGAAAGTAATTAGAAACACTGGCAGCCATAAAATGACTTTTCAACTGACGTTATTGTTTTAAGCAATCCAGAAATGCAAGTGTGATGCCTTCTGGGAAGTTATATCATACTACCTTGAATGTCCATGGTGCAATGTGGCATTATGGTGCAACGTAGTGATTCTATTGATAAAAACTTCAGACCTTTCATGCATGTGGACTTTTTGGTTGAATAGTTGTTTTGTTAAACAAACTTTTCGATTTTTTTTTTTTTTGTCAGAAAACTTACAGCTAACTTTAGTAATTCACTAGGCAGATACCCTCTTAACACAAACCCTCTTTTTGGCCTTTCCAGCACCATTGCAAGCACAAAACTTAGGCTATAGTCTCCATTAGTTAAGCTTTCTGCAGATCTTTCCAACATTCTAACACATGTTTTTGCTTTGTGAGAAAAGATTAGAATAAAAGAGTTTGGGGGGTGTTAGGCCCTGGGGTTTTGTTAATTCACATTTCCCAGTTCTCCATGACAGACCTCATTTAGGAGTGAGAAAGGGGAAATGCCAAGAGGGAAAGAAAGAAAAGAGAAAACAGAGATGTATGTGTTTTCTTTCCTTCTGACCTCCCATTGCTATTTCCAATGCCATAAATTAAATAAGAGGTGGCATATACAATACTTTTTCTGGCTTTTATCAGAAATCCTGTATACTTTTATATCCAAAATTGATGCCTTCCCAGAATACTTCCCTCTCTTTTGTGTTGTCCAGAAATGTTTAAATTACTTTCTGCTTTCTTTTTATTTATAAATGTATATATGTGTATATATCTGTATGTCTGTCATCTTAAAGTTGCTGAGCTCTTTAGAAATGATGGCAGTGGTAGTGGTGATGGGAACATGGATTTCTTCTTTCCAACTGTCCATCAACATGGTAAGCATTTTTGATTAATCCTATTTTTTATTGCTAACTGTGATATCCCTCATAAATTACTATACTGACACAACTTGTCATAGTGTTACTTTACTTGCAGTTACAGGTGATTAATTTAGATTTATCATAAAGTTCTGTCAAAACATTCTTTACTGTTTTAATTTAGGCATAATTTCAATAGCAGTCAGTGTTCAGTGTAACACAGAAAATAACAGCTTCTATACCATAAAAACTATATTGTTGTAAAACACAATATAGTAATTCCAGAAGTACAGTTTGCAAAATTAGTTTTGTTTGAAAATTGTCAAATTTTCTGGAGACCAAAAAGCAAAGACTCAATTTTTAAATTGAGGGTAATTTAAAGATTACCTGACAGTATGCTTTGATATGTGCTTTATGTTACTTTGATTCTCTGCACGTCAAAAATACTCCTAAAGAAAAGAAAGCTGTGTTAGTTTTTTTAAAGGAATGTTTTGATTGTTTTTCATTTCTTCTCTTTAAGTTTGTATTTATGTCATGACATACAGAAAACAAAGATAGTTTAATACTGAGAAAATAAAAAAAAAAACTAGGTGCAGAAATAACATAAAATCTGAGAGAAGACCCTAATCATACAGGACTTCAGAATTAGCCCTACAGAGCTGAAAATGTTATATGAGCACCCGTTGTCCAAACTGAATAATTTATTCCCCTGTGACGGACTGATTTTCAATTTTGTTTGTAAATGCAAAGGATTTCAGTTTGAATCTGAGAGTAAGTCTGTGGTTTAGCCACTTCTTGGAGCTTCCTGGGTTTTTTTGAAGGGCTGTTTTCCTTGTTTCCAGAAATGGTTTTCTTAAGTGCCAGGCTCTTTCTCTCTCTCAGCGGCAATCTTTTTAGTAGTAGTGTTTACTGGACTTGCTTTTTTCCTTTGTTTTTCATTCCAGCTTATGTTAGGATGAGACCTGCATTCATCTGGTCTATCTGCTTACACTGTGGTTTACCATACAACTCTCCGCTATCCTAAATTCTGCTCCATTTTCATTCATTAAACCTGTAATTTTATTTCTGTTCCTCCCTTAAAATATTCATATTTATTATATTTTTTTGTTGCATCATTCCATAGAAGGGCTGCCAGGACTGCATTATTGAAAGCCAGTGCCTTATCCATGTGGATAGTTATCATGCATTTCAAAAAAACGAAGACAAACCAGCATGGATACTCCAGTCATGCTCTCCTGTGTATTTTTTTGTAACATATTTCTGTAGCTGTTTTCTTCCATGTAAAAAGAGATGTTAGAATAAATAACCCTTTTTGGAACTTGCACTTAACAGCTAGCTTGGGAATTGCATCCCACATCTTTGTGACTATTGAGGCTTCTGATGACGCTCATGGTGTGTTTGAGTTCAGTACTGAGTCACTCTCGGTAAACGGAACTGAGCCTGAAGATGGAGACAGCAATATTGTGCTGCAGGTTAGAAAGCTTTGAGTCTCATATTGCTGTGCAGTCCTCTTCTGTCTCTGTTTTTACTGGGTGTTCCGCGATGTTTTTGCCATAAGTCTACAGGGTTTGTAACAACTTCATCATGCACATCTGTTTTGCCATTTCATACTGAGTTTTCTAATGTGTATCATGCAGTTTGAAGCTAAAATGATGTAATAATAATATCTGCAGGTTTAAAATTACTTCTACTTGTTTACATTTGAGGTACTATATTAAAATAACAGTGTTGATGATACAACAAATACAGCAAAGCTGAGATAATAAAGATTATACTGTTTTTTTAAAACACAAATTTATTCTTAACTCATCATGTCAATGTCTTTGCTTAATTCCATCTCATACTTTTATGTTTTTCTTTCTCATAGAACAAAAATATGCAGATCTTTATATTTTTCGCTTAGGTTGTGAGAACGCATGGGGCCTTGTCTCAGGTGACACTGCATTGGATCATAGTCTGTGATCTTACCAAAGACCTGATATCTACAGAAGGGAATGTAACATTTGATGTTGGCCAAGCAAGAGCAAATATTACAGTACAGGTTTCTCCTGATGAAGTTCCTGAATTGGATAAGGTGTTTTCAGTTTTGATCATCAATGTCTCCAGTGGTCGTCTTGGAAATCATACCAATGCAACATTAACTATTTTAGCTAATGATGATCCATATGGAGTCTTCATCTTTTCTGAGCGAAACAGACCAATAAAAGTTGAGGAAGAAACACAAAATATCTCCCTGACAATAATAAGGTGTGGTGGTCTCCTCGGTACAGTAATGGTAACATATAGAACTATTGGCGATGATGAAAAGTCACCCTTTCTTCCACCTGATGTTGTTAGAGCAATAGAAGGAAAAGATTATATACCCATTAAAGGTTACATGATTTTCGCAGCCAATGAAAGTGAGGCCACAATATCTTTGCCTATTTTGGATGATGATGATCCTGAGAGGTCAGAATCTGTTTTTGTGGAGCTAAGCAGTATTGTTTTGATCGAGAAAGTACAGGATCAGCCAAGTAAGTATCTTACTTATGTAAAACCTACAATTTAAACTGGCATTTATATTTAATAGGATAAAATGCAACAAGTTAAATGACAAACTTTTAACCTCTTCCAAATTCTGTATAGTTAAGAAATCTCTGAGTTACCTGCCTTGTGTGCTGTTGCCATATATTTCCTTTAGTGTAGTATTTTGTCAGGGATGGATGAGCTTTTCTTTATCCCTTTTGCATCTCTTTATTCAGGCCAAATATGTTACAGAGTTGGTTTTGTGCACTAATACCTGTTCATCTAGTGTTGTTTCTGTAAAGTTCAGTTACTAGGAAATAACTGAGTTAGTTTTGCTCATTGAAAGCCAAAAAAGTCTTTTAAAAATAAAAGAAAGAATTACAGCTGCATGTTGCTTTTTTAGTGTAGGGAATGTTTGCTTCATCTCTCATTCAGATAAATTCAGGTCATTACAGCCTGATTTGTGCTTCAAAGCTTCTTGGCATGTCTAATTGCTGCTACTGCCCCAGATTAATCTTGATGTTAAGGGAAACTTCAAACATAATTCTGCTGGGAGGTTGAAATCTTATTTATTTTTCATCATAGCAAGTGTAAAAATAAAATTATTCTGAACGGCATTGATCTTACTAGTGGCCTTATGGACAAATAAATGAATAATTTTTTTTCACAATACCTCACCTCTTCAAAAAAATTATGGCTTGTATGCTCCACAGCAGGGTAGAATAGTAAGTTATTACTATAATAGTAAGGGATTTTTCTGCCATAATATAATTCAAACACCAAAAGTATGTTGGTACAGTTTGTAGTGATATTTTGCCCAATACTAAAAAAGATAATTTCATTGAAAGCTAGTGGTGACTAACTACTAAACTCACATGTATGTGTATGAACTTTATAGCCATAGATAGCAAGCATCTCAGGCACCCCCTCACTAAGTTTTCTTTACATTTCAGTTGTAAATTCTCCTCGACTTGGATTAGTGGGTGAGACAATAGCTCATGTAATTATCAATGCCAATGATGATGCTTTTGGAACACTTCAGCTTTCAGCTTCAACTGTGCGAGTTGCTGAAAATTATGTTGGACCAATCATTAATGTGACCAGAACTGGGGGAATATTTGCAGATGTTTCTGTGAAATTTAAAGCTATGCCAATAACTGCAACAGCTGGTAAGAAATCAGAATAGCAGAAGCATGCAGTCTATGTTAAAGTAGAAATAGCATACTGTATGTTTTGAGCAGTCAAAGCAAACAAGTGTATGCTGGATGCACTATTGTATAACAAGTACAAAAAAGTACTACAAGTACAAAAAAAAAGTAGTGAGACATTTACTGACTCTGTTTAGCAAATAGGAATCCAAGCCCTATGGGAAAGATCACGCATCAGCTTTTAGAAAGCTCTGAGACATCATCACTGAAGAATTTAGCAAAAGAAATGAGTGAAGGAATTATGGTGTTTGTTTCCCTCGTAGCCCACCACCTCTTCAAAAAAAGAAAATAAAAATAAAAAATACTATGTTAGTATACGTAGCTGCTCTTTGGTTCTATGTATGTATTTAAACCCACCGTGCATTGTTTAGGTGAGCTTATTGGAGAGGAAGTGAGAGCTGGGGACTTGGCTGTAAAACAAACAGGCAAAAAAAAAATTGAAACCCATGAAGACTTGAACTTCTAAAAATGGGAGGTTAATTTCTGCAGTTGATCCCTGCTATAGAGAAGGTACATAAAGAAAGGAGCAAACTTACGATGTGTGCAGGGTCAAAACCACTTAGAAAGTTATAAATCAAACTCACTGTATTTCAGCTGTGTCCAAAATTGAGTAGGTGGGTGATCCATGCTCTGAGAACTGGTATTTTAGTTTCCTTTTTAGGTAAGAGACATTTCTAAATAAGTGTGTAGCTCGATTGATGTCAGAGTATGCTTTCAGTTAGTTTCTGAAGCAGAGCCATTAACTAGACATTCTTAGAGACAAGCTTGCCTAAAGCAAGGTTCACACACAAAGTGTGCCCTTTACTAAAATCTACTTTGACAAGGGTGCTTCTGTTCACTTTTATTTCTTGGAAAGCCAGAGAGCAATTAGAAATCAAAGACAGAAACATCTTAGTAGTGTGACCTTGTCAACGGAAGACAATAATGGACCTTTTGTAACTACCTCTTGGTCTAACAGTGCAAACTCTGTTTTGGCCAAGCCGAGTTTTATTTTAATTCATCCAGATATCTAAAAGGCAATGGGAAATAAAAAAAGACATGTGGTCACTCTGGCTCTGAAGATAAAGGAAAAAAACCCATAAAACCACAGAGGAATGCATGTGTAAGCAAAAGGAGAAGTGTTACGGATGATGTTCAATACAGTGAACCATAATGCATTAATATTCTGTGGTTTTTATTGTTTTAGGTGAGGACTACAGTGTAGCCTCATCAGATGTTGTCTTACTAGAAGGAGAAACAAGTAAAGCTGTGCCAATTTATATAATTAATGATATCAATCCTGAAGTTGAAGAGTCATTTTATGTTCAGCTGCTGAATCAAACAACAGGAGGAGCCTTGCTTGGATCTTTGACTAGGGCGATCATAACTATTGAGGCTTCTGATGACCCATTTGGATCCTTTGGTAAATGAGTCTTATTTGCATATTTTCTCCTGTTAACATTTTTACTTCAGATATGTGGGTGAACTGTTACTGGGCAACTGAATAAAAACTTTCAGAAGACAAGGAGGAAACCTGGATGAAGATGGTAAAGGAAAAGATGAGACAAACTAAATTAAAACATGTAATTAAGGAGTAATGGTGCTCTAATATAACAGAAAAGTATTATTTAGTCAGCTTATATAGCAAGATTTTGGAATCTCCAAATAGAGATACACGGATTTTAGTTTACTTTTTTATTTTTTATCTATTCTAAGAGCTGCATTTCTGCAATTGGTTTAAGCCAAAATCTGCATTCTACTATCTGTTGATTAAGTACTTTGATATCTTTGTTTTACTAGATAATCAGCCAAAGCAGATTTAAAAAGTATGAAGATAAATTAAATTACATTCTCTTATTTTCTGTCAAGCACTTTAGTTTTTCTTCTGCCTGTTATTATCAATGAAATGAATGTGTATACTTTCCAAAATTAGTTTCATTACACAGGTTTTGAGAAGGGTTTCAGTGAATTAAAAAATTTAGTGATATTTTAGAAATCTATCTTTTTTGTTTGTTGTTTGTCTTTTTCCTGCCTTTTCCTTTGACTTACTCTTTTCTCTCTTCAGTACCCTACTTAATTGCTGTTGTTCCATTTTGTCAGTAGAAGAAGGTAGAGGAAATAAAGAAAAAATATCAAAAATAAATAATTCCAGATGGGTAATTAATTAACTTAATTCTTAAAACCTAAAAGTTTAATACAAGGAAGACTTCTACTTGAAACAATTTTAGATGGAATATGTTGACTTATTTCTTCAGTAAATGACATGAAAACTGCTAAAGAGTTTCCTTGCTGGGAATAATTATGAAATTGTCTTCTAAGAACTTGAAAACAGCTCATGGGTAGCCTCAAACAATGGGTATTTTGGAACAAACTTTTTGGATGAGGGCTTAATTTTCATGCTAATTTCCTCTACAGATGAAAATATTAATACTGAGTGGTCACTTTTAAGTTTAAACCTGATTAAAAGTTGTTTTCCTGTGCAAGTAAATGCAATCAAGTGAAATAAAACTATGTACTTCAGGAGTTGATATATCTACTTTCAGTTTCATTGTTAATGAAATACATCTTTCTTGTGCTGCACTTCAGTTTTTCAGACTACTGAATTCAGTGTGGAGGAGCCTGAATTTGGATCCGTAACCATAAATCTGCCAATAATTCGCAATGCTGGGACACTCGGTAATGTTACTGTTCAGTGGGTTGCTACCATTAATGGACATCCTGCTGATGTTGACTTGAAGGTCACCTTGGGTAGTATTACTTTTGCCCCTGGGGAAGCCATTCAGATGTTGCTGTTGGAAATCCTGGCTGATGATGTTCCAGAAATAGAAGAAGTAAGTAAAGCAGTTACGTCTGTCTTGTATAGTATTAGAGTTTTAACTTGTTATAGAAATGTGTGGAAAGAAAAACAAGGAAAGTTCTGGCAGGAAGGTGCAAGAAGTTCAGATTTTACTTTGCTTGTGATTGTTGTTAGAAATACCAAAAATTGTTTAGCTGCATTATTTCTTTTTCTTTTTTTTTCTTTTTGAGATTGTCCATGTAGAATTAACTCAGGCCTCCAATGGTGGTGCTATTGGGTTAGATGGCGTGGCAAATATTATAATACCTGCCAATGATAATCCTTATGGCACAGTTTTCTTTCATCAATCCTTATATCGAATTCAGGAGCCACTAGAAAGAAATTTGCTTGCAAATATAACAGTCAGGCGAAGGTTTGTATAATGTTTGCTTTATTTATATCTATTATTTTTTCTTTCTTTTTGTCTTAGCTGTAATTTCTAATGTCATGCTCCTCTTCTATAAGTATTTGCATCAATTTCTTGATCTGCCAGCTCAGCACGTTATTATTTCATAAACATTGTTTTGAACTACATGTCTGCTTATTAGAAATGTACATAAAGTACTTAAAAGTAGTACACACTGTAACGTACAATGTAAACCTAATGTACACAGTGTACTTGAAGTTTCATTTTGCCTATTTAATCCTCAAATCATTTAAAGCTACATAACAGCCTGCTCCTGTGATTTGAACTGGAGGACAATGCTTGTGGGATGGAAAGAAACAAGAAAGGGAAAACAGGTTTTATGCATGTGATATGATATCCTGAGGACACCTAGGAGGAAAGATGACAAGGTTGGGCATCACAGGCTTTTTCTTCCTTGCCAGCCCTAAGAAGACTAAGTTAATTCCTAGAAAAAAAAAATGTTTGCCAATGCATTCTTAACAGATTGCTCCCCCAGCTATAAATAATCAAACTTGCTATCCACAAAAAACTCAGTTATTCTGGTACTAGCTTCAAGGGATTCCACTTTAATTAGCTATTTGGAACTTTTCAGCAATTCAGAAAGGGCCAGTTGATTTTGTTCACTTTTATTCTTAACCCAGAAATTTACAGAATATTAGAGACACTTAATCAACTAACATTATTTTTTAATTTTCATGTCTTTTAGTGGGGGAAGGTTTGGTCAGCTGCAGATATTTTACAGCACTTCTGAGACTGATGTTGTAGCTCTTGCCATTGAGCAAGGTCAGGATATCCTGGCCTGTTATGAGTCTCCTGTCCAAGGAGTCCCTGACCAACCGTCCAAGACCAGAGTGAATGTGTCGGCAGCAAGCGACCCACTGTATGCCTGTGCAACTCAGTGCCTAAAAGAACAAGCGTGTTCAGCCTTTACATTTTCCAGTGCCTCTGAGATTCCTCTCTGCCTTTGGCTGACATCAGAGATCAGCCCGTTAACTAACACTTCAGGATTCTGGACCTACAAGAAAAACATCACGAGTGCATCTGCTCTCTTCAGCACACAAGCCATCGCTGGTAGTGATTATGAATCTATTACAGCACAGTGGGCCATAATGCAGGAAGGGGAAGAGTTTGCAAATCTTACAGTTACCATACTCCCTGACAGTCTGCCAGAGTTGGATGAGAAATTCACTATATGCCTTTTGAAAGTTGAACTAATGAACATCTCAGCCAGCTTAAAAAATCAGCCAACTATAGGACAGCCAAATACTTCCACAGTTATCATAATGATGAATGGAGATGCTTTTGGAGTATTTAAGATCTACAGCGTAAGTCCCAATGCGACAGAGAAAGGTCTGTATGTTGAAGTAGAAGAACGTCCTCAGACCAACGTGCAGCTAATGATACATAGGACAGAAGGCAGCCTGGGACAGGTGACAGTGGAATGGCGTGTGGTTGGTGGAACTGCTACCCCAGACTTGGATTTTGTAGGTGTTGGTGAGATTCTGGTGTTCGCTGAAGGTGAGGCAAGGTTTTGCACTAGCTTCTGTTTTATAAAACTAAAGAAAAGCAAAAAGAACCTGACAAGGACTCAGTCCTCTGGATGTTTTGATAAGCGATGTCGTATTCTTAGGCTAAACCTCCCTGAATGGTCAGGATACATATTCAAAAGAATATAGTTCATTAGCATATAGTGTTATGTTGCAGAACACAGACAGTGGTAGTAAAAAAAAGAAAAAAAGATAAAAATCATAACTATCTAAGTATTTTTTAAAGAAATATTGCAGTGTGGATTATAAAGATTACCTTTTAACCAAATAAATAAGGAATAATAATGCTGAATATAGTTGTTATATCAAGGATAATGAAAATGAGAATCAGGCTTAACTGGTCTTTTGTTAACCTTCAGTCAGTATAGTATGAATTTTTCATGATGTTTCTTTTTAGAGTTGTGATTGTATTGATTTCATAACATAGCAACATATTAAAAAAAAATTGCAAACAGGATGAATAGGTCAATGGCACACATTACTTAAGTACCTTGCAGCATGACAGATATATTTTGTATTTTCAAAGTCTGAATTGATTGAACAGTTATTTTGAAAGCAATTTATGGGAGTGTAGTAAAGATTCTAGTGTGCTAGCTAGCTTGCTAAATCATCTGAACTCAAAAGAAGGGTTGCCAGCAGTGATTCTGAGGCTGACATGTAATTACATTAGTGGTTATAAGTTTAGTAAAAACTGTTTTCAAAATATTTTGAAAGACAATTTAGCAAGAAATATGTGTCTCTTGTAAACTGATATTCTCATAATCATAAAACACAGGTTATGCACATGCACTGAGCAAAAGGATTGTGTTGTAAAGTATAATGGATTATAGAGACTGGTAATTGATCATGTTTGCTGTTTACATTATCATTCATGGATAGTCCAGAAGACAAGTAACTAACACAATGACAGCCAATTTTAATGCAGAGAACTTACAATGCAAATAGAGAATTCTAGACATTCAGAAATTATGCCTGCATTGTTAATTTCTACATAGTATATTTAATAATTTGATAATTACATTGCCTTAAAGTAACTTTTCAATAGTAATTGAATAAAACTTCATAATGACATTCAGTAACTTCTAGACAGGTAAATAAATAAATATGCTTCCTGTCCTTTTTTATATTTTTTAAGTATTTCCTGCAAAAAGAGATGATTAAGTCTTTTTAATGTCTTTTCCATGCGCACACATAAGTATGTCTGTGTTCTTCTTGTAGGGGAAACAAAAAAGATGGTCACGCTGACCATTTTAGATGATCCAGAGCCAGAGGATAATGAAAGTATCATAATCAGCCTGGTCCATACTGAAGGAGGGAGTCGGATTCTGCCCAGTTTTGACACTGTCACAGTGATTATTCTGGCAAGTGATAATGTGGCAGGAATTATTAGCTTCCAGACAGCCTCAAGATCTGTTATTGGTCGTGAAGGTGGGTTCTTTGTGTTGGTCACACTGAGTTTGTTTAACATTAGCGTGCATTGCCATGCTTTCTGTTGATAATGACTCACAGTGATTGCTTGTATCACTGTTCAAAGAATGCCAGCAAGCAGCTCTAACCGTATACTTGGCATGTATTTCATTGAATTTTAACGCTTGCAAGTGTAGCACTTAAAGGGGGAAGGAAGACCACAGCATTTCCAAAACCATTTTATATATCATCATCTGTGCTTTCCTTTTTTCTGAAGATCATGCCTTGCTTCTATTG
The DNA here is from genome assembly GCF_000737465.1 of Haliaeetus leucocephalus. NCBI lineage: Eukaryota > Metazoa > Chordata > Aves > Accipitriformes > Accipitridae > Haliaeetus > Haliaeetus leucocephalus. Next base: position 2,377,813 of record NW_010973034.1, on the reverse strand, counting down.
GTATTGCATTTCAAAGCTCTTGGTGTTTCTTGTCTTACTCATTTATACCATATTCCAGAACTGTATATAACTCCCGTCATACAGACCTATTAGTAGTCATAAGAAAATCTCATCTATCAGTGACTTACAATTCACTTTAAATCTTCTAGAAAATATTCCTACAGAAAGCTTAGGATGTCATCTTCCCTTTTCCTGACTCAATAACCTGCTGTTTTAAGATTTTCTGTTTATGCTTTTTCATGGTAGCTAATTAGGAATGTAGCAGTCTTGCTGTCATCACTCAGTCATGACATTTGAGAAAAAACAATGATAATTAGATATGGACCAAAGGTTTCTACTAGTGCTTTAAAAGAGTGTGTTGTATGTTTGATCTAAGGTTTGACGCAGTTTTGCATAGGATTATAACAGTACTAATGGTGATTGCTTTCGGCAGCTTTTGCTGGAACCTCAACGTATTGCAGTATCGTATTCTCTGACGTGTAAGCTGATGAGCAGGGAAAGTTAACAAAACAGAAACTTGCTGTCCAGGAATGTGTGCATTGCATTTTCTGTTTGAAGAAAAAAGTCTTTCTCAACCAAACGTGTTCTGCTTTTTTTCCAGAAATGAAAAGGCATCATAACCTTTTGTTTTTTTATCTAGATATGGTTTGTGTTAATTCTGTGCTAGTGCGTGCCTGGTTTTCATCCTTTATTCCTCCACATTAACGGTTCTGATCAGCCTGCCAAGCCAGCTGCAATCTGGCAGGCTAAGAGCAGCTGTTAATGAGCACAAGGAATTAATACAAACTGTCTTATTCCCAAAGGTTATGATGACCCTGAATACTTTCTGCTGCTTAAATATTATTCACAGCATGCTAGCAAATGCTGGCCATTTGGAGCTTCAGTACTCTGCTGTAGTTTGGAAATGACTTGATTCCAATTCCTCCAGCTTGTGAAAAATAGTGCATTGTCTTACAGCAAGAAAACTCAATCAAACTAATTCCCTTTATAAAAGAAGAATGAGCTAAGGCCTTTAGATGATTTCAGTGTTTTTATTTCATTTTCAGTATCAAGGTTTTTTTTGTTCTGAAAAGAAAATTTATCAGTCATAAATCCAAATATGATTATCTTTTATATTTATTGTATTGTTGAACAATTTCTGTCAAGCAAATCTGTATTATTCTCAAGCTGTGAGTATTATTCTCAAGCTGTGCCTATTATTTATCACCTTATTGAGGGCAAGGGTAGCATTTTAGTGCAGGCAGAGACATGCAACAGTTGTGTGGCTGTGACTGTATCAGAGGAAAATGAACTGCAGCTTGAAATAAGGAAGGAGAATGGCTGAGGCCCCCTTCTCCCTGAGAAATGTAAAAATCTAAAGATATTGATAACATGGTTAAATATTAAAAACCTTAAAACAAAATAGTGAAGTTAACCTAGTGACACTTTCAATTTTCAGAAATCTTGTAGTAGTATTTCTTTCTGGATGGGGATACCAAAGATTTTGGTAAAGCTGACCAAGAAACATGGGTCAGTAATAAACTACTTGGGGTCTGTAATTATGATGAATTGTGCTTCAGGTTTCTTAGTGTTTGGATTACAGTGTACTAGGCTTCTGCATCATAAAGCATTTTGCCCAGTCTTCAGTGAAAATTCTTTGTATTACATAATGTTGTATTGAAATAAGCTTTGTCTAAATTATGCATTCTGCAATGGTACTAAAGTAACCATTTTGCTGTTTAATATTTATTTGTTTGCAATGGATGTGCAAAGTTCTCAAATAAGATAGAATGGATTTAAGTGCAGTGTTAAACAATATGATAAATTAGCCTCAGGGGAACCTGTAAACTGGCACTCTATCCTCAGATATCTGATTGTAGAAGCAGAATCCTTGTGATGTCAATAAATTTTGGATTCTTTTATTCTCTTAGAAGCAATATAGAACAACTTAAAACAAAGATTTGAACGTTGGTACATCTCCAAGGCTTAACTGAAGTTTGAAATGTTAAGGCTGAATAACAAATACTAATTCTATTTATTTGAAAATAGGTGTATAAAATTCTTGTATTACTTCTTCACAATTTTATATTTTAATTAATTATATTAAGGTCTCTTGAAGTTAGTTGTTCATATCTCTGTCATTGGTAGCCAATATACATGCATCTCTCTAATATTTTCTTACCTAAAAAACCCCACGTCTCAAAAATATTCAAATTGTTCCTGCAAGTTTTAGCTGTACAACACTGTCCTGCAATATAATGTACTGGAACAGCCAGATAGCATCCTAACCTGATGCTCTTTAAATTACATAATCAGAGAGACTAGCTGTGCTGCTCAGCTCTTTGTACCATGGAGTAAGAAGCCACATAACACCACCTCTTCTCGTTCACTTTCATAGGCGTATCTCAATGTTTCTCAACGGGGTTGCTTCTAAGTGTCTGTGTAACACAAATCAAAAAAGGGAATTATTCCCAGATTTTGCAACAGTGAAAAAAATTCAAGTCAGTTTATAGGAATACTAAGAAAGACTTATTCAGTCAGTTGGGGATGGAACTAAGTTTGTCGGATTTCTTGTTTTGCATCAGTAGAATACATTCTGGCAAATTTTTGTTTAGTTTTCTTCATTCTTTAGTAAGCAAAAAATATATCATGTATTACTATTTCCAGACATCTCAGTATTACAGATTTCTGCATATTTCATGTGTTTGAAAGCCAATGCAACACTGTACATACTGGCAAAGTTAAATTACACAGACTTGAAAAATGCTGTTGACATATGGATGCAATACACTTACGTATTATAAACAAACATCGGTCCTCTAATGTGAATGTATTGCATAATATTACCAGTTTTACCTGCTGATCTATTTCATATTGATATAACATGTTAATTTCACATGGCCGTATTTAAAATATTTAATATTATATAAACTATATACATTTTATAATTTTTAATAAATATTTAATATTATATAAATTACAGAATTTTTCTTCATTTTACAAAGATTTCTAAGGAGTTTACTCTTTTTAATTAAAGTGCCCATTGGGTTAAATGCTACAAATGTGGAAAATAACATAATTGGTTCTCATAGATGCACATTGTCAATTGATACTAATTATCCCAGAAATTAGAAGTTATTAAAAATTTAAAATACAAATTATTAAATATATTTTTAAAATATGTTATTTTTTAAATTATGAATTATTAAATATTATTTTCTGGATGTTTTTTAACACTGATGACATTTATAAGTTCAAACTCACATAAATGGAACTTACAGGTAATTATAAGCGTTTTTCTGCATGCACTATCTAAAGTCACAAGACACTGCAAATGTTAGGAAAATGTATATTCCTTGCCAGTTAGCTGTTGTAGAAAACTATTTGTGTTATAGCTGGTGCTTACAGCATTTACTGTTTTGTGGAGTTCACTGACAGGTGTTGCTCTTCGGTTTGTGCATGTTTTGATGGGCATTTAGTTTCTAAGTTATTCATCTGTACCAGGTTCCCTCACATTTTGATAGTTCTTTCCAACAGTAGACTAAAACCAGAAAAAAACAGGAGGAAAGAGTTTAGGTTTGGGTTGTTTGTTTCAGTTTTAAGAACAAATGTGTTATACATATAATATTAATGTCTTTAAGAAAAAATATTTTAACAGTGATGCATGGTTTTGGCTTCTCATTTTTGTAACTGATATGTAGGAGAGGAAACCCCAAAATATTGCGTCTTATCCTTTGTTCCTAGGAGAACAATTGCAATTCCATATTGTAAGAACTGCCCCAGGACTGGGAAATGTTACTGTTGAATGGAAGATAGTTGGGCATAACGTAAAACAAAATTTTGGAAACTATTCTGGAATACTCTTTTTTCCTGAGGTAAGTCCATAAGCAAAGCTAATGGCTACAGGAGAATATTGCAATTAGAACTGAGCTGAGAATATGAGTGTGCTTTTATAGCAGTCTTTGTTATTTGGTCTGGTTATTTACTTGCTCCTTTACTCTTGGAGTTCTAAACTGGAGTGAGTTTATAGTTTTCAATACTTTAAGTTTACATTTCTTAAAGGTGTTATTCAGAATACATATGATAGAGTGGTATCACTTGTATTTTATACAATAATGACTAATCAATTTATCAATAAAATAAATAGGAGACATTGAATACAACATTGTATGTTCACTTGCTGGATGATCATATTCCTGAAGAAAAAGAAGAATACCAGATAATCCTATACAACATCAAAACAGAAGGTAATGTGGAACTATAGTCTGCTATATCTTAAAACTACCATTTAGTAGTAATATTTTCATATCTATTAATCCCTTTTGGAAGTGTAGAACTGAGCATACTGCAGCTGGTGTAAACTATGCAAAGTTCATTCACATTTTATTGAAAAGGCTTGATCCTTATGTATATACATATATATATAAAAAACCCACAGCATCTTTGCAGTTTTGCTTAATTGGTTTTAAACCTGATTTATCTCTACCTGTTTAAATTCAGTGGTTATTTGCTTTGCTGTAACTGAATACAAACTTGAGCTTACTAATGTGGTTTGGATTGCTGGGTGAAAAACTGGCTGGATGGACGAGCCCAAAGAGTGGTGGTGAATGGAGTGAAACCCAGTTGGCGGCAGGTCACAAGTGGTGTTCCCCAGGGCTCGGTATTGGGGCCAGTTCTCTTTAATATCTTTATCAGTGATCTGGACAAGGGTATTGAGTGCACCCTCAGTAAGTTTGCGGATGACACCAAGTTGGGCAGGAGGGTTGATCTGCTCAAGGGTAGGAAGGCTCTACAGAGGGGTCTGGACAGGCTGGATCGATGGGCATCAGCCAGTTGTATGAGGTTCAACAGGGTGTGGTGGGTTGACCCTGGTTGGACGCCAGGTGCCCACCAAAGCCGCTCTATCCCTCCCCCTCCTCAGCTGGACGGGGGGGGAGAAAATATAACAAAAGGCTCGTGGGTCAAGATAAGGACAGTTTAATAAAGTGATAGCAAAGGTTGCGCACGCGAAAGCAAAGGAAAAAAAACAAATGATGTTATTCTCTACTTCCCATCAGCAGGCGATGTCTAGCCACTTCTCGGGAAGCAGGGCTTCAGTACGCGTAGTGGTTGTTCCGGAAGACAAAATGCCCCCCCCTTCCGTCTCCCTTTACTTAGCTTTTATATCTGAGCTGACGTCATATGGTATGGAATATCTGTTTGGTTGGTTTAGGTCAGCTGTCCTGGTTATGTCCCCTCCCAAGATCTTGCCCTGCCCCAGCCTGCCATTGGGGGGGGGGCAAAAATGTTGGAGAGACAGCCTTGATGCTGTGCCAGCATTGCTCCGCTGTAGCCAAAACACTGGTGTGCTATCAACACCTTTCTAGCTACTGATGCAGAGCACAGTGCTATGAGGGCTGCTATGGGGAGTATTAACTCCATCTCAGCCAGACCCAATACACAGGGCCAAGTGCCGGGTCCTGCACTTGGGTCACAACAACCCCACGCAGCGCTACGGGCTTGGGGAAGAGTGGCTGGAAAGCTGCCCGGCAGAGAAAGACCTGGGGGTGCTGGTCGACAGCCAGCTGAATATGAGCCAGCAGTGTGCCCAGGTGGCCAAGAAGGCCAACGGCATCCTGGCCTGTATCAGAAATAGTGTGGCCAGCAGGAGCAGGGAGGTGATTGTCCCCCTGTACTGGGCACTGGTGAGGCTGCACCTCGAGTCCTGTGTTCAGTTTTGGGCCCCTCACTACAGGAAAGACATGGAGGTGCTGGAGCGTGTCCAGAGAAGGGCAACCAAGCTGGTGAGGGGCCTGGAGCACAAGTCTGATGAGGAGCGGCTGAGGGACCTGGGGCTGTTTAGTCTGGAGAAAAGGAGGCCGAGAGGAGACCTGATCGCTCTCTACAACTACCTGAAGGGGGTTGTAGTGAGGTGGGTGCTGGTCTCTTCTGTCAGGTGGCTGGAGATAGGATGAGAGGAAATGGCCTCAAGTTGCAGCAAGGGAGATTTAGATTGGATATTAGGAAAAATTTCTTTACTGAGAGGGTTGTCAGGTATTGGAAAAGGCTGCCCAGGGAAGTGGTTGAATCACCATCCCTGGAGGTATTCAGAAAGCACGTAGATGAGGTACTCCAGAACATGGTTTAGTGGGCAGGGATGATGGTTGGACTTGATAATCTTGAGGGTCTTTTCCAACCTAAATGATTCTATGATTCTATGGATACAGTTGCCATGACATAAGCAGATATTTTTATTTTTTAAAGCAATCTTGTCATGCTGCAAGCTGGCTTTCTGATCTGTCTCTGAATTCAAGGAGGTCAGAATATTTTATTCTTGCCATTCAAATTATAATGAGAAAAGACGCATGAAACTGCATCCCTTCTGAACTACCCTTTGTTAAACTGAAATTAACGTCTAAACACCAAACTAAGTGGACACGGATTGTGTTGCAGCTAAGTGCCTTGCCAACTTGCCAGAATCATTTGTTGACTCTTGTAATCCATCAGGATAAGCATGAATTACTAGAACAACAATTATTCATCAAAGCAACATTTGGAAAAGAGAGTAATTTCTTAATGGAATCATTGAGAAGTTGAATGTAATTTTAACTTTTGGACTTAGTTCCTGGGAAAACTTTCTCTTTTGTTTTACAATGGAGGAAGTTTAGAGCAGTTGATACTTGGCACTGGCCCATTAAGTTTCCTCATTTCTTAATATGTTTTTGTGACTGTATACTTAGTATGCATACAATTTCTGTTGTGATTGTATGTTCCCGTGTCTGTTATAGAACGTAAATATATATATATGTTCTACACCATCCATAAATTTCAGTGAGCACATAATGTGTTTAATTTAATTTCATTTGCACTGTTACTGACTGTTATTTGGATGTAATAATAGCAGTAATATAAGACAGAAAAATTAGTTGCATAACACTCTATTCACTGTTGTCCATTGATTATTTTGCAGGAGTTTCTTCTTCAGGTGCTGCTGTTTTGGATAGTCAAGGATATGAAGCTGTCCTGACAGTAGAAGCTAGTGATGAACCACATGGAGTTTTGAATTTTGCGTCCCCATCCAGGGTAGTTTTAATTCCAGAGGAAAACAGAACGGTTCAGCTTTTTATTAACAGAGAATTTGGATCTCTAGGTTTGTATAATAACTCAAGAGAAAGGAAGTTCTGTTTAGGTAATCCTTAGGCTAATGAAAGCCATGACAGGGAGGCTGGAAATTTTGAAAAATCTTGGATACGATTGATATTTGCAGAACTTCTAGGTTCTTACTGCAGGCTTGGAAACTAAGTTTTAGTAAAAACTGGAGCCATAGCCCTCATTTCCACAGCAAGGAGTCTGGGAGCTGTGATGTAACTAGTTGGCTATTAGGTTTACTACCTTTACGTCTAACGTATCTGTCTCAAAGTGTTAGTTTCTCCAGAAGAAATAAAAAGCATGTGAGAAAGGAGCTTGTATGGAATGATCATTCCCACATATTTCCCCTCTAAACTTCCAGAAGTTGGCAGCTTAGGAATGTCCCATGGAAAAAGTTGCATTCATACCACTGAATTCAGTTTATGTCTCCTCTGAGAATTTCTTGCTCTGTTTTAAATCAGTTTGTCTTTTGACATCCATAAAATTAAGTGGTACTTAATTCAGAATTCAATAATGTGCTGTGTCCAAAAATATTTTCTTTTGTATGTTGCCTGAGAATTTCGACTTGTATTATGAGATAACATGCGTAATCATTTCCTATTTACCTTTTTAGACTATTTTGAGAACCCAGTGATAATCCCTCTTAGTTTCTTTGGTTGTATCTGTTTTGAAGTTAAGTGACCAGTTACAAGCGTTCAAGATCTGGACACACCACAGATTTGTAGAGACATTTTAATGAAATTTCTGTTTTCCCATTTCTTTTTAAATATCAATCTGTATCTAACTTACTTTTGGAACACTACTTAGGAAACTAATGCTTTAAGAAAAGTATCCATAGTAAATGTTAGATCTCTTACTTAAATTTAAGTCCATCATTATTTATTAAAACTAAGATTCTTTTATACCTTATATTTTATTTCATACAGACTAGCTTTGAATTTCATCTGTCATTTTATCTCCAGGATCGCTCTCTTGAAATTTGCAACTTGGCTTACCCTGGCAGCTTAGTAAGACATGGCTTTATTAAAAAAAAAAAAAAAAAAAGGTTAACTTTTTCCCTTGGTAACATTTATCAGTGTGTCCCCTAATTTTTATTCTTTATTGAAGTCTATGTCAATCTGCCTGGGAAGGGAACTAGGTTTATTAAGCTGTATTTCCCAGCACTGTCTTTAGAGCCTTTCTTAGATATTTTCAGTTCCTGAAACATTCTACTTCCCTTGACACCAAACCTGATATTAATAATACATTAGAAGTTCCAGGTAGTACTTCACCATTGTAACATTTGTGGTCCACAGCACCTCAATATCTGAAAACCTTTGGTCCTAATGGGTTTTGAGTCCTGTGATATTGAACAAATCGCCAAAGGCTGGACTGAAAGCACATTAAAAACAGTAACAAAGTTCCATTGGCTCCAGATTAATTTTTAAATCCTTCTGTTTTGCAGTTAGGCTTTTCATTTTGTGGATGAGCATTTGATCTCTTTTCTTTGTCTATTCCAGTGAGCATTACATAAGAATCGAAAAAAATGTGTTTTTTTGTTACAAATTGAACAGGTGCTATCAATGTTACGTATGCCACAGTTCCAGGATTGCTCACCTTAAGTAATCAAACAGAAGGGACCTTGGCTGAACCAGGAGCTGATTATATAGCTGTTTCTGACTCACTGATTTTGGAAGAAGGAGAAACATCAGCTGCCATAAATATAACTATTCTAGAGGTAAACTTTAAACCCTATCATTCTATACTGAGATCTGAAATCTGAGATCATACAGTTGGCCTCTATACCTATAGATCTGTATGATCTATACTGATCAGAAGGGGAATATTTTGGAACCTGAAACTTGCAACCTACATATTGCTTAAATATATATATATATCATTGTCATTTAGAAAGGTGGCTTTAATCTTAATGTTAAAATCACAGAAGGATAAATAATAACAGAAAACAGCTCTACCTATGCATAAATGAAATTAAGCTGTCTTGTTAAGACTTTACTATCTGATATTCAGAACAGTGTAATTCATTGCTTGCTACAGGCTCTTACCTTTTAGTGGTTAGAGTTTATGCCTTTAAAACTGGGCAAAAATTTATTCACAAGAATAATTTAGTTTCATCACAGTCTTTTTCATGAAACATAATGTCTGTCTTCATAATTCATTCAAGATAATAAATTTTACACACAATAAAAGTATTTCAGGAAAATGGAAAAATAAATTAATTCTAGTGTTGCTATAATATTAGAGACTTCTAGTGTGTTGCTTTTTGGTGATTTCTGTGACAGTTTCTTAGAGGAAAATGAAAAGAGGATGTACTGAATTTGTGTTTTGCAGGATGATGTGCCAGAGGTGCAAGAATTCTTTTTGGTTAATTTAACTTCAGTGGAACTCATCATGAACCATTCAACTTCTTCCCCACCTAGGCTGGGTAAAACCACTTATACAGAATTATCTTTGGTTTTCTTTTATATGAACTGCATGCAGATTTTATTACTCTGGCATATGATCATTATTCCACTTACTTGCCCACTATGCCAATGATACAGGATATTCTGAAAGGAACATGGTAGAATATCAAACTTTTTCATTATTCACTTGCTTCTTACTTTTTTGAGCTCTGGAAGAATTATAAGGCAATTTTCATAGAAGAGTTAGTAATTAACAGTTGGAGAGAACAATTTTCTGAAAAGTTTTATTGGCACTGTGTTAATCTGATTTTCATTTCCAAGTACATAATGGAAACAAAAATGTAAAAAAAATTATGTGATTACTTTGTTCACTCTTTTAAAAGTCTCTTTTTATTGCTTGTTATCAGATTTACTTTTAGGAGTCATATCCTATGGTTTTCCTACTCTTCCAGTGAGCTTCATTTATCATTTTCTTAGTTAGCTCCTCATTCCGCTTCTGAATTCAGTAGCATAGCTGCCATTGGCTTTAAGGGCACTTGGGTTATCCTGTGGTACTAGAGACTAGTTATACTGATTATTTCTAACATCTTCTTTGACTCTTTTCCCTTTTCTTTGCATGCCTATAGAAGTGACAGAGTTAATTCGTTACAGATTGAAAGGTAACTTGCAAGACTCATTGCTGATTTGTAGAGACTGTGATTAGTTGAGTCTAAAATCTAAAGCATAAAAAGAGTAACATATAACTACAGAGGATTTTTCTTAACTAAATTGTGTTGGTTGCTGTATAGTCGCACCTTCTGTTGTAAGGGGTTGGCAATCTCTTTGCATTGTGACCATTCAACCCTGCTGTAATATCTGCATTGGGTTAAATGTACTTAGGATGAACAGATAATAGTTTTAACCCATGAGGCAAAAACTTGTCCTCATTGTAAATGTCACTACAAATTCTGTTATCAGACTATTTTCTAATCTTTTTTCCCCTGTTGGTATATTTTGATTTGTTATGTTTGACAATTTAACTTCTTGTTGGTGCAGTGCATTTGTTTAGGATTTCTAGCAATCCCATACCCTGTATTTGAAGTATTTCTAGGAGTTGTGTAATAGCAGAGGAGATGGGTGTACTGCACACAATACAGGCATGTGCAGTCAATACTACTTAGTATATTGCATTTGCTGTTCCTATCATGACCATGTGCCTGCAATATGTGGAGTGAGTCTGGTATGTCTGTGATGTAGAGTTGAACACACTGAACTCAGGTGAACTTTATTTCTGATCTGAGGCTTCATTGATAAGAAGCAGAAACAGCAACCATAAAGACAGTTCTGTTGTTTTCTCCATGCTCCTCTTGCTCCCATCTTCTAGAAAAGGTTGAAGAAAGACCCTGACTCAAAAACAAAAGGGCAAGGAATTAAAAAAAAAAGGAAAATTATCAACAGCTGAGAATGGTGAAAGAAAGAGGAGTAAACTTAATGGATACAAGAAACTGCTAAGCTGTGGGAGGGGGGCAGGGGGACATCAGGGGAGGTGAAGGATGCCAGGCTTGAAATAAGGGGTCTGATGTTGAAAGCCAAGTATTACAGATCCTAGGTGAACTGATCTGACTATGACAGGACAAGGGAAAATGCAGATTAGGAGTGAAGCTGAAAGGTCTGTAATTGCTAGCACTCCCTCCGGATTTCTAAACATCAATAACATTTCTGCTGTTTGTGTAGCGGTTTTGCAGCTACTGCTGTTCTTCATCACTACCTCATAGTGACAGGTTTGGATTTATGGCAATGACCTTTCACTTTTATTCAGTTTTATCTGAATAGATAGAAATCTTTCCTATGGATCTAACTATAGTATGTTTGCTACGGATTCAGTGGAGTCAGTTTGGTTGTAGAAACTGTCATTCTTTTCTTAATTTCTTTTTCAGTCTTATTAAAAATAAGTTGAAGTAAATTAAGGTAGTCATGCGGTGCTGTTGTCTGAACAAATCAAGGCACTATTTTCTCAGAAGAATTACGTTCTGACTGTCAAGTTCTGGTCCCTGAAATTAGTGGACATTTCTGGCTTTGATCTATTATTCAGTATTTTCACAGTGCAATACATACAATAATCTTTCAGAGTTATTGTGAAGGTACATATGTATTAATGGAGTCATAGAATGTTACAGTACATAAACAGCCTACAAAGAAATTAATAATTCTGTATTTGTAGCAGAATCTGAGGTGTGTGCCAGTAAGGTTTACGATCAGGCACTGAAACATGAATAGGAGATGAAATACTGCATCATTCTTTATTCTTTCTTACTCATTTTCCCTCCCATGTTCAAAATGGCACAGTCTGCAACATGTTGCATGTCATCATAATACACACGATGAAGACAAATTAAGATTCCGTGACAAATCTTGCTTTTTGTATTTCCTAATTTTTCTGTGTTGTTTTTTGCTTTCTGAATTTTCTTTAGTCTTTTCTGTATGCATTATTAATTCAAGATACTGTGTTGCAGTTCTAATGGTAAGGTAGTAAGGACATTTTCTTTGAGCCTTTCCAGTTATCTTGCCTGCTACCATTTTCTCCTCCACATTTTGGAAACTTATGTATTTCTTCTACAAAACTAGTAGAGATTTAAGAAATGCTTCTATTATTCTTGAAAATCATGAAAATGTACTTTATTGTTCTTTCATTTTTGTCCTGTTTTCCTTTTTAGATGTGGAAGGTTTAGCTTCTCAAATTATTATTGATGCTAGTGATGGAGTAAGCGGAGTAATTGAATGGGAAACTACCAAGTAAGTCTTGTCTCCTTGAAGAACTCACTGTGTCAGTGATTGGGGTTGCCAGATTATTTTCATTTTCAGTTAACAGTAAAACTCCTATTAAAAATAGGGCTAGATCTTTGAGATGGAAAAGCATCATTCAATTCAGTAGAACTGGAAAGTGTTAAAATAATTCCCACACTGAAACCCAACATTTACAGTATGTTTACTCAGAAATCTTTTGCTACCATGTACTTAACTTTCACTGCTGTCCTTTTATATTGTGAACTTCCCTCACTCCCCCAGCCTCTACACCCATATAACGATACACACTGGCATCTCCCAGATCTTTTTCTCTGACTGACTTCCAGGAGCTAGGAAAAAGGCATCCATGAACATAGACGGGCTTAATCTGCCACTCATAACCAGGAAAAAAGTACAATGTCGTATAGCTTAATTCCATTTAGATAAGAAACAAAGGTAAAAAGGTTGTATTAGGCCATTGTAATGATGCTGATACTGTGATGATACCTTTTTCTTATAAAGCAGAGGGAATCATTTGAAGTGAAAGTATAACAACTATCTATATCTTATTCAAAAGAACATGCTGAGTGAGCAGTGAGAATTTTTCTTGCTTTTTGTTTTAGTTTTGAAGTTAATGAATCTCATGGGAATCTGACAATAATGGCATACCGAAACAGAGGTTCATATGGCAACGTGTCTGTATTTTTTTATGCCCAAAACTTGGAGGCACAGCTGGGTTTGGATTTTAATGTGACCTCAAGGGTAAGAAGCAAATCTAAGTCTACTACTTTTCATTCCTTCAGCTCCCTCAAAACATTGTCTTCTTGTCTGTTCTGCAGAATGATCAGTAGTGCAGCTAGATTTTTTCAACTTGTTTCAATTGCTTTGGTCATCTGAATAGAATGAGATAAAACTAGTCTTCGTATTTTACTGTTTCTTTCTTTTAAAATACTGAAGCATTTTTATTTACAAGACACACTGTAAACTTTCAGACATCTATCTCAATAGAGTTTTGCTTGGAAAAGAGCATATAAGATTTCATACAAGGTTTCATATTTTTTACAACACACCTGTCAAAGTAAATTGCTCTTGCTTGTCCTCATTCTACAATGTGCTGAACTTTTTTACTTCTGTTTCAATCAATTTATAAGGGACATAGAGATTATAGCTCTTCTTGCCTCCTTTTCCTTTCTATTTAAGACAATTGTTTCCCTTAGTTGGAAAATTCTGTGTTTATTAACAGCTGTTAAGTATTCAATGATTTCTGTGTTTCAATGCTAGACTCTGTTTTTTGCTGATGGAGAAAGGAATAAATCTGTTGTTGTTATGATTTTTGATGATGATATTCCTGAAGGTGATGAGAAATTCCAGTTAATATTAACAAATCCCTCTCTGGGGCTGGAATTAGGAGAGAACACAACAGGTAAAACTTAGTTTTAACATTCTTGTTCTTTGGAATTGTATGGCAGTCATTTTAATTTCATTCTTCTGCATAATCGTATTTTAGAAAACACCATTGCCTCGTGTCCTCGTTTCGGCTGGGGTAGAGTTAATTTTCTTTCCAGTAGCTGGTACAGTGCTATGCTTTGGATTTAGGATGAGAAGAATGTGGATAACACACTGATGGTTTCAGTTGTTGCTAAGTAGTGTTTAGACTAAAAGTCAAGTGTTTTTCAGCTTCTGATGTCCAGCCAGTAAGAAGGCTGGAGGGTCATAAGAGGTTGGGAGGGGGCACAGCCAGGGCAGCTGACCTCAACTGGCCAAAGGGGTACTCCATACCATGTGATGTGACGCCCAGTATATAAACTGGGGGGAGCCGGCCTGGGGGGATCAGTGCATGGGAGCTAACTGGGCATCGGTCAGCAAGTGGTGAGCAATTGCATTGTGCATCACTTGTTTTGTATATTCCAGTCCTTTTATTATTATTATTGCCATTTTATTGTTGTTATTATTATCATTATTAGTTTCTTCCTTCCTGTTCTACTGAACTGTTCTTATCTCAACCCACGAGTTTCACCTTTTTCCTTCCAATTCTCTCCCCAATCCCACTGAGAGGAGGGGGAGTGAGTGAGCGGCTGTGTGGTGCTTAGTTGCTGGCTGGGGTTAAACCATGACACCCTGCTATGGTAGATCTTTATACTCCTTTGGAAAGTTCTTAAACATCCCTATGAAGTCTATGCAATTAACAAGATAATATGTAAAATAAGGAATCAAAAAGTGTGAAAGTGAGCTTTTTAGTAAGAGAGTCTAGATTCTTCCTGCCTAGAAATCTTCCTAGATAAAGTAAAATACTTACATATTCTTTTCAAGTATTATCATGGACATAAAAGCATTATATATACACTAAAGGAAGAATGGATTTGTGTTTGTATGTATTTTATTTGTATATATGTATAATTATATTTTACTATATTAATTAAAGAATATTTCCATTATTTATTTCTCAAAAGCCACAATTACTATACTTGCCAATGATGATGGCCATGGAGTTTTGTCATTCAATAACAGCGATCACTTCTTCCTAAGAGAGCAAACGGCTCTCCGTTTGATGGAAAGTGTTGCAGTATTAAATATTATTAGAGAACCTCCTCAGGGAATATTTGGTACCGTGACTGTTCAATATCTTGTAAGTGAAATTAATTCTTCAGAGGCATCAGTGGATTTGACCCCTTCTCAAGGATATATTGTGCTGGAAGAGGGAGTCAGATTCAAGGTAATATGATTGTTATTACCAGAGAAGTGAAGAAAGCTTTTCTGAAACTGTTGGAAAGATTTCAGAAATGTCTGTGTTTTTTCTTGTATTTATTTGTTTCTTATGTTTTCCTTCATTCTCAGAGCAAATTGAGTCATGGCAGTGGGAGTGCCTAAACATTAAATGTGCTCTTCTGTAGATATTCCTCTCTTTGTAATAGTTGAGGTAAACTGAAAACAATATAATGGGTGTATAATGTTTATGTATGCATAGGAACATTTCTTCGTATGTATTCAGCATGTACCTGAAAACACAAACTTTGAAATTATGTGTTAATTTACAAGAGTAAATAGTTAAGACTGAAGTAAAAATCCTGTTCTGTAACGTGATACTTAGGTGGGTCTGAACTGAACAGGGTATGCTACAGCAAATGCAAAAAGTGAACAGGTCTCAATGTCCTAGGAATAGAAAATAACTTATTCTTCTGGGAGTATTAAGCTCACTGCCTCTGTACTGTCCCCACAAGAATTTCAGCTAGAAAATAGCTAGCTTATGTTTGTGAAATCCTGACCCTTCTGAAGTTTAATGGCAGTTTGGGTTTTTTATTTTATTTTACTTTGTCGGTGAAGCTAGGGTCAGTAACAGGTTAGCACGTTATGGCTGGTGGGGTAGAATCTGAAACAAACCTTTCTGGAAACACATAAATGCATTTGGAACTGTAGTGCTGGCCAGTGCAGCAGATCTGTGGGAAGTCAAAGACTTCTTTAAACAGTCTCTAAATATGGTTTATTGCAGAAGTAAATAGGGATCTAAAAGGTCGTAAGCTTCAGTTTAGTTCCAGATCAATCATTACTAACTTTTTTTTTCTGTAGCAAAGCTATGCATACCTCTGTAACTTTTGTTTGGGTAGTGGGAAGGATGACAATGAGCACCAAATGATAGTGAAAACACCTACCTATTTCTAGATAATTCTCTGCTAATTTGAGACGACCTTGAGAGGATCCTATTCTCATCTGCAGTGGTGCAGTAGAGGGAAAGAAACACCAAGAAGAGAGAGAGCACATTTCAAACATCCCTCTATTCTTGCCTTTTTTCCTTTTTTCTTCCCAGCACCACTAGTGGAATTACCCTGTTGCCCTGGAGCTAGTTTAGTTGCCAACTAAAGTAAATTAAAACCAACTTGATTGAGCTGCGTTAGGGGATCAGGTTGCTGTACAGGGACTATGAATTACCAAAGAATGTGTGGAATAAGTAGAGAACTGAAGTATGAAAAAAAGGATCAAAACCTATTATATTTCAGAGGGTCTTAGGATAGAGAGGAGAAAAAAGGAGAAGGAAAAAAAATAAAATTGGATATGCTCGTTTTAGTGTTGCACCAATGGAGGTCACCAGAGGGATGACTTTAGAACCTCAGCCTGAACCATCCTTGCCTCACTTCTGCCCTCTCCAGTTTCAAGAGCTACTATTCTCCTGCTGTGCTATCCAAAGGCGTACAGTAAAAGAGTAGCATGGTCTGATAGGGTAGTGTCATTGTTAGCTGTCAAGTCTCAACAATTTCTATGCTTGTTTTCTTGTCAGACGCTGCATATTTCTGCAATACTGGATGAAGAACCAGAAATGGATGAGCACTTTATTGTCACCCTGTTCAATCCAACTGGAGGAGCCAGACTAGGCACAAGAGTACAAACTATGATTACAGTATTACAGAACCAGGCTCCACTAGGGCTTTTCAGCATCTATCCAGTTACAAATAGGTACTAAACACTGATTCAGTTAAAGGGAGGTTTTTCATATTCAGTAGAGATGATATCTCTTTACAATTTTTTTTTTATAAATCCCGTTAAAGAAATTCAGCAATCCAATTGTAAAACATCTGTAATTTTAAAAAGTACACTATCTGTCAAATACTGTTACTGCCATACAAAAGAACAGAAAAACACTTAAAATGTACTATTCATCATTAAAAATTTAAATTTCTCTATGGATTTTTTCATAAAACAGTACTTCATTAGTCCCTAAACACTCCACTAAGAGTAATCCATGTTAAGAGCTCCAAACCTCAGATCAGTGCCCAGGGAGTCATACATTTTTTAATTTATTTTTGTTTTTAAGCTTGTGTAAAATGCACTTTCACTCCAGGCTGTTTTTCAGAAGCAAATGAACCATATGGAATGACATTTTCAAAAATCATTCAGCTTAAAGCTTACAGCTGGTATGTTAATTTTCAGTCTGGTTTAAGATTTTGTTGAATTTCCTATAATTTTCCCAAGGTGGTGTCATAAGAAATATTGGACAACCTACATTAATGTAGTTATCAGTTCATCAGATAGCAAACCCAGTTATTAATATTTTCTTTTTCGTTCTCTTGTATATTCCGCACTGGAATTGTACTGTAAGAATCTTATTCGTATACAATAAAAATAATACATTTTTTCTTTATTTTCACAATTCTCACATTCAGGACAAATTTCCTCATAATTGAAGAAGCCAACACTACAGTTTATTTGAAAGTTTCAAGGAGTAACGGGCTCAACGTGTCTGTGAGTGTTGAGTGGGAGACATTGTCGGATACTGCATTTGGCATAAGTACGTTCACTTTATCAAGTGTCCACGGCTTTTGTCAGAATGGAGGTAGCAAGAGACTAGCCAAACATATAGGAGATGTAACTTTGGAATGTAAATTCACATATTCAGACTTGATCACATTAATTAATATTTTTCTGAGCATGTCAAAATTCATTAGATAAAAGAGCTTAGCTGCTTAAGAGCCACCTTGTCATCAGCTACTTCTGCCAGAGTTTCAATAATCTGTATTGCTCTCCTTGCTGCTTATATGAATGTTGTTGTCACTAGACTTTTGTTTAATAAAATCTGTTCTTTACTACTAGTAACTTTGGATTTTTCTAACATGGTATAAGAGACACACTTTATATAAACCTAACATAGCCTTAGCCTGAAAAAATGCCACCACACGTTTTGTATCATATCTCCCAGTGTCCCTACTGAGATGCTTTTGTGGGAGTCTCAGGATGAACACTTTAATTTCATGAACACTTTAATCTGGTCCAAGTCAGCACTGCCATTGAAAGAAGCCATCCTTCCATCTCTGCCCACTTGTTCCCATTTCCATGCTAAGCATTTTTTGTTCTGGTACTGATACATGTATAGCTGCTTACTAATCCAGACTGAAACTAAGGCAGCAGAACATGAAATACCTGATTTTGAACATGGATGAATACCCTCTCTGGCTCAACAGCTGGTCTAACCTATGTGTGGGATTGGGAATTTAGCTCTTGGAGTTTAGTTCTGACAATGCAGTGCTTTTTCCTGTAAGCCAATCAAACAGCTTAGGCAGTTTAAGAATCTTAGTGCCATGACTGCTTGTTGTGACAGGGGAGAGAAGGACAAACACATACATTTTGTAGTTTCTTTGTCACTTTTTTCACTACTTGCTATCTAGCTAATTTTCTCACTAGCTAAATTCCAAACTGAATTGTTCTGAATCAGACTCAAATTGCCTATGCATCTTCCATATGCAATTGTAATATATGAAGAATACATTTATTGCTTAACTCTCATTACATCTTCAGTACTGTAACATTTCCGTGCATTTACACTTATACCAACTATTTAGAGACAACTTCAGCATTTCTGATACTAGATCTGGTTTTGGCAAGTAAATCATGAAAATTATTTCAATGCCATGAAAATGGCATTGAAAAAGACCTCAAGAATAAATAGTATTTTCTTTTATTATATTGCAGGAGGTAGTATCAGTGTCCTGTCTGTCTTGCAAAGTTTTGTGGAAGAGTCAGTGTCTAGCTGGTGTTTCTTTACATCAGGAGAAATCCTGTATGGTGTTCTGTTGCGTATGCCTCCAGCTACGTTTTCTACTGTCTACCAATGGAAGGGAGTTTTTGTGCCTGTCGAGGTAAATATTTGCTTGCAAACAACAAGCATGCTACTTAATAAGGAATTTAAGTCTCAATTTTAGTTTTTATTCCTCCCTCAGAACTTCAGTATGTGGAATCCTAAGAGCTGTGTGTCTTTCCAAATCCGTGCCTCTCCCTACCTTGTGATTACTCATGGGGGAGCCAGGCAGGGAGCTTCCAACAACAGTGTGTATGCATTCATGCCTGGACACAGACTGATGAAGGTAAATCTGTTTTACTTACAAAATCATAAAATAATGGGGTTGGAAAGGAGCTTGGGAGGCCCTCCAGTCCAGCCATGTTTTAGAAAAAAGCACTCTGTGCTCAGCTAGTTTGGGGCCCTAACACTCTGCATGACTTCAGTGATTTAAGTATTTACAGCTGTTTGTCTACTGTGTTTTTATACTTATATTTTGGGGGGTGGGGGAAATAACCTAGGAAGCGAGGAAAGAGATTGTGGAGCAATCAAGTCATAAAACATTCTCTGAAAAATGTGTGCTAAGTTATATTAATTTTGTAAATTAACCCCACATATGTAGACATATTTTGAAAATTGTAGAATTACATATATGTAATTTTATATATTTTATATATAGTTTTATATGTAATTTTGCAAATTTTAAAAGTATGTGTATATATGGATAAACTTGTCACTTGAAGTGACTTCCAAACACCATTTTTGTCATATTTCCCTCACAGATACAGACACTTTCTATTCTGGATACCAGACATGTGAAACATTTTGCTGTGGATGAAGAAGACTATTTGATTTTTGCGAGTCACACAACCAGTTCCAGTTCTATTCAGGTTAGAATACACTTGTCTTTCCTGGCTTTGATGTGGGTAGGGTAGTTTGGTTAGTTTTGAGTTTCAAATTTGAAGGATAAAAAAACTGTAAGTATATTTTTCTGAAAAATTACTTACATTTCTATTACAGATTTATAAGAATTAAAATTCTAGGCTTGTTTAAATGTAGCAATACTCTCTAGTTTATTAACATATAATTTACATTTGGTTTGATTTTATTGCTAGTGTTATTTCTGTTTTGAAATCTAGCATGTTAAACACCTATAAGAACAGTAACAGCTTCTGACCATAAACCTATTAATCTGAAGAACAGGCACAGCTGCTTGCAGCAAGATAGTTACTTACCAGTGTGCTTCTGCCTTAATGTAGGGTCCACCTTAGAAATGAGGAATTCAGTTCACTATATTCCCAGGTTTTCATCATGACACTTAATTTGTCTTCTCTTGGTGCTAATTACAAATTTATAATGAAAAAAGTATTTTATATTTCCACAGGTTTTCCAGTGGAATAAAGATATATTTGTGCTGCATCATCAACTTCCACTTTACAGAGCTCTGAACATAGCCTTGTTTCCTAGAGGAGGCATTATGTACCTATTAGTTTCTTTATCAAATACCAGCCAGAACATGCTCTTGTACCAGTGGCTGAATAACGAGTTTAGGAATCTTCATCAATTACCAGCAAAAGAAATAAAACATATGGAGGCCTGGATTTCTGGATCTGATATCTATTTAATTATTGCAAAAGGTATTTAGCAGAAGCTGAACACTGAGTTTGCTAAGTATATGCTGGCTTTTTTGGTAGCAAAGGCATTTGGGGTGAAGGAGTTTAGATGGGTATTAAAGTATTACTGGGGACTGACAATTCACTGATAAGCATTTTATCAAAGAAATCTCTGGTTTGTCTCTCAGAAAATAAAAGCATTGTGTTTGTTCTCAAATACTTATGAAACTAATGAAATATTTTCCCAAGAACAATAGGAAATAACAACTATTCATCTAGCTGCTGATTGCACCCTTTCTAAGCTTTTCTGAGCTTTGTGATATGCAGAGATCATTGGTCGGCAAAGCACATGTGTTTTTTATTACAAGTATGACACTTTAGGCATTGTTTTATGACTGCATCCCTATGCCTATTTAAAAGTTTATGTTTAAGTCGATAGGTTTCTTTGCAATTGGCTGTTGTCTACTGGCAATCTTGGTGTCCTTATATGTGAATGTGTGTAGAAAAGCAGTTAAATGATGTCAGTGGATGAATCATCCCACGGAGATCAGTCATACTATGGAATTATAGAATAATAGAATCATTTAGGTTGGAAAAGACCTTTAAGATCATTAAGTCCAACCGTCAACTGTGCCCACTAAACCATGTTCTGAAGTGCCTTGTCTACGCGCTTTTTGAATACCTCCAGGGATGCACACTTCCCTGGGCAGCCTGTTCCAATACCTGACAACCCTTTCAGCAAAGAAATTTTTCCTAATATCCAATCTAAACCTCCCTGCCACAACTTGAGGCCATTTCTTCTCATTCTATCACCAGCCATGTGACAGAAGAGACCAGCACCCACCTAGTAAACCACCAAGTAAAAAGGAAAATGTGATAATTATTCTCACTTCATAATTAAAGCTGCCAAACTCTGCCTTTTGAATGGCCACCAATGTGCGATTTAGCTAACAGGCAGCAAAATAATGCAAGTTTTGTCACTTTGCTCCTTTGCAGAATCTGGAAATTCTTCTGAAATTTTCATCTGGGAGACAGGGCAGTCTACCTTTAGACACTTTCAATCTCTTCCAGTCTGCTCTGTAAGAAACATCCATGTTTTTGTGCCTCCTTCAGGTTTAGGTAAGACTTAAATGAAAATATTTGTTCAAATCCTAATTTATAATGCTGGAATTGCAGAAACGTGTGCTTATTTTTTCGTATTATTTATCAGACTTTAAAAGTTACTATCATCATTGTACTACCAATGGCATTTCTGGCATTACAAGGAGAACTTTTAAATATATCGCTGAATATTTCTTTTTTCTCCTCCTTGCTCAATGTAGTTCACATCCTTCTATCTGGTAAGGACACAACAACACTGTATTCTTGGAACTCAGAAGGGAACCAGTTCTCTGTAATGCTGGAGGGCCCATATGCGGATCATATCACTTCAGCTACTGCAAGGTCTCTGAATTCCAGCAAGAGCTTGATTGCTCTGTCCGTAGAGTCCAACTCCCACATTTATGAGCTGACCACTATCTCCAACCAGTCAGATTTTATACCTAGGTAGGTTTTTTTGTTTTATATAACTTTCTCCTAGCTCTTGCATTTCTTTTTCGGTGATACTGTTTTTGTTACAGTAGAGAACGTTCTATACTTCTGTGTGTGGTGTGCTTATTAAGACTAAAGAGAATTTTTCACAGGTAGATTTAAGATAACCTGGAGTCAAAGAGCCTCACAAATGGCTTTAAAACACGGCAAGAAAGGACTTGCAGTTATGACTTGATTTTTTTTAAAGCTTTTGTTTAGGATAAATTAAATTACTTTCATAATTAATTTCAGTTACTCTACGATCTATTGTAATTAAAAAAAAAAACAAAACCAACAGAAAACCCACAACCTTTAAACCTTAATTACTTCCTCAGGAATATAAACAATAATTTCACCTCCAAAAATGCTCGTTAAATTTACAGCAGTGTTTTCAAAGTTCATTAATCAGCTATACTCAGTTTATAATTATTTGATGTGTGTGTTTTTATGCTAGTTCAGGTGAATTGATATTTGAGCCTGGGGACATGGAAGCTGTGATAGCAGTCAATGTCCTGGATGACATCATCCCAGAGGAGGAAGAATGCTTCAAAGTGTGGTTGAAAAACCCTAAGGGAGGTGCAGAGATTGGTGTTCATGGTTTTGTTAACATAATTATTCCTTCCAATGACAATGCCTACGGAATCATTGCATTTGCTCAGGTAAAACTTCTAAGGTAAATCATTAAAATATGTATATATAATTTCTGAATAATGGAACAAAAATGTATGAAAACTGTAGACTGGAGCATGTGACAGGAGAGTTAGAAGCTTTTTAACATCCATTCAGCATTGCTGTGTGATTATATAGAACACAAAGTGGTAGAAAATCAGTTCCACAGTCTGTCCCTTTTGTGAGATGTTTATAATCCCCTTACATTTAGATTAACACATTAGTTTACCAGCTTGGTTTTGCAACATCCTAGAAATTCAGTTTTCAGATGGCATATATGATATCATCATAGAGTTGTTACTGGTTGGTTAGTCAAGGGAATTAAGTAAACAAGTTTGAAGATCCTTTTTCCCTGAAAAAGATACTATTTGGGTTACATCACAAGATGAACCAGTCTGCCAGAACAGAATAATTTCTTTGGAAAAAATGTCAGACTGAAGGTATTACTTGGAGTGGTTAATTCTTAAATCATCAAACACTGTAGAAGTTATCTAGACAGCTATATAGTAAATGCATACTGAAGATATAAAACACAGAAGAGTCATTACTAAATGAAACATTGCACCTGGACTTGTGTGAGGAGGGTGAATAACGGTAAAGTAACAGCAGTAAAACTATGTCTCTCTTGAAGGTCCACTTGTTTTGTTATCTGCTTCATACAATTTGGACATACAATAATGTATGTCCAAACATTGGGGTTTTTGCCTTAGGATAAAGAGGCCTGACATTTTAAATTCTTATATCCATGAAATCTGGGAGTATTGAGTACCTCTGAAAATTAGGACATATAAATTTAATCAATGAACATGTATTTAGCTACTTAATAGTAGATTAACTTATTGATGCCCAATGTCAGTGTCCCCCATTGATACCCAGATCCCTAAAGAAACTTTTCTTTATAAGAAAATAATATTATGGTTCTGGTACTTTATATTTTCCAGAGTTCTTTATTTAAGCAAGTTGAAGAAATGGAACAGGACAGCTTAATCACCTTGAATATTGAACGTTTAATAGGAACATATGGACGAGTTACAGTAGAGTGGATTGCTAATGGGAGCATAAGTGATGTATTTCCAGCTTCAGGAATGGTATGTAATCACATCAGTGATATTAGAGAAGCACTGACTGTTCGGTTTCAGACAATAGGTGCAGATGTACTGAGGGAGAAGGATAGTGCATGTTAGATTGCCCCACTCTTCTGTTAATTCCTGCTTCCTGGTGCTTTCCTCTGATTCTGGCAGTTTGCACTTCTGGCTGGCACATAATACCGCAGCATCACTCTTGCTCTTCTAGAACCAGATAGTGCAATGCTGTCCAGGCACTAGAAATGTGTATCTGTAGTATCCTGTTCCCATCTTCCTTTCTTCCTGCTGCAAGATCCATCTACTGTGTCAAATCATTTGCATAGGTGGGAATCTGGGAGTGTTTGCTCTTTGTCCTGACCTTGCCAATACAGGTGAGAACTTCAGTGGCCCAGGAGAATATGACAAATCCCACTTTTCTCTGTTTCTGAGACTGTTTAGGTTTCCAGCCGTGTTAAAACCCAGTGTTTTCTGCTAGCCAAAGCTCTTGGTATGCCTTAGGACCGACAGGCGCCTGGTTCTTTAAGTCGAGGGTCTCCACCTCGTGGCCATCTGTAGAAGACACAATGGGCTTTGAGGCTGTAGAGCTGTAGCACAAGCCACAGCTGAGGGAAGGAAGGGCCAAAAGACTGTAGAAATAAACTTTACACCTGGAAATAATGGGTCTGAGGTAAGAGAGACAAATCAACAGAAGGGAAATCAAGGATACCAAAACAGTCATACTGAAATTATTAAGGTACTCCTTGAGCATTCCAGATGTATGCTACATGATTTCCCTGCACACGTTTGCAGGTAGGAAGAGACAGAAAGGTAAAGTAAAGGTATAATATTGTTTGCTGGAAATTTCTGTTTTTCCTTCAGCGTAGGTGTAGCCTAAGTCTTTATAGACGCATCTTCCTTGTTGAGAGAGACCTAATCAAGTATCTGGCCCTTTGAATTTAAAAATAAGAAGAATATAGATAGACAAAGCATTTCTCAATCATTTTATCTGGGAAAAAAAAATTAACAAAACCATTGACTGGACATTTCTTCAATTGGCAGTGATTTTAATAAATATTATATGTTCATCATTCTTTTGACATATTTATATGTGGTGGGTTGACCTTGGCTGCCAACCCCCCCCAAGTTGCTCTCTTACTCCCCCTCCTCAGCAAGACAGGGAAGAAAATAAGGTGGAAAATCATGAGATAAAGGCAGTTTAATGAGAAAAGCAAAAGCCGTGCATGGAAGCAAAGCAAAAAGTGGAATTTATTCAGTACTTCCCATCAGCAGACAGATGTCCAGCCTCTTCCTGGGAAGCAGATCCTCATTACATGTAGCAGTTGCTTTGGAAGACAGATGTCATAACCACAAATAGTCATTTCTGTGGGTGTCCTCTCTACCTCCTTACCCTCAGCTTTTATTGCTGAGAGTGATAGATACTATGTGGTATGGAATATCCCTTTGGTGAGTTTGGGTTAGCTATCCTGGCTGTGTCCCCATCTAATCCCTTGCCCAATCTCAACCTATGACACTGCAGTGAGTGCACTGCTCAGCAGTAGCCAAAATGTTGCTGCGTTATCAGTGCCATTTCAGCCACAAATCCAAACACAGCGCTATATGGGCTGCTGTGGGGAAAGTTAACTCCAGCCCAGCCAGACCCAGTATGTTGCTGAAGAAAGAATGCTGAGCTGTCAGCAGTTTACCGATTCTGCTTCTTTTTAATCTTTGAGAGGGTCTTAAGCGTGTTATGCAAGAAACCTCAGTGAAGACAGGTAATTTTGAATAATTTGAAAGGTATATAACAAAGGACAGTAAGTTGAACATGAGCCAGCTATGTGTGCATACTGGTCTGAGGCAGACCATGGCCAGCAGGTTGAGGGAGGTGATCCCTTCCCTGTACTCAGCACTGGTGAGACACATCTGGAGAGCTGGGTCTAGTTCTCTGCTCCCCAGTACAAGAGACATGGGCATATTGGAGTGAGTCCAGCAAAGGGCCATGAACATGATGAAGGGATTGGAGCATCTGACATATGGAAGGAGGCTCAGGGATGATCTTATGACTGTGTATAAATACGTGGGGTCAAGAGTAAAGAAGATGGAGGCAGATGCTTCTTGGCCATGTCCTGTGCCAGCAATGGACACAATACAGGAAATTACATTTAAAAATGAGTAAAAAAACTTTACTGTAAGGGTGGTGAAACACTGGATCAGGTTACCCAGAGAGATTGTGAAGTCTCTGTCCTTGGAGATATTCAAAACCTGGCTGGACATGGCCCTGAGCAGCCTGCTGTGGTTGAATCTGTTCTTAGCAGGGACAGTTGGACTAGGTGATCTCCAGAGGTCCCTTACAACCTCAACCATTGTGTGATTCTGTGATAATGAAGACGTATGATCACTTTGAAACAACTGAGCTGTTTTGCCTGAAGTTGGAATGTAGAAAGAGGTCTCAGGTTGAATGCCTGTTTATAAAGCAGCTATAGGTAGCTTGATTATACCAAACTAATTTGCACAGAATCATAGACTCATTTTCAATTGCGAATTTGGTCTCTCTGGTTATTATGCTTCTGACTGAGAATTATTTCTTGTTTTGTGGCCTGTGTTTCAAATTATTTTACCACATTGCATTTTTCTCAAAGCATTTCTTTATGTCACCTGTCTCTCTGGGTCTCATATTTTTTTCTGTACACTTCTTTTATATATATACGCAGCCTGAGGAACAAACAGGAGCAACTGGAGGTCCATGCCCAGTCAGAAAGTTATGATATCATAGGAATAACTGAAACATAGTGGGACAACTCATATGACTAGAGAATTGTGGTGGATGGCTACAGGCTGTTTCCTAAAGGCAGGCAGGGAAGAAGAGGAGGAGCAGGAATCATGCTTTATGTTAAGAAGAACCTAGAAAGTATAGAAATTGACTACGGTGATTGTGGAAGCTCTGTCGAATGCCTCTGGGTCAAGATCAGAGGAGTTGTCTCCAAGAGGGATCTAACAGTAGGCATTTGCTACTGACATTCAAACCAAGAAAGTAAGGCCAATGAAGGAATATTTGAGTCACTTAAGCAAGCTTCAGGTCAACAGAACCTGGTTCTTATGGGTGACTTCAACTACCCAGACATTTGTTAGAATGACAATACAGCAGCTCACATGTCATCCATCAGGTTCCTGGAATGTGTAGAGGACTGCTTCCTCATACAAATGTTAGATGTGCCAACCAGGAATGAGGCACTGCTGGACTTGCTACTCACAAACCAAGAAACCCTGCTTTGTAATATATATCTTGGTTAGTGATAGCCTTGGCTGCAGTGATCACGATATTGTTGAGTTTGGGGTCCTGCTGAGCATGCTGAAGGTTAGTACTAAGACAAAGGTTTCAGATTTTAGAAGAGCAAACTTAGCTCGGTCAGACCTCAGTTGGGAGGGATTCCGTGGGAAGCTTCCATGGACAATAAAGGAGCTAGTGAGTGCTAGGAGTTTTTCAAGAACGCTCGACTGGAAGCAGAAAAACAGTTCATCCCCTTTAAAGGTAAGGGAAGTAGGTGGAGCAAAAGACTCCCTTGGCTTAACTGTGAGCTTCTGAGTCTGCTCAAAACCAAAAGAGAAGTGACCCAGAGATGGAAAAGCAGACAAATACCCAGTGAGAACAAGGGCATTGCCAGGGTGTGCAGAGATGTAGTTAGAAAAGTAGAAGCTCAGCTCAAATCGAAATTGGCCAGAGATGTCAAAAACCACAAGAAAGGATTCTTCAGTTATGTAAACAACAAGCAGAAACAGAAGGAAATTATTAGCCTGCTGTTAAACAGGAGAGGTGAATTAGTCACCAACAACACTGAAAAGGCAGAGGTTCTCAGCACTTTCTTCACCTCTGTCTTTAACAGCACTGTTGGGCCCCAGGCCTTGGGAACAAAAATCCAGGTTTATGCAAATACAGACACAGTGTTGGTGAAGGAGGAGTTGGTATGTGAACTACTACAGGAGCTTGACACCTACAAATCGAGGGGCCCTGGCATTATCCACCCGAGGGTGCTGAGAGAGCTGGCTGGCATCATTGCGAGGCTGCTCTCCATAATCTTTGAGAAGTTGTGGAGGTTGGGGAATGTCCCAGAAGACTGGAAGGCTCATGTCACCCCTACCTACAAGAAGGGCTTAAAGGAGGATCCAGGAGGCTATAGCCCATCAGTCTTGCTTCAGTCCCTGCAAAAATTATGGAATGGATCTTCCTGGGGGATATCACAAATGAAAAGAAGCACATGATTGGGAAAAGCCAGCACAGATTCACCAAAGGCAAATTGTGCTTTGTAAATCTGATCGCCTTCTATGACAAAGTAACCTGCTCAGTTGCTGTGGGGCAAGCGGTGGACATTGTCCAGTGGGATTTCTCCAAGGCTTTCAGTACAGTTTCCCACAGCCTCCTCCTGCAGAAGCTACTGTGTTATGGTCTAGAAAAGTGGTCCATGTGGTGGGTGGGGAACTGGCTGACAGCCCGCACCCAAAGGGTGGTGGTAAGTAGTTCCTTTTCAAAATCATCCCCCCAGGGATCAATATTGGACCCAATGCTCTTTAGTGTCTTCATAAGTGGTCTGAGTGATGGGATCAAGTGTAGCCTGATGAAGTTTGCTGATGATACCAAACTGAGTGGGACAGTGGACACTTTGGAAGGGAGAGCCACCCTGCAGAATAGGCTGGAAGAGTGGGCTAAAAAGAACCTTAGGAAGTTAAACAAGGACAAGTGTAAGGTCTTGCACCTGGAAAAACATAATGCAGGAGTGCAGCACAGGATGGGATCTACCCGGCTGGGGAACAGCTCTGTGGAAAGGGACCTGGGGGTCCTGGTGGAGAACAAGCTCAGTATGAGTGAACAGTGTGCTGCTGCGGCACAGCAAGCCAACAGGATGCTGGGTTGCATCAACAAGGACACCAGCAGAGAGAAAGAGGTCATTATCCTACTCTACTCAGTGCTTGTCAGGCCACACCTGCAATACTGTGTTCAGTTTTGGTCCCTGCTATGCAAAAAGGTTGTGGACAGGCTGGAGAGGATCCAGAGAAGGGCCACAAAGATGAGCCAAGGACTGGGAAGCCTGCCATATGAGGGAAGGCTGAGAGAACTGGGTTTGTTTAGCCTTGAGAAAAGAAGGCTTGGGGAAGACCTTATTGTCATGTTCCAATATTTAAAGGGTGGCTACAAAGAAGACAGATTTTTACAAGGAGTCACATGGAAGAGACAAGGGTCATGGGTACAAGTTACTCCTGGGGAGATTCTGATTGTACACAAAAGGAAAATTTTTCACAATGAGAACAATCAGCCATTGGAGTAATCTCCCCAGGGAAGTGGTGGATTCCCCAACATGAGACACTTTTAAGAGTCAGCTGGACAGTGTGCTGGGCCATCTTGTCTAGACCCTGCTTTTGCCAAGAAAGGATGGACCAGATGATCCTTGAGGTCCCTTCCAACCTGGTATTCTATGACTCTATGATTCTGTGATATGTACATGTATATGAATATGTATGCATATATGTGTGTGTATATATTATTTTTTTAATTGATAGAGTTTTACAGAATAAAACAGTTGGTATAACAGCAGTGAGAAGAAATTTGACTTTTTTTTTCCCTCCCTCTAAAACTTTAGATTACGTTTTCAGAAGGACAGGCCCTGTCCACAATCACCCTGACAATTCTTGCAGACAGTGTTGCAGAGCTTTCAGAGACTGTGGAAATCATGCTTACCCATGTTACCACTGTGGGTGTTGAGGATACCACAAAAGGAGCCATCATCGATGCCAAAAGAGCAAGAGCTGTACTCACCATTTTACCCAGTGACTCTCCACATGGTGTGATTGGGTGGCATATGGAGTCTCTCTTTGTTAAAGTCACAGAGCCAGAAGGTTAGTCTGTTTCTTGATTCTTAGGGAAAAAAGAAATGTTTTTTCAAAATCACCATTGTTGGAACTGTAACATTGCTGGTTTTTATATATATATATATATATATATATAAAAATATATATATTTTATATATATATCTCTCAGTATTTTTCTATTAAAAAATCGTAGCAGAAATATCCTTCACAATATGTAATTATGCTATTTCATACATACATTTTATGCTGTATTTCACATTGCATATATCAACATTATCCAGTCATTTTTGTTTAGGGGGTAAGCTATTAAAATCTTGGCATCTTGTGTTGCAAATCACCAATATGTAAAATACTTCTGTTGAGATAAAAAGCCCAACTTGCCCATTTAATGGGATTAATTTATTGTCTAAAATAACTTACATAGAAAGACTTTCCTCAGGAATTGGGTCAAAAAGTAAAGCTTTTTGTTCAGTGGGATAGGGGAAGGAAGGAAGCAGAGCAAGAGTGAATTCAATTTCAAGGAAACTGAATTGGGGTTTTTCTGCTTGCCAGCTGTGTGTTTGATTGGTTTTCCTTCCAGGCACCAATTGAAATTGTAAAGGATCTGCCAGGCAGTTGGCCAGAGGCGGGCTGCCACAGTGCTCAGGCTCCTGAGCTAGGCAGCTGATTGCTCTGGCATCCTGTACAGCCTGGTGGTTTTCCAGCAGCTGCCTGATGGGCTATTCATACTTCAAAAGCCCAATTGAGATTTCCTGGCAAGTTAACATTCCATCCGTATTAACAAATAAAATTTATGAAAAATACATTTTCCATCAGAATATTATTGCAGATAAAACCTCCTCACCCATTCTATTGTAAAGTGAATTAGTGTTGCCCCCTTTTTAGCACCTGAAGGTACTGTGAAGGGATTCTGTTGGTTACTTACATACACATACATGCATTATAAATGTTTATGCTTTGAAGTTAGGATTCAAGGCATGTTCTTAGGTTTCATTTCTTGCACAGTTTGTATTCCAATCTTTAAATTTTGTGTTTTTCATAAATTATATACAGGTGCTAACTGTGAAGTAGTATCTAGTTAATACAAGTAACAGAAACTGGTCTGAAGTACAAAGCCTGTTGCGTTTTATCTGTTTCTATTTTCCAGTCATAATTCCAGCACATTTAGCCAAATGCTGTGTTTGGTGGTTTATTGGACAAAATTGCAAATCTGCTTTCCCAAAAGGGATCTGAGCCTGACAGACAGAAGTGTATCTCATTTTCTTCAACATTTAAGTTAAGGAAATGTAAAATTTGCAGCCAGAGTGACTGCCTCCAATGCTGCTTTCTGTATTGGAATCAGTAGTGATCTCCTGGGCATGTAAAGGCCAGGCAAAATGGTGAGATGGGAGTTTTGAAGGAAAACTGAATAAAAATGTCAATGTTGATGTAACAGTTTATGTAGTAAACATTTAAAACTGTAAATATTCCATACTTTATTCGTCCTCTAGATCCAGTTTTAAAATGATTTCCAGATGTACACACTTTGTGTTCTGTGTGTTTATACCACTTGTATGTGCTTATTTGCCTGAGTCATTTGAATTATCCAAGTATTGTTGTGTGGCTAAGCAGAATCGTAGTGGGCTCTAGCAAGCAGCTCCAGTACAATTAGGTGCACTGAAAGTCAAGCAGGGCAAGGGTTAAAACAATCATGTCTTGATTTTTTTTTTTCCCCTCCTTGTTATAGGGCAAGTGAATTCAACTACTCTTACTTTACAAATTGTTCGAGAACAAGGGTTTGTTGGAGAGATTGCGATTCAGCTGAGTGCCGCGCCTAACTTTGAACTCCCCCTCTCCAAACAAGCAACAGAGAATGAGGATTATATTCTGGAAAAGACGACAATCATTATGGCAGAGAATGCAACAATAACTTCTGTCGTAGTCACAATTTTGCCTGTGAGTAGTCTAACAACAACTTTAGCTAATAATGTCTTTTAAGGAAAGGGAAAATGGTAGTGTTTCTATACCAGAAGTAGGATTTTGCATTCTAGAAATGGCTAAGGTGGGATTCTTGCCTCATCAGATGGTTGTATATCAGTAGGAATTGCAGCCATCTCTTTCAAAAAAATTTGAGTACTCATGACTGGGAAGGAACCAAATTATTTGTTTTGTTGTAGTCCCGAAATTAACGTATAATAATGACAAATGAAAAAATTATAAATGTCTTAGGTGCTTGCTGGCTTTTCAACTTGTTGCAGGTTTTTACAGAGGATTTATTTTACTTCACATGCCTCTTAAGAGATTTGTTCTGTAGTTCAGGAAATGTTAATTTTTCACCAAAAAGTGTATATTATTTAAATATATTCAGAATGGAGGTATTGCTCTTCAAGTTCTGGCTTAGTTTCTGAAATCTAGCCACCTTTCTTATAGATAGGAGAATCAAGTGACAGCCAGCAATATTTTCCACCATTCTTACACATCTGGAATCTGACTGCCAACTTCAGTTTCTAAAGCTCAGCAAAGGTAGTCTTTTTCACCTTTCATATGGTGTGAAGCAAGGGATTGGTTATATGGTCTCAAATGCTGAGAATTTTTGAACAGTAAGCAACCTACAAGTAGTCAGCTTCCTGCATGTATTATGAGTGTTTTATTGAAAAAGTGACATTTAAAAATATTTTGCAGGACAATGTTCCAGAGTTACAGGAAGGATTTATAATCAATATTACTGATGTGCAACTGGTCGATTCTCCTACTGGAGGTCAGCCAAGTGTGAAGAGGCTTGGGTTAGAAATAGCTGAAATAACAATTGAAGAAAATGATGATGCCAGAGGAGTATTTAGTTTCAACATTACAAAGGTAAGTATATCTGAATGAAAAATATTTAAAGCAGTATTCCAGCCAGAGATTCTGTGTTTCCAGACCAGTTTTTGTAGTGTTCTAATAGGGTTTATGACACTAAATTGTTCTGGATAAAAAGGCCAGATACCGGACAAACAATTCCTTCTTAAAAGGTTCTTCACAATTAATATATGAAATTTATCAGGGAGCTGGCAGTGCTAAAACTGGTGTCATAGAATATTCTGAAAGGGACCTCAGGAGGTCACCTAATCCAGACTTCTGTTCAGAGCAAGATCGATGCTAAATTCAGACTAATTTACAAGTGCTTATGTATTTCTTCATTTATCATTTATTTTTACCTGCAAGTCAATATGCAAGGCAGGGGGTGGGGGTGGGGTGGGGGGGAAGGTTGTTGTGACACTCACCAGTTTCTTGTTGAATTTACAGGATATAACTGGAGCTGTTGCTGGTTATGAGGTACCACCACCACAGAATATACTGAAACTTCCAGTTGTTCGCCAGGCTGGGAGGTTTGGATCAGCAACTCTGTATTGGGAAGCCATTCATTCAACTGCTAGCTTTGAAGACTTCACACCATCATTTGGAAACCTTACATTTGCCGATGGGCAGGTATGCACTTGCTGAAAGTTTAGCTGTCTCTGGGTCACCAGCTTAAGAGTTTCTCATGTTTTCTTCCAGCAGAATTTGCATCTTTTTACTGAAAACTTTTTATTTATAGCCTTATGTATGTGAATGATGCTCCCAATTTCAGTTCTTTAACACGGAAAAGCAGAATGTTCATAAGCATTGACCAAATAGTGTTGTATGCCTTTGGTACCTCCACAAGTGAAGACATAATTTCTAATAATGAAGCCTGTTACACTGAAAATTTGTAACATAAACTCTCTTCTCTATAAATTCTCAGAAGAAGCCTGTATATTTTCTTAGCTGTGTTCTACTTGTAGTTTTAAATTTCATGCTGCCCCTGACAATACTTAGTGTACAGAAAGGGTTTTGATTTCAAGTGAACAGAACTGGTCTTTGGCAAATAGAAGGATATACTTTACGAGCAGAATTTTGGCTCAAGTATGATATTGTCTACCTGCACTTTCTACTGAGTACCAAAGCAGAACAGTCTGCTGTTTTTAACATACAAGATTTACAATGATGGATTTAAAAACCGTTCTTGAAATTTTGTTATTTCATTATAAATATACATGTTTGATAAGAAATAAGCACAACTGAACAATGTGTGTTTATCTATTATTAGATAAAATGTACCTATTTTAAATTTCAGTTTTTTTCAAGCAATTCACAAAATATTATAAATGAAACTTTGTTGCTCTTTTTTTTAAACAATTTCTGCAGGCTACAGGAGAAATAGAAATTACAATCATAGATGACAGTGAAGTTGAATTCCTTGAGATATTCAAGATTGCCCTGGTGAGGGTAACAGGTGGTGCAAGACTTGGGGATGACACCCTGGTAACTGTTGCTATTCCACCAAATGATTCCCCTGTTGGAGTATTTGGGTTTGAAGAAAAGAATGTGAGTTTGATTTGGATTGCACTCTTTTCTATTAAAGCTGGATAGTGGGTTTGTGTCACTAACACATAGCCGATTTTGGTAAGCCTTCGTTGCAGTGGAAGACATGACTCCATT
The DNA here is from genome assembly GCF_000737465.1 of Haliaeetus leucocephalus. Classification (NCBI taxonomy): domain Eukaryota; kingdom Metazoa; phylum Chordata; class Aves; order Accipitriformes; family Accipitridae; genus Haliaeetus; species Haliaeetus leucocephalus. Next base: position 2,343,747 of record NW_010973034.1, on the reverse strand, counting down.
GAAAGGCATATTAGTGCTTGTCTTCATCTAGCTGTGTAGGATGGTAACAGCAATGACAGTGCTGCTGCATAGATGTAGATTTCTGCATGACTGAATCAATTTAATTCATTATGCTAGCAATTCAGGACGTCTCAGGTAGGATTTTTGGTATCTGTTGAATATTAAAATGGTTTTGTAATATTCTGTATTACTGAAAGTAAATTTTGGAAAGAAATCATGAAACATATCTCATCTTAGTCCTTGCCAGTGAATGATTCTTCTGCTCTCCATTTTGCTGGTGCTGTGCCTGCTTGTGACTCATTGTCTGTAATTGTTTTGAATCATAGGGCATACAAAAATAACACGAGTGAATAATCTTTGCTAGCAGAATTCAACACATTTCTTACATCTATTATCTTCCTGTTGATGTTCACTCTTGTCCTTATTTATTGATAATGTTTTTTGTTGTTTATCTCAAGCCAGAATCAATGCCTTTTGCTACAGCCTTTCCTACTTCCTCCTTCTCTTTCTTCATCAGGTAGCAGTGAAGGAACCTCAGACACCTGATGACTCTGCTGCAGTTGTATTGCTCACTGTAAGTCGAAGTGAAGGAGGACGAGGAGCTGTTAAAGTGCTATGGATTCTTGAGGAAGCAGCCAGATATGATTTGACCCCTCTGAATGGTACCCTTCACTTTAATGAGGTATTTCTGATATTGAATTAAATTATTTACTGTTGGATTTATAAATACTTTCTTCTTATGTGTGTTTGCATGGTTGTTGTTATGTGTTTATAAAAGTAGGGGGTTACCGAGTATTGTAACACTAGAAAAAGGCCAGTTTGAACTGGTGGGGTTAACAGTATGTAGTGTTTTTTCAAACAGAAGAGGAGAGCTGACATGCTCCTTTTTAAGGCAGCATAATGTAATCATCAGGCAGATACACTCTTCACATCTGAATTGTTTTTACAATTAAGAAAGAGGAAAAAAAATGTACTGAATATGAAGAATGATTACAGAAACATTTATTCCATTGCAGTATCAGACGACTGAAAAGGAAAATTGATATTGAAAGGGTGAGAAGGTTAAATGAATGCTCAAAATTTGCAGGTTTTAAACAATAATTAATAAAACACCCTGGTGACTTTCAAACTGGACAGTGTTATTTGATTTCTGTTTCATAGCAAGTTAAAACTCTGAAGTAGGAGCTGCAATATTGGATATCGTCGAGCTCTTGTTATCTTAATATTGTTCTTTTACAGTCTACTCAAAATATTTAATGAAGAAAAGTGTTTTAACATAATCTATCCTGTCTGTACAAGGCTCTTTTGCATTAAATAAATAGGCATACCATTTGGGTTTTTTTTACTTTTAATCAGCTGGAAAATAGCTTTTTTGGTAAGACCACCAGTATTTGGCAAAGTTTTGCTATCTTTTTGCTATCCTTTGTCTACTGATAGGCCTGAACATTGTTTTTTATTCCTGAAATTCTTCTGTATGCATACGTGTAAGAATACAAGTATGTATGCATGGTGTACTAAAGTTATACGATATGTACATACTTTTTTTCCTATATTCTTATTTTAAGCATTTGCTACTGCCCACTGACAAAAATGTGGATTAGACAGGAATTTGCTATGACCTGTTATAGCAGGTCTAATAGCAAATAATATAGCTAATCTTAATAATGTTAATCCTTAGAATGTATGTATTCTATTGAATATACACTTTCTGCTGGAAAAGATTTTGTATACAAAGTTTCCTCTAAGTTGAAAACTTCTATGTGAATACAACTTCAAAATTATTTCAATCATTCAGTCGAAAATAGCCAGGGGTGGCACACAATGTTTGAGAGATGATTTTTCCTATTTATTAATCTGTAAGAAAACATTTCAGTCAGATCAGAAGTGTCATATTTAAAAAATATTACAGAATATATCAAGCATATGCATGGTTAACACTTGATTTGTTAAAGAAAAAAACTTTTTTATAATACCATATTTTGTTTAGTTTCACTTAATGTGTGTATTTCTATCTATCTATCTATCTATCTGTCTTCTGATCTTTACATGATGCAGACTGAATCCCAGAAGTTGATTGTTTTACATGCGGTACAAGATGGTCTACTGGAGGGGAATGAAACCTTTACCATTCAGCTAGTCTCTACTGGTGATGCAGAGATATCCCCTTTAAATGGTAAAGAATTAATTCATTACAGTCTATTTTGAGACATTTCATATAAGAATTCTAGTAAGTCTGTTCATATTGTTTTAGTCTGCAGTGCTTATATATTTTGTGTGCAGCTAGTTGGTAGCTGTTTTAACTGTCAGTCTTTTTCCCTAAGTTGTTTCTTTGTCTGAAGAAATCAAGGAGAATTTTAGATCATAATTTTTCATTCTAAATTAATTGTTGGTGTAGACTTTTGTGTTCAGATAGTTAACATTGTCCATAAAGAATTCTTTAACAAAAAGAAGCAAAAACCAAAACCAGGTTCAGACCTGTAAGAATCATAGAATAATTTCATTTGTAAGGGACCATCCAGGGGGGACATCTAGTTGAAAACCTTGCTCAAGGAACAGGAGACTTCACAATTAAATCAGGTTGCTGAGTGCCTTGTCCACTTAAATACTGAATATCTCCAAGGATGGGAATTCCATGGGCTCTCTGGGAAGGCAGGGCTTAACCACTCATGTCACAAAATTTACAAAAGTTACCTCATTAGTTACGTTTTCATTTACCATAAGAAGCTTTGTTCTGTTCATAGGTGTGGCAACCATCATTATTGTGGGTGATGAAGGAGCTTCTGGGGTAGTTGGGATAGCCCATTCATCCAAGCATGTTCTGATTGGAGAACCTTCAGGAAATTATAATGGAACTGCTCTTATTAGGTGGGTACATCACTCATTTTTCCAAAGGAAGGGCAACAACTCAGTTTCAAAAGCTGTGAGACTCCACATTTGGCAAGAATTTCTTGAATGCTGCATTTCATTATCAGTTCTAAAATCAGAACTATTTTTAAAATTAGATACTTGTTTTTAAAGAAAATGTATGTGTAGGAAAAGGGGGAAGGGAATCAATGACATTTGAAGATGCTTTTTGCTTTTCAGGATTCAGTTCAGGATTGGTGCCTGAACTATATTTCAGTATATTGCTGTGATGGCTAGCAGAACCAAAGGGGCAACCGGTTTTTTAGTTGAAACAAGATGAAATTATTTCACTTCATTCAGTCCACTGAAAACAAGATGAAGAAATGGAGGGTACCATACCTTCTAAGGGTATTGTAAAAAACAATGATACCACTTTCCCTTGGTGAACCAGCAAATATAAGCAACAGAACAGCTTCTCATGCTGCCCTGAGAAGCCCAAAAGACAAAGTGACGCTTCGTGCAGCAGCAGTTGATCATGTAGTAGATCATGTTAGGTATAGACAAATTTTTTGCCATGATTTAGTTCACCAAGGCTGATCTCATGAGTAGGATTAGGCTCTAGGTTTTTAGACAAGCAGCAGACAGAACATTTCTCAAGCAACCTTATAGTAGTATTCTAGTGTTCTTCTGCCTTAAAAACCAAATTGCCTCTGGGCATTATCCTTAAGTCCCATTTCCCTTCTGTTTTTCATGTGTATCTACTGAAAAGCAGAATGGAACCAAGAGTGCCTAGTTTTCAGCCCCCACCTTTGGGCTATTTGTACAAAAAAACTTTAAAGCTCGCTCTGTAAAAATACAGATCAAGATGCCTCCCAACACAGGGAAATTAAACAGAAAAGCAGAAATGTTATTGCCCTGAAGAGGAAATTGTAAAGATCTTAATAGTGACTTAATACATTAAAACTCAAGCTTCACAGTCCTGATAACATCTTTCATGCACAACAATATGGTGTACTGTCTGTCTCTGGATTGGATATCAAATATTAAAGGTAGAAAATGAAATCTGTGTTTATGTTCTTACCTGCAGCTTGATACGTGGCCCAGGGATTTTTGGTGAGATCACAATATATTGGAATATAACACCTCCTCATCATACAGAATTTATTGAGACATCGGGGACCTTGACAATGCGAGATAGGCAGTCTGCAGCAGTTATTCTAATACAGGTATATGAGAGATTTAACACCAGTAGCTATTACAAGTACTTCCTTTTATTTAGCTGGTGTCTTGGTTAGAAACTAGTTATACCTCTCTCCCTGGAAATGGTTTAACTCCTTTTAGCTTTCATTGATTCTTCTCCGTAGGCTGTAGATGACAACCGACCTGAGGAGAAGCATTACTACCAGTTTCAACTGACTGGAGTCAGTGATGGAGGACTCATAAATGAATCTAGCAGCACAGCAAATATGACCATGGCCGCCAGTGATTTTCCATATGGAGAGTTTACATTTTCACGTGAACTATTGCAAACAACAGAAGAAGAAAAATGGGTATTAGATTAAAATTCCTTCTTATGTAAAATACTGATAGATACCAATATTGTTGCTATATTTGTGCTTAACTTTAGGAAAAAAAAATAGTCAAAGATTTATTCTGTATTTATTGTAGCACAGTCTCCAGAATGGCTGTATGAGGCTTTTGGAGTTTTTTAATGCTCTGAGAAAGGCTATCTGCTAAGTTACATGTACTCTGTACTTATTAAAGCAAATTTTTTGTTGTTACCTGGCAAAACCATTGAAAAGAAGCCTTTAGAACAGTCTCCTAAAGGCAATTGTAACAGAAAAACAAATCCATTTTTTTAAAGAAAACGTCCTCTTTCCCTCAGGTTAACATCACTGTTGTGCGTTCCAGGGGATCTTATGGCAAAGTGCGTCTTTGCTTTCAGATAATAAATGGAACTGCAGAGGAGGGAATTGATTTCACTCCCACAGTAAGGGAATTGTTGTTTGAACCACATGAAGAGAGTAAAATGATTTTGATTGAAATTCATGATGATGACTTTCCTGAAGGTCCTGAAGACTTTTCAGTGATGATTACTGAAGTGGAACTCCAAGGAAGGTAAAGATAAAATTCCCAGTTGATTGATTACAAGCAGAAGAACAAACTATATTTGGAATCTGATCTACCTGCATAAAGTTACCACTGGATTTCAGCTGTTTTACTATAAAATTTCATAAGACAGCTATAATAGTAATCATAATAGAAGTTGGATTTATGGGGAACCCAATTCTTTTAACATTAGTATAAAGATTTTGCTGATTAAGATTTATTAAAGCTAAAAGCCCATACATTACATACAAATTGTCAAGTTGCATGAAATTCAAATAAGAAAATAAAATGAGAAAGAAAAAAATAAAAATACATATTTCTGTGAATAAACTACTATTTTTGCATATATAATAGTTTGAAAAAGTGTGATCAAAAAGTCTTCAGTGATAAGTGTCAAAAGATAAAAGTATTTGTGGTAATTGACAAATTGTCATACCTGAATCTTAATACTTGTATGAGAATTTTTTGTGTAATTTTCTTTTTTATGTTCTTGCAAGTGGATTTGATTTTACCATAAAAGAAAATGGTCTACAGATGGATCAACCTCCAATAATAGGAAATATCTCCACAGTGCGAGTCACTATAGCAAAAAGTGATAATGCGGAAGGCACCATAGAATTTGATCCACGGTATATCCTTCTACAGGGTAAGTTTACCTTAAGTTTTTGCTGTGATTTAGAAGATAAGTCTGTGGCTATAGCATAAATTTTGAAATAAAATAACTTTTTCTCGATTATTCTTGCAGTGGAAGAGGATGCTGGATTAATCATGATTCCTGTTGTGAGAAAGCATGGAACTTATGGCTATGTAACAGCTGATTTTCTTTCTCGAAGTATTTCTGCACTTCCCAATGGTGTTGACTATGTCGTCCATAATAATTCTGTCATTTTTTATCATGGCCAGAACGAGACTTTTGTTTATATCTCTATTATAGATGATGAAGAAAGGTAATGAATTTTTCAGATATTTATTCACTAATTTACTTCTGAGAAATCCTTTTTTAGCATGTGCAGTATGCCTGTGTGTAGAATTGGAATTGAAAATCAAAATTCTGCAGTGCTGAAAAATCATCTAAATTTAAAGGCAGAAAAAAAGAAGGTACTGTGAGAGTTTCTTAGTTCCTGTTAAATTTTATGCAAACAAATACTCTTTTAAAATTAGATTATCAGAAGTTTTGGGTGTTGATAGTACTGCCGTGAATAATAAAATATATTGCCTTTTTTTTTTAAATTTAACACCAGTGGAAGACAGAACGTTATTTTTATTTCAGATATCACCATTCTATGCAAATGGGAGGAATCTTGTCCTGTGTGCTTACAGAGATGATTTCTGTATACCTTTAAACAGATCCAGTTGGATGCATGATTGAATTGCTAGTATAGTTTTAATTATTTTTTCTCTCAGATATCACAGAACCTCTTTTTCTTTTTCCATGCAGTGAATTTGCAGAGCAATTTGAAATCCAGCTGACAGGAGCCACTGGCGGAGCAGTCCTTGGGCTCCACCTAGTGAGCCAGGTCACTATTGCTAAAAGTGACTCCCCCCAGGGCATCGTCCGATTTCTCAACCAAAGTCGAATTATTCTTCCCAATCCTGATAGACCCACGGCAGTGTCCCTGGTGCTGGAAAGGACTGGAAGATTGTTAGGGGAGACACAGGTGGGCCCTGGCTGTCAAAGACTGAATGCTTTCCAGTGACTAGGTCAAAAAGCTCCTGCATTTTCCTTTAAGAGCTTCTTTGTGATTGATTTCTAATAGGATAATTGCAGCTTTTCATTAAGCATGAATTGCATATAGTTGCAGTATAACAGAAAATATTGCTACCCTTTTAATCTTCTCTTTCTCCTCCTGCTTTCTTTCTTTTATTATCATCTGATGTAATTTGTTTTGAACTAGCTCCTAATCCCATTGAAAATATGGTTAATTTCATGCACCACCATTAATTTAATTTAATCCAGTGGAATTACTTCCTAAAGCTGGTCAAAATTTTTGCAGTAAATATTGAGAGTTTCCTAGATTTTTTTCTTTACTCTCTACAGAAAAGTGACAAAGTGAAGGTATAAATATGAACTAAGGCAGGCCTTTCACAGTCCTGGCAAATGACTGGAAGATTGGAAGTAAAGGCCATCAGCTTTTCCTCCCCCCCATATAAAAAAATGCCTTGGCGCCTTTGACTTTTTCTAGAAGTCATCTGAGAAAAGTGGAGAACAATTAAAATGGCCAAAATAATGATTTTAAAGTGGTGAATATGACCTCCTCAAAAGCAATCTAATTTGTGGGAAATTTTGAAAATATTCTAGCTTTTAATTAGGCTGAAGAAGTATGAATCATCACTTGAGGGATTAAAAACTTTTATATCAGACTCTTAAGAAAATATTTGTCGTTTTCTGTCTTGATATCATACTTCACAGGGAATGGTTTTGGTCATGAGTACTCATTTGGGGACCTTCACAAAGCAAATTGTGAAAGGGAGAGAAATGGAAACTGGCCTGTGTGTTTCCTGTTATGTGCTAAAGAAATCTCATTTTTTCTTCTATTACTAATATCTAGAATTTCATAAACTGGCATTGTGGCTAACTAACACCTTAAAAATTTCATTTGTAATTTGTCATGTCTGTTTTTCCAAAGGGTTATATATTTTCACACATAGAATTAGTTATGAACATTTTGTATTCTGTATTAACAGCAAAGATTTAAACATAGCTGGTTACCAGATACAAGAATTTTTATGTCACTTGTGGTACTATGTCATTTCTGCCCCTGGGAGGCTATTATATCACTACTCTAAATCTGAAACTGATATCTTCCACAGATTAATTGGGACATCTTGGGACCCAATTCAGAAGAGGTTTTATCTCCCCTGAATAGTGACATTGGTGACCCTGTGAATGGATCATTCTATTTTGGAGAAGGAGAAGGAGGTCTGAGAGCTATTAATCTACAAGTCTATCCTCATGAAGAAGTTGAGGTTCAGGAGATCTTCATTGTTAGACTGAGCCTTATGAAAGGTGAAACAGAACTAGATCCTAAGGCAAACAACATTACACTAATCGTAAGTCATTATTGCTTTTCTTTCTTCTGAGATCTCTGTTGGCTTTGGTGTTTATCCTACAAGGCCTTTAAAAATTAATAATTATTGCATAGTCTGTAATTTGGTTTTTTTGTCCCTTGTAATACTTAGGTGCATTGTTAGAGCTTCACTTCTTAAAAAAGAAGGCAAAGAACTTGTCAGTAAAAATTGGTATATAACTCCTGACCTGGCCCTCTTATGTGCAGATATCTGTGGTTCTCTTTGGAGAGAGCATAGATTGGGTCCTCATTTCTAAATGTCTGTTTGTTGTTCATCCCTTTGTAACCTCTTCTTCTGCTCCAGCTATCATATATAAAAGAAAGGAGAGAACTGACTATTGCAGAGCAAGAGAAATGCAAAAACTTGTAGGAGAAGGTGGAGGGAGCTGGCAAAGATAAATTATTGCTCTAGGGATACAGCAACTAAGGAAATATTTATAAGGCTTTTATAAGAAGCCCGCAAAACAATAAATCTTTCCTAGAAACTGGAATTTTTTTTCTTTTTTTTTTCTGGTCTGTGGAGTTGATGGAATTAGCTCCTATTTCCACAGACTCCTCAATTTCTCCTTCAGGGACCTAGGTTCATTCCTTGGACTTTAATGTCCCACCCTGCATGCCAATGAATTGGCTTCTCAGTAGGCACTGGTGTTACAACTCAGTTGTAAGTCAGTTCACCATGAACTCTCGTTGCAGCTAGTGATTCACACAGATGGATGTGGGTGAGCTCTATCCCAGAGGGCTGAGTTTGCAAACTGGTAATGTTAGAAGAGTTTCTGGACACTAGCCCAAGGTGCCTGAGCGTTTCCTACTTTAATATCAGAATATTCAAATAGAGCATTTGAAATAAAACTGTCCTTTTCTTCCTTGGATAGTGCTGAAAACCTGAAAAGAGGGCATTCATACTTTCTCTGCTGTCTCTTGTATCCATGGGATATGTTTTCCAAATCCTTTCAAATTTACTCTCTGAACTGTGTTTAGACCATTTATAATTTACAAGTCGTTTAAAGCTGAGTGGGGTTCAACTCAGTGAAGAGAATCATTGCAATTGCCTGAATTTGCTTACATGTAATGTGTTTATTAATCCAAGCATGAAAACTTTCTGTATTTATTGGCAACATCATATTGACTCCTGTTCAGTTTAGATCCTGCTTAAACTTATTTATCTGTCATTGTAGGATTTTCTCACAAAGGAGCAAGTTACCTATAGATATCATATAACAGTCTTGCTTTGTGTGCCTGTGCGTGTTTGTGTGTGTGTGCACATGGGCTTGATATCACTCCCTTGTGATACCTTGATGGTCCTGCCTGCCAGGTTGGGTTTTTTTATTCTCTCATTCTCAGTTCTAACGACTAACGTACTGTTGAATCTTCCTAAGAGGGGAAAACTCAGCAGGAAGAACTAATAAATATGTGCCCTATAGCATCTAGCAATGAGAATCTCAATGGTTTGAACAAGAATACAACTCACTCTGCATTTCTGATTTTTTGTTTGTTTGTTTACTTTTTTTATAGATACAGAAGTTTGGTGATCCCAATGGTATTGTACAGTTTGCTCCTGAATCATTAACTGAGAATAACTATACAGAACCCTCATCAGTGGAAGGGCCACAAAGTATTACACTGTTTGTCAGACGAATTCAGGGCACTCTGGGAAACATAACGGTATTCTCACTCTTTTCCTAATAAACAGTATAATTTGAAATCATCCTCAGTATCAATGTATGGAGGAATATTTTTTGTGTGCCTTTCAATTGCTTGTTTCTCAAATTCATTTTTGAAATGTTGCCTTTTAGACTGAATTTAGCAAGGACTCAGTCCTAGTACTTGTGGTTTGGAGATTTGGATTCAGCCTCCTCTGGTCAGGAAGAAAAAAGAAAAACAGTACTGCAGTGCTTTTCTCTCTTTCTCTCTCCCTCTCCCCCTGTGCTTTTGATGGGAGAACAGAACAGAGCATAGTTACGTAGTGAGCTTTCTTTGAGATCATCACAATTTGCTTTTTTCTAGGCGTACTTAAAGGTAAGAATCAGACTATTTTGAACCATCACTCACATTGTTTTTTACCTAAAGTTGTTTAGAGGTCAGCATTTTAACACTTATTTATTTAACTAAAAATAAATCAATTAGTTAAAGCTTCTGCTGTGTTTAATGAGAACTCTTCACCCCTTTCTGATGTGCGGAATCTTGGAAACAGGAAAACCAGCAACACAATGTTGGTGTAAAAATAGAAATAATTTCAAAAAATTGTTCAGATGTTCCATATAGTTTTGCATAAATCTTCTGAAGATATACAAAGGAAATCTTTACATTCGTAGTAGTGTTAGAGGAACAACACATGTTTTTGTAAGGTAGTCTGTGTGCTTCTTTCTCTGCATACCTAAACCCACTTAAAACCAATCTGTTCTGTATGCTATCTATACTGAATGCTGAACATGAAAGTTGCTGACTCTGTGGGTAATTTTGCTTTCTTTTGTTTTGTGCATTTTCTAAACTCATTTCAGGTTTACTGGGAAATACATAGTGAATCTGACATCACAGGTGACTTTCTTCGGACAGAGGGATCCGTTGTCATTGCTGACCAGCAGAGTACAGCTGAGATAATTATCTGCCTGTTACCTGATGATGTTCCAGAACTGGATGAAAACTATGTGGTGCAGCTGATTTCAGTAGAAGGTGGAGCAGATTTAGACCAAGAGAAAAGAATTTCAAAGATCAATGTGTTTGCAAATGATGATCCTTATGGAGTGTTTGCCCTGTACTCTGATCAGCAGTCAGTATTCATAGAGGGAAACCTGGATCGGTATGTTCAGATAAATGTAACTCGGCATGCTGGGGCATTTGGAGAAGTGATCGTTGAGTATCATATCATGTCTCATCATGAAGAAATGCTAATTGAACCTGAGAATGAGGTGGGATACCTTACAGTAAAAGATGGTGCCAGCTTTGGAGTGAAAAGAGTGCCAATAAGCAATCAGGTCTGTATTATCCTTTTAGCTCCTATGGTGTCTATTGTTTCCATTTGTGTTCATCACAATACATATGTGCTGGAATAAGTACTAAATTCTCAATAGTATCCACTGTGAAGAAGCAGAAAAGAGAGTTTTAGTATTATGAATTTCCTATTTATGGAATAGAACTGGGTTCAAATATCACATTTTCAGATAATAATTGCAAAATCACTACTATGCATGTGTTCAAATATTCAGTGTTTCCTTCTGTTATTGCTTTTTCTTACTATCAGTTCAATATTTTATTATTATATGTATGCAAATATTTTCTCAAGTTTCCCTTTTGGATTGTAAATAGTGATCTGTCAGTGCTGACTTATGAAGCAGCAGATAAATTTACCTGCAGTTCTCTGTGTTCCCTGGTTGTTTATTATTATTATTATTACAGTCTTACATCCACACTTACATTCTTTTACATCCATTTTATGACTTTTTAATCCTAAGGATTAAAATCAAGATGAGGCCCACTGTGTTAGATACAATTTATTAAAATGGCAATAGTAGCTCTACAAACTCACATTCCAACAAACTGCTGGTAAATCACATTCACAATATTGATGTTTTAGCTGTATTTCTTTTGAGAAACATAGTAAACAAAACACTTGTCTTGAAAACACTGCCTTTTGTATGCAAGTAGAACAAAATCTGCAGATTGTTCTACTTAATTCTTTGAACTGGTGGATAGCATGTTTTTAGTGGAATTAAATTTCTACCTTTTTAATTAAATTCTTTCTCTCAAAGGCATTTATTTTACTGGGCTTGAATTTTACTCTGGAACTGATTAATGTAAGCCTGGTTAGGAGAAGTGCCAAGGATGTGCCTAAAATATTAGGAAAAGCAAAGTCTGCTGTTCTGCTTATTCCTGAGGAAGCTGCCAATTCACAGGTCAGTAGACTGGCTGCAGTGTGACATTTCTACCACAGAAGAAAGGTATACACTTCATTACAAAGATAGCTGCTATAAGAATTCAGTTGACTCCTTAAAGTTTTCATCATTGCAACCAATTTAATGACTGACAAGACTTTTCCAGTTATTACTTCTACTGTATATTGTATTTTCTCTGATACAAATTCTTACAGAAACGTGTTAATAAAGTTTGAAAATTTCTCTTCATCTATAAAATGTAAATAGTGTAAATATTATGGTTAATTTATACTTTTTTTAACATGGAAATGGAAGTTCTGAGACTTAAAGGAAAATAACTACTTCTGGACAATGTTATTCCTTTAAGTATAGCAGCCCCAAAATAGATAACAGCATGTATGCAGCATTACGTGCAAAAAGAGGTGGAGGTCATGCTGGGTTTTAATGCAGTTGACAGTACATTTGGCTAATCACTGAGTGGGAAATTTTTAATTTGTCTACTTTCTATGAGGGTGAGAAAAGAGAATTTGCCTATTCTGATGTGGCATATGTGCTAAAGTTCCCTTTTTGTATGTCAGGCAAAGACAATAACATGCTGGGTTTTTTTCTCTTAAATTTTATTGAAGTTTTTATTTCATGATTTTAATTGTCTTGAAGCACTGTTTTGTATTTTAATTTGTAATTGAACTTAATTCAAATGGTCTTTCTGTAAACATTGTTTACTACCATATATCCATTTATAATTGCTTTTAGAATGTGCAAATTATCCTTTCAGTCCCATTTGTTGCTCAAAGAAAAAGAAAAGTAGGTCATACTAAGCAAGAATAATTTTGTGAACAATGTCATGTGGCAACAACTTACTTTTCATTGGATACGCAATTAATAATTTTCTTTAGACCTGTGTGTATATATGTAGTACTACAGCTATTGCCTGTGAGCATTAAGGACAGGTTGTTGGGGTTTTTTTCTTTTAAACAACAGACACAGAATGCTATATTCAGTGTTCTAAGTACTGAAATATCAGTCATACTGGTTCCTTTCCCCCGAGACCTAATTCTCAGAAATCTAAGATTTAGAAGTATTGTTAAAGAGTTTTGAAGGAAGTACGTATATTCGTACACTCATGCATATATATTTGTACATACATACATCTATATGCATGCATAATTATTGTAAAATGCCTACTTTACAGTATATAGTACACTTTCATATATGTTATTGCCCATTTTTATTCCATTTTCTATAACAAAATCTACTATGATTCTACAGGTTGGCTTTGAATCTGTGATTTTACGACTTACAGACATTGTAGCAGGGACAGGCCAGGCTGTCATAACCAGAAAAGGAGTTTACGGCTCTGTAATAGCTAGCTGGATTTCAGGATACCCACCAGACCTAATCACTGACTTTGCTCAGCCAGGCAGTATTGCTCCTCCATTTGGTAAGTACTTGTCTGAGGAAACAGCTATGAAAGTTACATAAGTGGTGACACTGCCTTTTAGTTATTTGTACCTCTACATGCTTCCTTTATTAATGAAGAGTCATTGGAACAAAGTTGTATGGTCTAATTTTTATCTGTAAGGGATACATTTATTTTATGAGCAAAAAAAGAACTAAGCTTCATAGATACATGTCTGGGAGGTAGGCACAATGCTATGCCCCTGAAGGACAGATTTATATAGGAAAGACCCTTATCATGCAGATTTCTTCTTCCTTAAAGGGAGTGGAATTGTGATTAAAGTCCCTATCTCAGCACATTCTCAGGTAAAAAGAGGATTCCTATGTAGTGGTCTTGACTCGTGCTCTCTCTCACTCTTTTCCCTCAGGTACTGTTGTGTTTTCCTCTGGTGAGCAAAGTAAAGTAATTTCATTTCAGGCTACTCCAAGCCTAAATAAACCTGAGTCATTTGCCATCACTTTAACAGCAGTGCACACCAATGTGTCTGGTGGGGCTCGCCTGAGGTAAGGATATTACTTGTAATTTTGAGTCACACACATGCTGCAAAAATTATGACCTGTGTACAGGCATATACCTTATACAAATCCCTGTTAAATTATAGGTAGCTGGCAAGTTGTAGTGCCTTCTTTGATAAATTTGTATGTCTTGTCTCAGGTGGAAACAAGTGTCAGTACTGCAGATCTGACCTGATCAGAACTGAGGCTTTTCTCCAATTCCAGTGTGTTTCATATCACTAGGATCCAAGGTGCCTAGAATGTGTCTGGAACGATGGAGACAGTTAAGAAAATGAAGAACCAAGATCAACAGTTGTAGCCAGGAAGCTGAAGAATGAAAGCAACTCTTAACAGGTTTCATTAGTGCCTCTAAAAATCCACATTTAGAAGATCTTGGACAACAAACATTATTTAAAATTAATAAAATGAAACAAGAAATGCTCTGAAATACTTAATTTATACAAACCCCCCTTTTTATTCTTAAAAACAAACCCATTACATTTAATGTAGTTTTCCATCTCAGCTAAGTTGTTATTCTTCATTAGTTGTTATCTTTTCATTCTTTCTTACTCATTGATACCTAAAAGTGGTATAAAAAGAATGGACATAGAATAACACTGTGTATGAAGAAAGGTATTGGCTTCACCATATTACAGTTACACTGGCAAATCTGAAGGAAGTAAGGAATGAACTGGATGACTAAACTCCTGAGGCTGACCCCTTCTCCTAGGCTTGGCTGTCCTGTGGACTGGTGTCCTCACAGCACCTGTTGACCCTGTGAGTCAAACACCTTGAGTATACAAGAATGACCTTTCCTAGAAAACTTAAGACTACATTCCACAGGAGGTAAAGCTGACAATTATTTTGAAGGGGTTTTGTCTCCCTTAGTGGTGGAAAGGGTCTAGTTTGTTAACCAAAATCACTCACCATAATTGTAGTGCCATTTGGTAGCCTCTAGCACTAAATGGGTCAGTTCTAGAGGTAAGTGTAAGACCCAAAGTTTAGCAGAGAGTCTGAGTCTCTATGCTTATTTTCTAATAAGAAGGGGATATATTTAATATGAAAAAAGTAGAGCTTAAATGGATATTGATAATAGGGCTAATTACTATGAGTAATGTTGCAGGGGGGACAGGTAGTATTTCAAAGCCCCATGGTAAGTTTTAAAATAACTTCCTTCTCTAGCTTCCTGGCTAAAACTGTAGATCTGCTAGCATCTGTCTATTCCACAGTTTTCCCTTGGTACAGGAAGTTTGTTCAATAGTTAAAACTGGTATTATTCAGAGTGGCTGTATTGTGATGTATCTCCCTGCACTGTGTCCACAATAGAAAGACTTCATATTGCCCTTTGCCTCTTTTTTTTCTCAGGAAGACCTTATTTATCCTTTACTCTGTATGCTGTGCTGACTCAGGATGCATTAAGCCTGTGGAGGGCTGTTTGATCCAATCATTGGAAAAACATTTGTCGGGGAACATCTTTACATCTTGCTTTGTATGGTTGCTATTTCTTCCCTCTACTGTTACACATTTTTTAAATCCAATTTCTTACAGCCATCATTGATTGCTCACTGGAAATTAATCTGCTTGAGTGTTTTACTTTTCATACTTCATATTTCCTCTCTCAACTTTGGTATGTTTTCTGTTTCAGATCAGGATTTACAATAGCTGAAATTGAGCCAATGGGGATCTTCCAGTTTGCTCTCAACTCAAGATCTGTTTCAGTTGAAGAAGATGTTCAGGCAGTCACACTACATGTCCAAAGATTGTTTGGTTTTCAAACTAATCTCACTAAATTAACATATCAGACCACTCCAGGAAGTGCCAAACCACTAGAGGACTTTATACCCATCTACAATGGAGAGCTTATGTTTTTACATTTTCAGACAAGTGCTGTGATAGAAATATCAATAATTGATGACACTGTGTCTGAAATGCAGGAATTGTTTTTTGTAAATTTGACTGCTGTGGAAATTCTGGATGTTCAACCTGTGAATCCTGCCTGGAGTCCACGTTTGAATCCAGCTTTCAGTGTTGCAACAGTTAATATCCTGGCTAATGATATTCTTCATGGAATACTAAGTTTGGGGCCGAAGTCTATTTATGTTGAAGAAGATGCAAACAACAGTACCCCCAATACAGTGATACTTCATATCAGAAGGACGAAGGGTTTTACTGGTGATGTTGAAGTAACTGTTAAAACCTTTGGGGGAATGAGTGCACAGAGTGGAGTAGATTCACACCCCTTTGGAAATGTTTATCAAAAATCGAACTTCACATGGGCAGTGGAAGGAGAAGATTTTGAGGAACAGTCAATCTCTCTGACTTTGCTGGATGGAGAAAGAGAAAACAAGGTGTCCATAAAAATTTTTGATGATGATGAGCCCGAAGGACAGGAACTGTTTTATGTTTTCCTCTCAGATCCTGAATGTGGAGCTCAGATTGTGGAAGGAAAGGATGAATATGGATTTGGTGCTTTTGCAACAGTAATTATTGCAGGTAGTATTTTTTTCCCTTAGAAAATTCGTAAATACATCTGAATTCAACAGTAGTAAATAACTGTATGTTCTCATAGCAATTTTCATGTAAAGATTGGATTTCTATTTGATAATAAGCAGGGTATTCAATTCCCAAATCTTGAGTTTTCCAGATCAGAGGAAGCATCTAATGCAGCAAACCCACCCTGCATCCTTTAGCAACATAGTTCAAAATACATTTATGGATACTGCCTATCTCTGTCCCCTTCATGAAGGGAAAATGCTAAGCTTGAGCATTTTTCTTGCAGATGTAGTAGCATTGCAGGCTTTTTTGTTTTTCTTTGTCATTTTGTCACTTTTACATTGTATGGGGTTTGTACAAAGTACAAAAAACAGTTTCTGTTTTCATTCTTTGATACTATGCAGTTGCTATCTGCAGTGTCGTCATCCTCTTCTTCTGGGGATGGAGGATAGGAATAGGTTTACATGGACATCAGGGAAGAATTTTTCTCTCAGTCACTGCATTTAGCTTTTAGATATCTATCATCAGACTTATCAATTGAATATAAACCGATTTAACCACAAGATAGATTAAGTTTTAGAATCAAGTTGGGAGTTGAAACAGTTTAGGCTAATCAAGAAAATTATATGTAAGGTCAACATATACTAGAAGTTTTGTGTATTTAGATAGTCTTAAAAAACCAAGGTGGATATTGAGAACCAGGATTAAACTGTGCTGTCGGATGAGTTTATGCAGCAACCAAAATTACTTATGCAAGAGCAGACCATAGAAAATATGTTCGCTTTATATGCATTGTCTCTAGAATTCACCATGCAAGTAATCAGTTGCCCGTATATGCAACTGGAAAAGTATGTGCATAGACACAGATTGGAATTTGAACTTGTATTGAATCCCACAGAATGTATTAACATGCTCTAGAGTTGCACCCTGAGTACAATGAGTACATAAAGTAAGGTCAGGAGACAACTTACGTTAAGGAGAAGAGTCAAAGCATGTATCTGCATTTAACTGTACAGATAGACACCACAAGGTAAATATTTGTGCATGTGCATAAGCAAACACGCTGTTTGTGTTAATCTTCAGTATATATATTGACATTTAATAAGCACTGGGTGGGAAGTGGATTGCCTTTTCAACTGCAGAGTAAAGCCATCACTACTTGTAAGGAGAAATCCTTTAGAAGCAAGATTTAATGGGACCCTGTGAAGACATTAGTTTCCCCTCATTAACCCTGTTTTTTTTTCCCCCACTGCTCTTTTGCTGAAGTTATTTACATTCCCATGAGAACAATGCAGCATTTTGCAGCTCCCTAGTTCCACACACTGAATTAAAGATGCAGGAGAAAAGCTGATGTAACGATTTGGGAAAATGAATGTGTTCAACAACATTATGGGTGGGATGAATAAGAAAGCTAAAGTCATGTCCTTGGAAGCCCATCTTTATCCCATAACCTGTCAATGCTGTCCATCTAGGGGCATGCTGATGCCCATTTCTGTTTGGAAAGAATATGTTTTAAGGGTTATGGTAAACATAAAATAATAATAGCTGAAGTGATATCTCATAAGGGCATTATAAGCAAGGCATTTGGCATGGTTCTAGACTACTGTAACACCTAGTCTCTTGAAGTCAAGGGACACAGAATTCAGCCAGTTTGCTGAATGCTGCTGAAAATACAAGCTTATGTGCAGGACTCTCATAAGGAATTTACTTTCAAAATTACTTTTTCTAATAGTTAAAATAAAATTTAGAAATGCCAACATATGAAGTTGTAGATAAGTATGGAATGTAAGTTAAGAATAGAAACATTAAAATAAATTTTCTTGAGGTGTCCCCAAGTGGTACTTTGCAGCATGCTTTTGATACCTGATTTTAATTTTTTTAGCAGTTATTCATATTAAAATTATAATGTAGTCTCAGCTTAACTTTCTTGCTAATTACTTTCATGGACTGTTTCCTGTATAGGAAGTGATCTCCAAAATGGCATTTTGGGATTCATTCCAGAAGTACAAAGCGGTCTTGTACTTGATGAAGACTCAGAAAACAGAGAGGTGCTGCTGATTGTCACAAGGCAACCGAACAGGTGCAGGCAACAGCTGATTCAAGTGCTATTCCCACACTCTATAGTATGCTGTGTTGAATCACAGAAGCTGCTGTTAATGGAAGACATTATCATAGAGTTTTATAATAAATCTTTGCCTTTCAGCTCCTTTAATAACTTTCCAGAATTTGGCAAATGGGCTTTTTAGCTGAGAATGTGATTAGGTCTGTCACTACACTGTTATAAAGCAGAAATGGAAAAAACAAATATTTTCCAACTTATACCGTAAGGCAGCAAGTGTGAAAGTTTTGCTTAAGGTAAAGTATTTGCACTGTTAAAGGTGTAACTCAAATCCTCATCTCCCTCTGTAATATAAGTAGGTATGAATACTAAAATGAGCAGTGAAGAAGTTACCTAAGTGTCAGTACTATATTTATGTCTTCACTCACACAGATACTATGTTTTTTCTAATTAACACATACATATGTTGCACATTTATGTGTACTTTAAACAAATATACTCAGGTACACTAAGTTCCTTAAACTTATAGGAAAGACAAATTCTGCTTTGCTTTCCAGACAAATGGTTACTACAGTATTAAGAAAAGTACTTGGGCACATCCCTGTTTTCCAAGGACCACTGTCCCTTATTCAGCTAATCTCATGTTTTCTGAAACAAAAATTGAGAAGAATCTGGGTGTCTGTAATTGCTTTATTTTCTTCCCGTGTTACTTTTTGGTAATCTTAAACAGATTTTAAAGGATGGAATTTAAATAAAAAGAGAGAATTTTTCATCCCAAAGCAGTTTGTTCTCTAGTGTAAGTTTTGAATAGTAACATAAAACATATGTTACCTTTATAGTTTATGTTTCCTAAAGCAATAGTGCTCTCCTTCACTGTGTGTATACTCCTTTGATTTGCTTATAGGGCTTTTGAAGATGTGAAGATCTTTTGGCGTGTGACCTTTAATAAAACAGCTGTTGTCCTTCTGAAAGATGGCATGAACTTGGAGAACGAACTTGTATCTGTGCTGGGAACTACTACCTGCATGGCAGGTGAAACATTGTGCAACATCTCCATTGAAATAAAACCTGATAATGTAAGTAATTATCGCTCATTTATGTACAGCACTATGATGTTGAATTGCAGTTTATCAAGATGAAAAAAACCTTCTGATCCAGAGGAACTGATGTGCAGTTTGAAGATGGTAACTTGACCTCTGCCCAGCTCCTCTGCAAACACATGTTTATTTACAGGCTTGTACTACCTCCATTGTGACTGATAGAATTTTGGAAAGGAGATGAGTATTTAGTTTGAAGAGTAAATTGCAGATCTCAAATTTTTATAGAACAATAAGAAAAAAAGAGTGGAGTTATTTCAATGAGATGTATATTTGCATACTGGACTTTTGTCCTTCACACAGTAAATTTTTCATCTATCAAAGCACTTTTCAGGGTGGCTTATGGAAAGCCTATCCTGTAAGTAATAAAATGTCATTCAACAAAAAACTTTTATTGCAACTTTTGCATGCCTAAATCTAGCACAATGATCTGTGAAAACTCTACTCAACAATAAAGCTGCGTAAGAATTTCTGAGTGTCTTAAAATCTGTCACTGTGCACATCCATCTTGTGAGCAGTGAAGTTCAATTTAGCAGCCATCATCCACTAAAGCCATTTAGCATTTGTCAGTTGAGTATGCCTAAGCCTAAGAGCCTTGAGAGGCCCAGCTGGCACTCAAAAATGCAGACGTCATTGAATTAACACAAAGCACCGCATTCAGTCATTTTTATTGAAAAGAGAAGGAAAAAAATATTTCTGTGTGAACACCTAGTGTTTAGAGTAGTCCCTTAAGAAAGGAAGGATTAATGTTTGCCATTCTTTCGGAATGGAGAGTTTGAAACTTGACAAGAAAGTACCCTAACAGCCAGGCTAGTGGCAACGCTGAGGTCTGGGGAATGGAAAATGACAAGATAAGAAGGTTTCCATGTTTTTTCTGACTACATTCTAGAAAATAATGCAAACTGGACGATGTGGGAATAGTGATTTCCCGCTAGGGAACAGGGTACATCCTCTTGGTTCAGTAAGAGGACCATTTTCCTTCTTCATCTTCAGATGTTATTTTTACATTACAGAGCCAATGAATAAAATATATACATGAGTGGGGCACAGGCTGCCTTGCTGAGTAAACTGGAATTTTGAACCTGTTTAGTCCAAAGGAGTGATATCATTATTTAATGACAGCAGTGCAGCAGCTGCAGAGACATGCAGTTGTGCCACATGAAGCACAAGCCTGTGCCACTCTAACAGGTGCTAATGGAAGGCTAAATTTCCCTCTGGCATTCCAGTAAATTTGTGCCTGTCATCAATTAGTCAAGATCATTCCATTTAAAGAATTACTTAACAACAACTCAATTAAAAATATATGCTGTTTAACCCTCCAAATATTTCCTAATTCTTCTTCCAGTTCTTCTTCCATAAGATAGCTTATAAATTAGTAACAAATACATTATGAAATGATGGAGTAATAAATACATTCAATAAATATTTTACATTTTTTAGGGCATATGGTATGACATATTCTAGCTTTTGAAAGTTTTTACTTAGTCAGCTGTACTGACTTCATTACCTAGGAGCTAAATCCTGCTTTCCTAGAATTAAAGTAGGATTTAAAAAAATCTGGAGCTGAAACAAAAAGCTATATTTACTAAAAAAAAAAAGGTCTTCAATGATCATCATTTTTTGGTAATGCTATTGTCTTGTAAAGAACTACTTTTTTTTCCCAAGTTTGCTGCTTCACGACTCCATGTAATAGATACAAATAACATATTTCCAATGATTTCTGGAATCTTAGCAATCAGATTTCTACTTCTAAACATGTTATGTTTGTATTGTAGGTACAAAATCAAAGATGAGGCAGAATGTCATACTGTAATTTAATACTGCTACCTTATTTTCAATAAGCAAGCATTAAGAATGTAGAATTGACTAGGCTAATTCTTTGATATATGAACACTAAAATTCAATAGTCTGTATTTCCAGAATAACAGATTTCTCTATATCTTAAGCCTCACAGAGTGGTGCCTGTTACAATATTATGTTTAGGTTATACTTCATTGTACTTACTGCACATTTCAGGAAGCATGTTCGTGGTAAGTGTTAGTACAAGTAATCCATTGTGCATACAAAATAATATATATATTTTTTAAAGCTGAAAGTAATTAGTAGGTCTTATAATGATATGAAAATCATTTCTTGTTTACAGATACCTGAATTTGAAACATATTTTTTTGTTGAGCTGTATGCTGTAAGCACAGGAGCTGCATTGAACAGCAGTGCCAGATTTGCTTTTATAACAGTCCTTGAAAGTGATGCTCCTCGTGGTTTAGTATATTTTGCTGTGGGATCTCGTTTTGCTGTGGCTTATAAGAAGACAACTTTAATCAGTCTACAAGTGCTTAGAGATTCTAGTACATCCGTAACCACAATGGTCAGCTACAGCATGCAGGTAAGACTTGTATTATTATTTTTATTATTTAACTTAATTTTAGTATTATTTTTGTCATTAAATCATTGTTCATTCTCTAAAGTGACTGTAACTAGCATTTCTTCAGGAAATGGTCAAACATTTGCTGGGCCTATATGGTCTGGCTTCTTTGGTTTTCCCTTAGTAAAAAGACCTTGTTCTTGTTGCATTGTCAAGAGTGATTTTGTTCATAGTACCTTCCAGTAACCTCAAAGACCACGGTCAGTCAGGCATTAAATACATTTCTTTCTTTGTTCTAATGTTCTTATGAGACTCCAGTTTTTGAGGCTTCTTTCTCTGAAGTTTTTATCATGATGAGTATGACTACAAGATTCAGATATCAACACGCTTGCTGTGTTAGATCACACATTTATTGTTACACAGAGCACACTTAGGAAAAGAGAGAGAGAACTTTCATCACATTTTATTCCATGTTCTTGAAGTACTAAAGTTGAAAATTGTTCTTCTGAATGAAAACCTCATGTTCTATAGTCAGTTTTATCATCCCCATTCATTTTTGTTACGTTTACAGCTGTAACACCAGGCTCTTCTAGCTGTTGAGCCTTTTATCTCTAAATGAGTACCTCATTATTATTGACAGATGATGAAGATTCTTCTTTGGCAGAAGTAACACAGCTGCAAAAACTTATTTCCTTCCACTTCCTTATAGTTGTGAATCCAACATCAGGTCACAGGCTGCAAGAGGGATTCCTCCAAGCTTGCAATTGCATTGGAATAGTGCTTAGCCTGATCTACTTTGAATATGTGGGATTTTATGCCTAAAAGCTTTATTTTGGGGGAGGTTTATTGTAACAAGGCATTGTACTCACCTTTTATAACAAAAGGGTTTGCATTCTATTGTTATATTACATGCATATCTATTTTAACTGCTTAGGTTTACATGGTGTTTCCATGCATTTATTATACAGTAGCTGGGAATTGTTTTAGTTACATTGCGTGGTAACAAATTTTCATGTTCTTTCCAGCCAGGAGTTCATTATAATTTAGCTGTTAAATGGAGAAGAAACTGCTATTGCCTGATGTATATTTAAGCTAAAATATAGGGGGCAATTCCTTATCTGTTTGTATTTTTTACATAACAGCCCTTCTTTGGACATTTTTGGGTTTTGAGGGTGCATGGGCAAGTACCAAAGTTCTGGTACTATTGATACTTGTGAAATAAGAAGTCACGGCAGAAAGGAAGTGTGAGACACTAACTGGAAACAGATGTTTATCTCATTCCTACAAAGGTTTCTTAAACATTGTTCTTGTCACTAATGCTTTTATTGCCACTTATTTCCCTGTCTCCTAATTCTCAGCTGGAAGGGATAAACAAAAGGAAACTTCTCACTGGAATATACACAGATGATGCGATTGTGGTATAGAGCAATTTTGAACAGATACGCACTGCAATGATTTACCAAGTTGTCCAGTGAACTCAAAAAATGTCTGATTTATTCCATAAGTAAACTGATAAAAGCTAAATGTTTTCAAAAGGGGTCTAGTATTTCACAAATAAAAATCCTTGCTTTTTACAGTAGGAGACCAGTACTTAAGAGTCAGTATAAATCTGTACTTATTAAATGGATAGATACTATTGAAAAATCACACATTTGAATAATAGCCCAGAATGTTAGTTTCCACTTAAGGGAAGTTTATTATATTACCAGATACAATATCAAGGTTATGGCAACTGACATAAAGAGCAAGAATGTGAAGAATGAAATAGTATCTGCAAACCTCATGGAAGGTAAAAATAGTGCTGCTTCACAGGGAAATAAGGCCATATAGCATTCCTAGAGAAGTTCATCTGTCTGCCTTGCATGTGTGTTCTATAGTGTTTGCTTTGCCTTTGGACCTAAATGGATTGCTCTTCTTTTAAGTATTTATACTGGGACTGAAAATATCATGAACTGCTACTAGTTTGGGGACAGATTTCCAAAACCTTTGCTTTGCTTTTGTTTAGTTTTTATGTATCTGTAATGCTTGTCTATACCCCGAACTGAGGAACTTTGTGCTGCAGACATAAACCTACATCAATCCCTCTGGAATTCACCTTACAGATGTGCTAACATTTCTATAATATCTATTCATCCAGAAAAGCTTTGTGATTTTTTGTTCTGGAAAAGAAAAAGAGGGGTCCTGTTTACTGTTGACAATATGTATAAATCTTCCCCTAGGT
The DNA here is from genome assembly GCF_000737465.1 of Haliaeetus leucocephalus. NCBI lineage: Eukaryota > Metazoa > Chordata > Aves > Accipitriformes > Accipitridae > Haliaeetus > Haliaeetus leucocephalus. Next base: position 2,319,669 of record NW_010973034.1, on the reverse strand, counting down.
TGTCACTGACTACAAGTGACAGATTGCTATTTCAGGGAGATATTTCTTTTAATGTAATAGTTGTATCATTCTTAACTGCATTTTGAAAGAGGACTTCTTTTTTACACATTTAAATTTTACCCATTTAAAATATGTGTGTTCTACAGCAGCTGGTTGTGAACAATTGTATCTATCATAATGTTACCTAAAACTCTTTTGGTTTGTTTTAAGGAGCTACAAAAACCTGAACCTATTGGTCGGACCTTCATATCTCCAGCTGTGGCAGGACAAGATTTTGCCAGATCTGAAGGTTTATTGACTTTTGAACCTGGACAGAGAAATATATTTCTGGAGGTGACCCTGACTCCAAAGACAGGATCTTTAAACCCATTTCCTAAACGTTTCCAGGTTGTACTTTCTAACCCCACAGGCGGTGCCAGAGTAGGTGACGTGTATGGTATTGCTAACGTCACCATTGTCTCAGATTTGGACTCCTTGCCAGTTTGGGGGCTGATTGATCAACTGCATCAGCCTCTTGATGACACCATTTTACGCAGAGTCCTCCAGAATCTGAATGTCAAAGTGGCTACAGAAACTACAGAAGAGCAGCTTACTGCTGTGATGCATATCATAGATAAGGTAAACCTTTCCTGCTCTTTCTTGAATGACCAAAGACTTTTATAATAAGAGTATAATAACATGTAGGCCTGTGATAAGATCAAGGTTAGCATCCACAGCAGTGACTCAGGGGCACAGGTTGCAAAGGTAAAAATAGAAGTTGTGAAGTCCCACAATCAAGGAAGAACTTCATCTGCCACTGGTTAGGATGGTGGCAGGAAATCAAAAATCAAATAGGTTGAAAAGAGCAACCAGTATTAATTTTGCGTATGTACCTATAGCTCAAGTTTTTCTGCTGTGCAAAATTTTCCTTTTGGTGCCCATACTTTCATAGAGCTTATTATGGTTTCTTGCTTCTGAGGCCACATCTTTACTGGTTTTAGCCCTGGCATAAGACAGTGAGGCTCAAGGTTTGCTCATATCTTCACAGCTGACTGCAGTCAACACACAAGCAAATCCTACCAGGGCCAGCTGGAGTCTGCTGTGCTCTTAACCAGGCATGCAGCTTGCCTTTTTTCCTGCAGTAGCTTTGGGAGTCGGGTTGGCAGGGTAGCTGAGCACTTCAGCATTGCACTAAGTTCTGTGAAAACTCTGGGACTAGTTTTACAGCTTTCTGGCTCTTCTGGACTTGTGGAGTAATGCACAGGAGCTGGAAAATGTTTAAATTCCTAGACACAAAGCAGTATAACAATATTGATGAACAACAGTTCATTTGTGATTGTTGCCATTTTGACACAGAAAACAGAAAATAATATAAAAAATTCTCAGGGCTCAATAATCTTTGATTTCTGAAAGAATGAAAAATGCCACATGGTTTCTTTAATAATCAAATCCCTATTAGTAAGCATATCTTTATGTAGTTTTGACACAGACTGCATGTCACACCTTGGCAGCAGTGATCAGAAGGTGGAAAAAATATTCTGAACTTTCAGAGTGAACACTGGGATAAAAATGGAGGTATTGCTAAACCATTCAACATGAGGAAATGTTATAAGCATAAAACGTTTGATTTCTTCTCCTCTCATTAGGTTACAGATGTAGGTGAAAAACAGTTACTCACTGATAAAAGTAGAAGTCTTTTCTATGAAATACTCTGTGCTCTGGCTAGCCCGAAACGCGAGGACACACGAGGATATAGCCTGCTTGCTGAGGTGACTGAGAAGTTTGCTTTTTCCCTGTTAACTGGCATAATGTGTGGATCACCAGGAGAAAGGTTAGTAAACTTGAATTCATAGTATGTTTTGGAAATACATGACAACTTACCAATATAGTCAAAATTTAAATGACATTTTTAGAAAAGGGACTTGTCTATCATCTAATATGTTACCTAAGTGAAAATGTGTTGCACTCTCACAATCTTGCAAAGCACTACCTTGGCACTGTGAGCTGGTGTCACAAATAACTGGTACACTGATAGGGAGTAGCTGTGGCAATACAAGTCAGGAGATCTGGGATGTATGAATTTACCTTTAGCTCAAATATTGCCTGGAAAAGTATTCATTTATCTTACTGAGAAAATATTATGTAAATGTATGATGGAGAGCTATGTTCTAACACTTAGATGAGAGTAAGTAACCCAAAATTTCTACTGGCATTTTGTAATTTCTGTGTGCTTGGTTTTGCTCACTTGAACATTATTTTAAAATTGCTAGTTTTGTCTGCCAGTGCACAATACCCTGTGGTCAGGCTAATGGACAGGGGAAATAGGTGACTGCAGAAATAGATGACACTCTTTCGTGAGATAGGTGGTTTTAAATAGTGGGTTTCTCCCACTGTGAATCTATTAAACAACTGGTAGTTGAATTTAGGAAAAAAAACACAAAGCAAACCAACTTTTTTTCACTCAGAAAATCAGCATAGTTTAGATTTCTATCTCATCTTCTTTTGGAGATGTAACTTTTCTTGCCATTTCCTAAGTTGTAGGGATTATGAGGCCCATCTCAGCCAAATGACAGTAAATGGCATAAATATAAAAAATATCCTGAACAGAGTCAGAACTTGAAAGTTCAAATTCTTTATTCCAAGTTTTTTTGCATCATCTGTTGGGAAAAAGAGGTAAAGCAAAGTCATCCATTTTAATGCCTCTCCTTCTTGTAGACTCATCCTCTACATGAAGTTATAAAGATGAGTATTATGATAACCTACTTTACTACGGTGGGATTTTGGTTGCAGGTCATGGTGAGCAAAACCCAGAAGGGAGATGGAGAAACTGAAATGCATAATTCAGCCCCTCTTTTTTTCACAGAAACTGAAACTGTCTGTCAATTAAATGTCATAAAGCCTAAAAATGATGGAGGAATAAAGTATTAATTACAAATACATTTTAGAGTCGTTCTGTGAAGAATAGTGAAACTTAGTTCCACTTACCAGCCCTATGGGTTTTCCATTTCAACAGAGGGAAAAATATCCTTGACAGCTGCCCCTACATTGCAATAATGGCTCACAACTGGTTTCCTCAGCAAATCAACGGACACAGATTTGATGGAAAAGATGGGGATTCTATTCAAGTACCTGAACATTTACTAGACGTGTCTGTTGTGTTATCACCTCCTCAAGAAGAGAACTGTGAATCTGTACAGTTTACAGAATACAGCAGTCAGCAGTGGTTCCTTACTGGAGATAAAGAACTTGCCCTGAAGAACAAGGTTTGAAGATAATGCAATTTATTTTTTCAATAAAGTATTTTAATTTAGATATTGCTCAAAACATCTTAAATGTATTTAAAATAATGTGAACATTTTTGTGTGTATCTGATTAAAATGAGCACTGACTGCTGAATTTTAATATTAAATTTGTATTTACGTTGTACGTGTTGTTTCAGGTTTTCTCTATGAGTTTGAAGGGTCGGAGTTCACACTCTTTGAAAGATAACAATGAAGTCATTTATCGGATTTATGCTACAGGAAGTCGGATTGTTCCACACAAGTCTCTATGTCTCCTCTGGAATCAAGTTGCTGAAAGGTTATTTTATTAATCTGTTTAGTTTTCCAGTTTCTACCATGAACCTGTGAATCTGCCTGAGATGTGATAACTCCAATTAGATCATTTGCAAGTATAAAATTGATCCATTTCCTATCTGTCTTTTTTCCTTAATTTTTCTGTCCTTTGTATTATTTTCCATATAATAAAATGCATAGTTATTCTAGCTGAGACATTTCTCAGACTTCCACTTTTGGCTTTTTTCACCGAAATAGCATTTAGATTATGTAATGATGTGTTAGGCAATGCTGACAAGCCATAAATCCCAGAATTGCATCCCTTCATTAATATTAATAACTTTGTACTCTGTACAGTTGTTATCAGACAACACTTTAAGTCCATTCTTACAAAAGTAAAGAATTAAACCTGCATCTCTGGTATTGCTTCAAGTCACTGGCTCAGAATTTTCCTAATTTGCTAATATCCACTCTTTTCTTTGGGTCTGTAAAAGACACTGTGTAAGTGAACCAAAAGAAAACTGTTAAGGGGCAGACTAGGGATTTTTCTAGACCAGTGTCCTGTCTGCAGTGGTGGCTGAAAGTAAATGCCCAGGGAAGACTAAGATCAGGACAAGCATAAATAGTGTTTCCCCTAATAGTATTCTCTCCAGTGACATTATGAGCTGAATGTGATTTTCGGTATTTCGTACCCCACATGATTTGTCTACCACAAAGTTGTCTATTCTTTCCTTGCACTACCCAGAATTTTAGCATATCTTTTGACAATGAACTCTATAGGATAATTACTTCTTAACAGAAAAGCCATCTCCTGTTGTTTTTTTTATAATATTGCTGCTACTAGCTTAAGTCGGTGTCTCCTGGTTTTTAGAAGAAATGGTAAACTGCTGATCATTTTTCATTCTTGTTGCTACTCATACCATTGCAAACCATGGAATAAAGTTTTGTGTATATGCTCTTCAATGCCCCATTATTCGATTAACCTGTGTCCTTCCTGTTCACACAGTATAAATGAATTTGGAGAGAATTATGTTCTGTATACTGCTGAGATTAGTTAGTTTAGATATTATTTCATTAGACTGACTGGATTATATCCATCTGTCACTGATATAAACTATTTCTCTTCAGAAAGGAGTTGCAACAGAATTTACCTGTATGCTCTCTTTTAATCTAGACACTATATCACTGAGCAGACGTGATTTCCACTAGAAATGGCTTAGGATGTCACCTGTAGTATCCTTTTTCAAATTCAGTTCAGCAATGCTGAAAGAAAATGAAACATTAATTTTAGTTTCAAAACAACAAATAGAAGTATAAAATGAAGTGTTCTCTATAATGGGGTAAGGTATTGTGCAAGTTAAGTAACAAACTATTTGAAAAACCAGGCAGACCTGTAAATCCTGCAGAAGTTTTAAAAACATGGCCATAAAAATTCCCTAGTGGAAAACAATGTTCATTGTCATATATTTACAAATTTTTTAAATCATAAAAGTAAAAAAAAGCTATATTTTAATTTCATGTAAATGTGCTGTTCTGAGAATGGCACCTGTAAGATTACACAAAACACCTCTGCGATCATTTAGAAAACTTGTTATTTCAATAATTTTCAAGCCTGCTTACCATGTAAATTACACAAGTCCATTTCCAACTTTGTGAATCTTTTGTTCTGCAGCTGGCTGTCTGATAGCGGCTTCTGCAAAGTGGTTGATGACACGTCAGACTATGTGGAATGCTCTTGTTCTCATATGTCCATTTATGCAGTTTATGCCCAAACAGATAACTTGTCTTCATACAATGAGGCTTTTTTCTCTTCTGGATTCATCTGCATTTCAGGTCAGTTGATTTAGGACAGTTTTATTCATTAATAACAACTGATGACCAGTAAGACTGACTGATTTTTAGTGATTTTAGTAACTGATGACAATTTTTTTATTTGGAGGGGTGTTGGAGGAGTGTTAACTAACTTCATGGTATTAAAGTTGACATCTGGTCCGGTATTTGTACACTGACAAATTTTGCCACTGAAAAAAAAAGTCCAGCAAAGAAATATGTTTCCTTTGAGTGTTTTATTGAACCATACAAAAGAGAAATACGTCATTCATTTGGGGGAAGAAACTTAAAAATCCTGAATTCACCTGTGTCTCTAGCAGCAGTACAGTTGTCCTCTTTGTCAAATCTTTCAGATACTTTTCTACCTGGCCTGAAAGCTCTTTGATGATTTTAGTTGCCAGTTTATACTCAGGAGTGGTAACTTGGAGGGAGATATATTCCATATCACACATGTAGAGCTCCATTACAGTCTGCTGCCTAACTGGTACCTAACATCTTCGGAGCAGCCTGAGAGTTTAACCTATGAGGATCATGACTCACTTCGTTGACAGCTACGATAGCATTTGCAGAAGTCCCAAAATGTCAGACAGGAAGTAGGAGATCTAAGTTTTAAACTCTGCTTGGCTTCTGAAGGAAATGAAAATTACATCTTTCACGTGGGAATCAGTTTCACTATTATGTTGCAGCCAATCCCAGATGAAAGTAAATTTTTCTTCCTGTTTTGATAGGCAGTGTGCAAGCAGGAACCATAGAGTAACAGGGTCACTGAGAAGACACACTAAAGGGATTCTTAGTTTGACCTTAAGGCACTTAAATGGGGTTCTCGGTCTGCTCCTTGTGAGGTTTATGACTTCTATACTAGGTCATCACTGTATAAGTAACAAAAACAATGCAAGCAGCTAAATCCCCTATTTATCCCCTCTCAGCAAGCTGCCCTAACAGACTAAAGCTAGGCTCCTTAATTGTTTTGAAACTCTAGCCATAAAAAAGAAGACAAAGGAAGAGAAGAAAACCCTCTAGTTTTCACCTACTTCATACAAATTGATGGTTTTATTTAACAATAATGAAAGACATTTTTAGCAGATAAAAATAAGCAGGTTTTAAAATATGGTTCAGCTTCTAATTTAGATTGTGTTAGTGAAAGTTAAAAAAAAAAGACAAACTATAATAAACAAATGTAATTACTAGTTTACAGAAAAAAAAAGTAAACTGATGAGGCGAATATGCCATAGAATGCAAAATGCTATAGAAACTGAAGAAAAAAAACCAATACAAAGTAATCTGTAGAAACTGAAGCCAAGAGAAATATTTTGCTGAATGGGAATCAATGAAGACTTACAGATCCTTGTTCAGCACTAGCTGTTTACTGTAGTCATGTGTCATAAGAATGTATTTTAAAAATTAAAACAGTTTAGTCTGGTTAAGTGTTTGCCTTGAATATAACTGCTATGCCTTTCAGCTTCTTTGGCTGGTTGAAGGTGTTTCCTTACATGATTATATATTTAAATCTAGTGATTAACAAATTGCTTTAGATTAAAGAGCTATAAAATTATTTATTTCTGTAATATCTCCACCTTGGTGTGAAAAATAAATAAAATAGCACAGTAGAGTGAAATAGAATATTATTATTTCTGAGGTTTTCTTATGTAGGTAGTTATATAAATATCACTAGCTAATTTTTGAAATGTTTAGAAATTATTCTTTCTACAATGATTTCTTAATTCCTATCTTACAAATACTTGTAGTTGAGCAACCAGTCTATCTCAAGAGAGAATAAAAGATCTGCCTTAAGTATCCAAATTCCTGCCCTTCTTGGGGTGTGGAAGTGCACAAACAATTATCTCTAGATGAACTTCAGCAGTGTTTTCCTTAGTGGCTCAGCTTTCCCAGGGCCCTTCTTCCAAGAACTACTTACTGGTAGGCAAGGGGCCCTTCCCACTTCTGTTCATGTTCACAATGAATTACTGAAATGAAAAGTGGTGTTATTCTTTCTGAGTACTGCTATAATAGATTTCTACACTGAATGCAGATGAAATGGCAGACTGGCTTTAGAAAGTTATAGCTATCTCCTAAAGCAGTGCTACCCAGCTGGAGGAAATTTTTTATTTATTCATTCCTAAAAGCATTTTTGGATGCAGTAATATGAACACTAAATAGTTGCCTTTGCTTTACATTTAACTATTATGACAATCATCCACATCATGCAGAAATAAAAAAAAAAAACCACAAAACTTTGCAAAAATGACTTGTTTACAATATGCAGTATTTTATCTCCCAAGCCTTTGTAAAAGTTAAATAGATGTTAGTACTTCAGTAAAAAATTCATGAATGATCCCAGTGTGAACCAAAGTGAACATATTCTCTCTGTAAGGTTTGCGTTGGGTTTTTTTGTTTGTTTTTTTAACGATCTATACCTTGAAGAGATCCAGCATTGTTGTTCTTATCTAGCATCGTATATTAGCCTAAGCTTTAAATTTCCTTTTTCTTTTTCTTTCTGTGTAGGTTTCACTTTGGCTATTATCTCCCACCTTTTCTGCACCAGGTGTGCAATGTTTGCAGCTAAACTTCTCACTCACATGATGGTTGCTTGTTTGGGTACTCAGGTAAGAAAAAAGGCTGAAGTCTCTAAGTGTAAATTAAATACATCTTTACTTTCCTTTTCCTCGCTTCCATGGCCATGTCTGAACAGACCTCCTTTTCTTTTCCACAACATAAACATATTTGGAAAATGTAAAATTTCAACACATGATACTTATAATTAATCCAATGTTCATATCCTGTGTTGGGAATTCAATTGAAATTATACATTTTCTGAAAATATTTAGAGAAAATTTATGGATGGTATAGCCACATGAGAAGATAGTCCTGTATGTGGAATAATAAATGTTTTGATGATGAGGTATATAACTGAGACAAAAGAGTTCCATCATTAACATCATTATTTATTAAATAGATTAATGCCAGTAATCATAAATTCTGTGGGAAAGTTTGAAGTAGTAGATGATGAAAGCTCTTTTGCACTCTAGTATTTGTAGGAAGGTATAGTTATGAAAAATTTAAATAATAAAAGAGAATAAACTGTAGAAAGTCTTCCTAGTTCTTTCATACTGCTTCAAGTAGTAGGTAATAGAACGTCAGCAAAACGAAGGAACATATAAAAGGAGAATATGTCTCTCTGTCCTATAAAATATAGCTTCCTCAGCTTTGGTACATGTGGTAAAATGGAAAGCTATGAACAACCTTAAGTATCTCAAAATTACTTTATGGAAAGATTCCTTATGAAGGAGATTTTATGTAATTTTTAATGCTATAAAGATGATGTCAATAAAAATTTAAATATATGCTGAAGGCAGAAATGCTGAGAGAATTTAAGCATATTAGCAGGCAGGTACTTAGAGGCATGTGTCATATCAGAGAAATACACTGTAGATAATTGAAACAGCCCTGTGTTACCTGTAAAAGCTTAGCAACTGACATATCTCAGACAAGCTTTTGTATACTGCCATGGTTAGTACATAATTTTATTCATGTTACCTCATGATACAGTTCTTTGTTGTACAATGGAGTGCATTGATAATGTTCATTGCACAACTGGACTTAAAATATAAAGGGCAGGAAAGGTCCTCACAGCACTTCTAGTGATCACTGGATACCAGCAGGTCTCTTGCATCTTAGGGTATAGAAGTATTCTGACATCTCAGTTCTTGATTTTTGAGACACATACTTAATGTTTTTTAATAGTTCTGCGTAGTTACACAGAAAGCTAGTTTGTTCCAGGGTCCTGTAATGTGCATGGTTACTGGCATACAAATGTGCAGACTTAATTTGGAACACATAGCTCATAACACAGGTAAGGACTTGCATATGGTAATGTCTCAAGATTATACAAAACAAGATTGCTGAGATCTTTGCAGTGCATTTTACAGTTTAATGATAGATTTTGCAAAAGCTTCTTCTTTTTCTTTGCAGTGAATGTTGAATTGTCTGTGTTCCCAGAATCGTTTGGTATTTGCATATAATGGAACTATCCTTATCCATGTTGCATTCTTTCTGTCTTCAATAATTTTCCATTTCTTTGGCAATATGTTGCATTTCCATTACAGAGAAGCTTGTTTCTTTTTACAGTGAGTTTCTTTTTACAGAATTATTTTCTTTTTTTCTATAAGAACTCCTTACCAGGTCTTTTGGACCCATTAAAACATCTTAATTTACACACAGAATCACACAGAATGATTGAGATAGGAAGAGACCTCCGGAGGTCATCTTGTCCAGCCCCATGCAGGGACACCTATAGCCGGTGGCCCAGGACCATGTCTAGATGGCTTTTGAATATTCCTGAAGATGGAGACTCCACAAGCTCCCTGGGCAACCTGTTCCAGTGCTTGGTCACCCTCACAGTAAAAAAGTGTTTCCTAATGTTCGGAGGGAAGCTCCTATGCTTCAGTTTGTGCCTGTTGCCTCTGGTCCTATCACTGGGCACCACTGAACAGAGCCTGACTCTGTCCTCCTTGCACCCTCCCTACAGGTATTTATATAATTTGATAAACATCCCCCTGAACCTTCTCTTCTCCAGGCTGAACAGTCCCAGTTCTCTCAGCCTCTCCTCATAGGAGAGATGCTCCATTCCTTACTGATCTTGGTGGCCCTTCATTGGACTCTCCCCAGTATGTCCCTATCTCTCTTGTACTGGGGAGCCCAGAACTGGAGCCAGCACTCCAGGTGTGGCCTCACCAGTGCTGAGCAGAGGGGAAGGATCACCTTCCTCGACCTGCTGGGAACACTCTGCTGGATGCAGCCCAGGATACCATTGGCCTTCTTTGCAACAAGGGCACATTGCTGGCTCACCTTCAACTAGGTGTCCATAAGCACTCCCAAGGCCTTTTCTGGCAAGGTGGGTGGCCTCCAGCACATATTGGTGCATTCATTCAAGCAAAGTTAGTTTGCTATTTTGACACTGATTACATAGTTAAAATCATAGAAACGTAGAATCATTTAGGTTGGAAAAGACCTTTAAGATCATCGAGTCCAACTATTAACGTAACACTGCCAAGTCCACCAGCAAGCCATGTCCCTAAGCACCACATTGACATGTCTTTTAAATACCTCCAGGGATGGTGACTCAACATTTCTCTTAAGTCTGTTGCATATGTTTAGACCTATTGAGTAGTTTTGGTTGGAAGCCATCTCTGAAAGCTTTCTGGTTTAAACCCCTGCTCAAAGCAAGCCCAACTTAGGTCAGGTTGTTCAGGACCCTATCCAGTTGAATTCTGAGCACCTTCAGCACCCACCCACCAGCTCTCTGGGCAGCCTGGTCCAGTGTTTGACTACCCATTGTGAAAAGTGTCTCCCAAGATCTAATGTCAATTTAATTTGTTGCAACTTGTATCCATTGTCTCTCATGCTGTCAATATGCATCTGCAAGAAGTGTTTGATTCCCTCACTTCTAGGCATTTCTGTGAGGTAATTTATAACAGTGGTAAGATTTCCTTCTCCCACACTCTTAAGACTGAAGAGCCCCAGGTCTTCTGTGTATTTTGTGGTCTGAGTATCTTGGTGGACCTTGACTGAACTTGCTCCAGTGTGTCGGTCTCCTTCCTGTAGTGGAGATCTCAACTCTACCCAGATGTGGTCACACAAGTGCTGGAACAGAAGGAAGAATCACTTCCCTTTACCTTTTGCTAGTGTAAGTCAAACAGCAATACTAGGCTGCATTGCAACAAGGCATACTGCTGATTCATGGTCAACTTGCCGTCCACCAGAACCCCAGGTCTTCCTCTGCAGGTCTGCTGCCTTGCATTTGGCCCCAGCCTGTGCTGTTACATGGCATTATTCTGTCACCAGCTGTATGGCTTTGCATTTGCCTTTGTTGAGCCTTGTCAGAAGTCAGCCCATTTTTCCAGCCTTGAAAAGGCTGAGTTTCCTTTAAACAACAGCCCTACAGACCACTTGCACCCACATTTTTGGGAGCTCCTCAAACTTCCATTGTGTCCCTCTGTCCCATCATCTATGCCCAGATACTTTAAATAGTATCGGCCACTGTATCCCAACTCCGGAGGAGTGCCACTGGTGACCAGGCTCCAGCTGGACTTCATACTGTTGATCACAACCCTTCGAGCCTCATGGTGCAGGCAATTTTCCACTCACTTTATAATCCCTCTAACCAAGGCATGTCTCAGCATTTTAATGATAATACTGTGAATACCACAGAAACTGTGTCAAAGGCCTTTCTAAAGTTAAGGTAAACAACATTTGCTGCACTTGCCTAAGCCGGTCATCTCCATATGGAAGGAGACTGGGTTAGTCAGGCATGATTTTCCCTTCATAAATCTATGATGGCTGTTCCCAGCCACCCTCCTGTCCTTGCCCTAGGTACAGCTTCCAGCAGGATTTACGCTATAACTGCCCTGGGGACTGCAGTCAGGCTGGTCGGTGTATAGTACAGAGGTCTTTTTACCAGGAATTTAATGATTCATCTCTATGCCTAAAAGTCAATCAGAAAAAATAAATAAATATAAATTTTTTTATAAAAATAAATTGACACCTCATTGGTATAAGCAGCATTGTAAACATGGTATTAAAGGGTTGTTTTGGTAACTATCTGTACCTTAGGTGAAGAGTTGAGGCCTAACTTCATGTTCAAAGTTTTCAAAACCCCCAAATAAGTCATATGTTAGGTAGTATTCCAAATCAGAATTTATTGCACTTTGAGGCATTACTTGTGTGATCCGCCTTGGTTCTCAGTTTTGGTCTCATTACTTCATAAGATATCGTTACCATCCTTAGAGTTACTTAGCTGCAGTAGTAGTTAATGAACTTATTTACTTCTGAAGATACCCTGGTTTACTGATAGAATTTTAATTCCAGGTCTTAACAAGCTGCTAAACTCGTGTTCCTCCATTCTCAGTCCAGTGCTGCAGCTGTTTTGCTGTAAATGAATGTTACTCTGTCGCAAACATTTGCCAAAGAATGTATAGTCAAATCAGGTACAGCTATAGAAAACATTTCACTTGAACAGCATGTTCAGCTGAAATTCAGTTTTCATGAAGGTGGTCTAAGTCAACTTACTTCCAAGATATGTATGGAGGAACCTAAACAAAGGCATTTTTAAAGCTTGGCCTAGTGGGAACTAAAAAAAAAGTTGCTGCATTTTCTGTTAAATGTGTCTTTATTTAAATGTCATAAATATACCAGTTTTAAATTTTCATATACTGATGTGCAAGCGTATTGTCAATAGTATGCCTAGTCATTCTTACCTGCTGACAATTCCAGGTTTCAAATAGTAACTCTATTGTAATCTCATTGGTTTCTTCTCAACGTTGGGCAGGAACACAGGCATAGGCATGGGCATGGGTATGGCTGGAGACCAGCTCAGATAGAGACTAATGTCCCAGGGCTGAGCTTAAATAGAGCTGCTGGGCCTTGGAGGAGAAGGTGTAGGTGGAGACTCCAGCTGGGACTGGTCAGGACCGTTAAAGTGTATTAGTGCACTCAATGCCCTGACATAAAGGCAGCTTCTCTCATTTTTATGTTGATCTCTAGTAAGCATTTTAAGCAGGAAGGGAGGTTTTGAATGTCTTTGTTTTTCAATCTTTCTTCTTATAAATAGAAAAAGGTTTGAGAATTAGTAAAACTATATATAAAGAAAAACTATCTGAAAGGCATATACTTCATGGGTGCAAAAAATGAGAATCGTTAATGGACGAAAAGATTGCAGAAGGTAACAGATTAAGATAGAAAGGATTTTCTACTGAGGTATAAGAGCATGAAAATGCCATTATTACCTTTCCTTCTTCACGTACAAAAGTAATACTGAGAAGTCAGATATCTCTGGCTACTGGAATACTGTGCTTGGTTCAGGCTGCTGAAGGACTTGGAAAGTGGCAAGACTAACTTCAGCTTGGGCCCACAGGCTTTTCTGTCTGCTAGCTTTTTTTTTGTTTAAATACACTGCATTTAAACTTTTATAGGAAATACTGATCTATGCAGAATAATTCTTGAGAACAGTTGCATGTGGTGTTTAAATATAGTAATTTAGTTTAATTACAGAGATACTGTTTAGAATGGTTCTAAGTCCTTTTGTTATTCATCCTCAGCCCCAAAAATCCATGGCTTTCCTGATCTCTTTTCCTTTTGCCATGCAATTAGTTAGTCTGCAAGTTTAGGACAAAACTTTTGAAAGAGGATTTTAGCAGGGTGACTGCTTAGCTAGTTAGCCAGCTTGGAGAGGAAGTAAAGACAGCTTGGCAGCAGCTGTTGAAGGAAAGAAAGTGGCTTTAAGGCAGAGTGAAAAGAGGAGGGGTATGTCTGACAAGGGTGAACTGAACTACTGTGCTAGCTGTGCTGAACAGCTGAAGGAAAATCTTTATACGGTTACTTGTGTTGTGATATGTTGGCATATGTTCTGCCTAGAGAGAGCTAGCCTGATTAGGAAGCCTAAGTTTAACAGATAAGTCTAAATAGAAGATGTTTATATAGCTATACCCACCTACAAGTATTTGGACAGTATACGTATGATTAGATATTTACAATACAGTTAGAAGTTTTGTGGTTTTGCTAACCAGTGACTCTATATAAGAGAAGTTATTTAAGATAGTTTTAACTGAGAACTTAATACGTGAAAATCAGCATTTAATAATTCCTAGTTTAAATACAAGGAAAATGTTAATACTTTGCACTTTTATCTAGTAATATTTAGCCAGTAGTAAACAGTGGATTCGTATCTATTAGATCTCAAACCACTCTAGAGAATGAAGGAAGCTGGTGTTTCTGTGTGCTGTTGTATTTTTACCAGAAAAAAACCTAAGAAGCTTTTCAGGTTATCTCCCTTCTTTTATACATACATGAATAATTAGTTGTCCTCTAATAACTGCACTGCATGTTTATTAGGCTTGTATTTTTTGTCGTTGTTGCTAGCAGTGCACTAATTACTATTATCTATAGATGGCAGTCAAACCTTTTCAGCACGTTGCTCAGAGATTTGCTAATCCAAGGCTGTGCCTGCTTTGTGGTTGCTCACAATAATTTGTTACTCTGTCAGTGATGAGGAATGGTGATTCACAATATTCGATCTTCATTTCATTCTTGGTGTGTGTAGAGCTTCCAGCATTAATGGAGCATTTGTAAAGCATTCAAGAATGGATGTTTCACCAAGTGTTTGGTGAAACTCATTGGAAAGACATAAAAAGCTAGATATTTGTTAAACATTTCTTATTCCTTTCCATTCTGATATTTACTCAGAGAATCATGATGTCTCCAACAAACATTATTTCTTGAATCAGTACTTAGTCATAGTACTTTGTTTGTTTGTTTAACCAGCATGTTACAAGTTCATGCAACAATACCTTAAATGTACAAGGGAAAAAATTACTGGGCTGAGATTTTCAGGTTTGGAGTAAATCGAGGTGAAGATTTGTGTATTTGAAAAATTAAAGTATAATGAGAACATACTTCACAGTGTCTCAGCACAGTAATACTAATGTCTCAGTACAGTAATACTAATCAATAAAATTCTCCTTTTCAAAAAAATATAAACCTAGATTGCAATCTTAATAGGAACCATTGCTTATGGCTCCCATGCTTTGCCTGGGAATTCCCAGGCAGAAATACATGAATAAGCACTTTGTATGTGGCTTCTGCATGTGTACTCAGCTTGATGCATCTTGTCCACATTAAATTTCAGTGTGCATAGGCCATTTCCACAGCACATGCTGAGTATTGCAAATGACATGGAGATGTGCTAAGTTCTCCATTCAGATTTTTCATGTGTGTGCTGCTGAGCTGCTCTGTATATGTGCAGTAGCTATGTCTCTGGAATATTTGAACATTCCCAATCTGTTTACAGCAATAATTGTGTACAAATGGCCTGCTATTCTTCTGGCCAGCAATGCAAAATTAAAGTCTAATGGTCAAATAGAAAAAAAGGCATATGAGGAACTGTGTCATCCTATTTTTCTTAAACAGTAAGTGTATATTTTCTAATTTGACCAGTCCTCAAGCTACAGTAGCATTTAGCATCATCATCCATCACTGTAATATCTGTAATAATTACCAAGCTGGCAAGCGAAATTCATCCTACCATTGACTTTGATAGAAATGCATGATGATTTATACTTACTGTGTTTAACTGTTTGAAAGCTGTGCATTATTCAACCTGAGCAGAAATACAAACATACATGTCAGTTATGTTTTTTAAGAACAAATTGTGCAAGCAATCCTAGTTTAAAAAAATTGTTAAACATTTATTTGAAAATTATAAACTACAGCCGTGCTAGAATTGTTGTTTTATTATTTGGACTTACTCAGATTTGGAGGAAGATTGAAAACACAATTCTGCCAGAACTAAGATAAATTTTTAAAATGTCATGAAATCTCCAAGAGATGGTGAAGGAGCAGGATATGAATGAATGATCATGTCGCTTCGGCCATTGTATGGAAGTGAAGCTTCTGCATTAACTGTGAAATGTTGCTTCTGCTGTATTGTTAATCTTAACCCTTCTCTTCTGAAATAGATGAATTCTCAGTTTCCCCCATACATAATCAAAACCCCAAAGAAATTGTCATATATACCTGTATAGGGGGAGCTTGCAAAGCATATTCCAGGATGAGGTGGGTAGAGTGATCCTCTGGTACCATTCCCACAGGAGCAGCTCATGCCAGTGAGTGGTTGAGTCCCTGCCTCCCTCCTGGCAGTAGAGAGTAGGCTTCATGTCAGTTCAGTCCTCCCTTATGGTAAGCCTGTACTTTTTATTCAGCTGATGGGAAATACTAATTAAAGGGCTGTTTCTGAAGGAGTCTGATGCAGGGCTTCGCTAAACTCTCTGTCCATTTGAAATATGAAACTCTTATGGAATAGGAAACAACAAATATTTTTATGCATTACTATACAGTTAGAGCCCAGTTGCCCAGGATGAGGGAATTTGCTTTAAAAAACCTAATTGTCTTTGAGGACAACTAGGCCTGAGATTTCTTTGCTCTGATTTACTTGCTGTAGCTGACAGCAGTAAATAATGCTGAACACGGTACCATCGGCCCTTCATGAGGCTCAGCAACACATAAGGTTTGACAGGGCACAGAGGAAACAAAAGAGAACTGGACCCAGTGATCCAGAATTGGTGGTCACTCCAGAAATTCAGCTCTATGTTAGTGTGTTTTATCCTGTTACTCTTCAATGTGAAGTGTTTCAATAAGAAGAATGATGAGTAGTAGGTAGTCTTCTTCCACCCTTAATGTCAGTGTTCCTATCTTTGGGATAATAATGTCTAAAATTTCTCATTTAAAGAAGGAGAGATTCTACAGGTGTTCCTAATGGAAAGTGGAAAAGATTTCCATTTCTATTAGAGGAATATTGTAACTTATTCAAAAAAACTGGACATTCTTTGTGTTTTGGATTATTTGATATCATTAAATTGATCAGAACTTTTCTCAGATGAGTACTCAGCCATTAACTCCTTAGGTGGGATATCACAATGGATAGATTTCTTAAGGACGTTATGCAATCTCTCTGTCCCTGCATGATTCTGTTAAGACAATTGTGGAATATTCCATTCATCCTGGGTAAGTGAAGTTTCCATAGGATAGGCAGATTTTCCTGCTAAGCCTTTTGATGTCATATTTCCTAATAAGGGAAGACAGCCCTTCTGGTAATCATTTGATCTCACAGGAATAATATTCTTGCAAGTCCTGCTTACATTACTTCCACAGAGGCTGGGATCACACTCAAGAATCAGCATTAGACTTCAGCTGATCCCACAATTTAATTAGCTGATCAAATACAAGAATGACAATTATTTTTTCCAGCAACTTTTTCTGTATTTACAGGGAATTTTCATGTTGTAGTAGAAGGGTAGAAAAATTAGTTTAAATTGCTGCATCTGTGTTAAAATTTGAGTTCTGTACAGCATAACTAGCTAAGACATTTGTTGGTGATGTCAGAAGGGAAAGATGCATCAATGTTTGTGTAGGTAAGGTGCTTTCACCAGTTCCTTACATGACTTTGTATGATCACAGTAAATAAATGTTACTTGCTTTGCAACAACAGTGATGCTGTTCCAGGGTATGAGATGTATATTCCCTAGTCCTGCTGATAACATGTTCCAGTATAATACAACATTTAGTGATTTCTTGGAATCTCACCTAATTTCTTTGTTACCTTTGCAAGAAGAATTAGCACCTAAACCTTTCCTCCCAGTGACTGTGTTAGTAGGTTTCATGCTGAATTAGTTAATTACTTATTAGCTGATTTTAGTCATTCCCACCAAGTCAGAGCACAGCGTTAAGTTCATGCAGCTTCTTTCAGAAGCAGTTTCAACCTAGTAATAAGTAGAACTGTTGGGGGATTAGTTTACATAAAAGACAATTTCATAGTACAGTAATCTAAACTTAATGCTTTTATAGCAGAGCAATACAGTTTTATGATCAGTAAGGCTCTGAGGGCCCATCTCTGTTACATTATGTTACCACTTGTGAGTCTGCAATATCCAAGAAGAATCAGGTAGTCAAAGCTGGAGCTAATCAGGGTTTTGTAGTAGAAGAAATTATCATTTATCTCCAGATGTCAGTGACTTTATACGATGTATTGATCATATATATACACACACATTTTAAATAAGTATATAAAGTGTCCTCAGGTGATAGATAAGGTGTATGAGGTCATTTAGAATCAGAGGGTCAAGAAACCCTCATCTCAAGCAGTGGGGCACCCTATCATCAACATAGGTATTGTACATAATATAATGGTGAGGAAGGACTGTTCCCATAATACAACAAGCAGTTCGTTGCCCTGATCACCTAAACGTCATGTGAGGAAGAGGGAAGAGTAGCTTACCCACAGGAACCTTATTGCAGCATCTTTCCCTTTTTTCCAGTAGAGGGAGTTCCATCAGATGTCAAATTGCTGTGTTTCTGAGAGGCTTGATATAAACATGATGCCATCTGCAGATACTTAAAGCTAAAGCTCAGGCAAAAGTAAAAGGCAATGCAGATGCTGTAAGAGCAGTTCTTCAAGGTCTCAGTCTAGGCAGCGTGGAGATGTAGCAGCAGCTGAAATACCTCTGTTCCATGAAAAGAGGGCAAGAAGAAGTGCTCTAGTAGTCATGGCCAGGTGATGAGGCATGTAAGAAATAAATCTGAAATACTCATATAATTTAAATTTTATGTAACATTTTTTCATCAACAAACACAGGATTTTGGTCTCTCACTGATAACTTATCACTATGGCAGTACCCGTATATTTCTACTTTTGCTATTCGTAAGGATAATGTTACTTTACCACCCTTGTTCACTTTTCTGATGTTGAGTCACCATGTAGTGTTAATGCACAGGCTGTTAGTATCTTCTTATAGATTATCTGCTAGTGTTTGCCAAAACTCAGATATATGAGCAATACTATAACATATGTTAGAATGCTGTTACATTATCTCACACCTCCTGTCCTCATTGCAAACAGTCAAATGTTCTGTTTATCACTTTAAAGTATAAGAGTATGAGATTTCTATCAGCTAATGCCTTCCAGCTCTTTTTTCATTATACCCTATTTTTTCCCAACATCACAAACAGTTGGGGACCACACACGGAGAGGAATAGACGGCAACATTCCCAAGTTGCCTATTCATTGCTTTTCTCTGTATCTTACTGTGAAGCAGGTTATACTGCTGCTTTTCTTTGCTTCATGCTTTTCATTGTAATTTTTCAACTCTTACTCCCATTTTCTGCCTCCTTTCTTCCTCTCCCTTTGTTCTGTCCACTCATGCATGCCATTCTGCTTTAATGAAAAGGTACATATCTATTAATTCTCCTAATTAGTAAATCTCCCATTGCTCGTTTCCCTGCTAAAGGCTTTCCTCAGCCCTGTCTTGATGGAGAGAACCTCAGCAGTTGCTGTTACCCATAAATTCAGGCCCTAGCAACAGCTGTGCAGTGTTAATCTGAAGTTTCCAAAACATTCTTAATTCAGCTTATCTTTTGGAGGAAGAAATCCATAGGCTTTCATGAACAATAGTGCCTCAATGGTTTTCCTCTACAGCTAATTAAATTATACTAACCATTGAAAGTTTAGCTTCTGTTTTTACTCCACTGCTGTCACTTTGTTTGCTTACTTCCATGTGCAAGAACATGTGCAAATGTATTTTAATAGGGTCTTTTTGTTTCCATTTTTGGCAGTTTTCTCATGACCTACATCTTCATATCTTCCAGGCAGCTCATGTTCCATACACAGTAGATTAACAAGTCCTTTTCAAAGCTTAATTGGATTAATTATTGATATACATGAAACCAGAGCCTGACCTTGCCAGATTCATACAGGAAGTGTAGTTTTAAACATATTGGGGTCCTGATTGCATTTGAAAATAACTGAATAAGATTTTCATAAATACCAGCTTACTAATGATTACAGTTAACTGTGATTAAATACACTTGTATAATTTTTGATAGTTTAGTCAGCGGGCTATAGTAGAATTTTATACACTGGTGGAAGTGATTTTGTTCACATGGTGATTTTTGCCAGTTGTATAGAAAGCGCCTTTTGAAAATAACATTATGTGGATTTATGAGAATCAACAAACAGGTCATAACACAAAGACAAGACAAACTGGTCATTTTGGTTATTCTTTTATTGTCCCATGTAGGTCATGTCAGTATTTTGTACTAAATAAAATATGATTTGAAACAAAGACACTAGTAAAAATGTAGATCTGAACAGACTGAAGAATGACCATGAAAACCATAAATGCTGGGAATGATGGTGAATGATCAGTGAAATAATTAATTAAGAGTTTGGGCTGTATATTAGGTGGAGGGAGAAACCAGGCGCGTATGAAGTATGTGTTCATGTGCAGAAAAAAAAAGGACTGATTGTGTTCAGTCATGAAAAAAGGCTTAAAAACCATGATGGTTGATCATAGACTATACTATATTTCCATAGTTCCATTTTATTGGTAATCTTTTTTATGTTAACGGATTTGGAAATTCAAGCAATCTAAAAGGTTACTTGCATAAGAGGACCTCATGTAACAAAATTGCAAAGTACATGACCCAATCATGTCACCTACTTCAAAACATTGCACAAAGCAGTTCAAACCCACTGAGGTGCTGTTTTGATGGGAAGCCAGTCATTGAAGATACATCATATATCAAATTCTGCTCAGTTCTTTCTAAATTAATAGCTAGGCAGCTGGTGGACAACCATTCATTCAAAGGAAATGAAGGAACCAGGAAAGCTCTTCTTGGAATAAGATAGATGGAAGAATAGAAACAACTTCTAAAACACAAGGCATGTGCATCAGTGGAAATTAAGTTGTGTGCCTGCAACATTTGCTGGGTATGATAGAATTTTATGTGTCTCTAGGAGAGAAGAGAGAGGGCAATAAGCAAACATAAGATGATTAACTACTTTGTTTTACTTCACAGCTGGAATGGGATAGGAATCTTTCCTTAGTTAATAATTGTGGGTCAGCTGGCCTGAAGTAACTTGGAAAGCACAGGAATTTGAAGTCTTAAGATTGGCTGTCTGTGAGTAAACAAACAGAATTGAATCAAATGAACATGCAGACATATCATCATTTACCCAGGTATATGAAATGTCTGCTCCACCCAAAGGATGGGTTTTCTGATGAAAATGTTGCTCCCCACCAATATTTATCCCTAGTCTTTGCACAGATAGTGTCCAAAGACGTACAGCATTTTACTGTGTCCTGCAACAGCTTTAGACAGATACTGCTCTAGTCCATGGTCTGATTGAGAACTGCATGTTCCAGCCAGTCCAAGCATAGATCTTTTACCACTTTATAGAAGCAGGTGGCAAACAGGGGACATCATACAAATGTTTTCACTATGTTATACGAGGTCAAGTGGATCCTCCTTACGTGTGCTTTTAGGGTGATTGTGCTCTACAGTGTCCAGGTTCAAAATCAGGAAAACTCAGCCTTGAAAGTAAGTTAGGAAATAATTTCTCTTTTTGAGACAAAAAAAAATTTCTAAAACAATAACTGAAGCCCTGGTTCATGATAGGTGACCTTTTTTTTTAATATGTTCCCACAATGAGAACAAAGCTGGGAAGAGAGGGGTCATGAAGTCATACAATGTAAATGTGTCCCATGAAGATACATCAGTCCTCTAAATCTAACATACACAGGTATTTTATCTTTCCACCACCTCTTTCATAGGTGTGCATGATTCAGCACAAAATAAGTGAGATGAAGATACAGAAATATATAGCTGAAAAGTGTAGATACAGAACTGTCTGTTCTATGTAAATTCACACTTAAAAGTGGCTCATAGTTACTGCTATTTGTTACTTCTGAAGTATTTTTAAAATATTGCAAGTTGTGCTTGAGTATAATCTGTGATCTAGATACAGTAGTGTACTTCAGTTAGAGACAATTACATGAACATTTTCAAAAGGTCTCCACAGGAGATAAAAGGCTGAGCTCTATAAGAAAATCTATCCTCACATTAAATCATGCTCTTTAATTGGTGCAGATCCTTGGAGTCTCTTACCTTGGAGCAGAGTTTTGGGTAGATGAGTGCTTAATGTGTTCCTAAACCCCCATCTTAGTGACTGCCAAGTCATTAATTCATTGCGATACACAGAGTTCTACCCTTGACGTGGGACAGGTTAAAGAGATCTTCATATATTAATCTTTACATTTTGTATAAACATGTACCTTGACTTCTACTTTATGCAGACCAATGTAGGGCATTAATACTTTGCAACTCATTATTAACTTTTAGCTGAGATCAGACATGATGGCAACTAATCATTTCAGGATAATTATTAGTTTGCGTGTCTCAGCTTCCCAACTTTGAAGAACAAAAGCTTGCAGGATATATTTGATAGTAAATGCTATGTATTGTTAAAATATGTTTTGTTAACGTTGGACTGATTTCTTAAAGCCTTGCATAAATGTGGTTTCACTGGAAAAGGAATGGAATAGAAGCAAATAAGGAAGTTGGGTGAAATGGTGTTTACCTTGTGACTCCTAAGTCTAAAGCATTAGATCTTCACCCACCTTCTGTGTTATAAAATCCTACGAATTAGTGATAGAAAAGTCACATTTATCTTCCTCTACCTATGTGAAATTTTTCCTCCATAATGTACTCTTTGTTGTGTTTATTTAATAGTTTTAAATTAATTTAGCTTTGATGCTTCTAGCGTTTAGATTGTAAGCTTTCTTTGTTCTGTGCCTGTATGCTCAGAACTACTAAACAGATAAAATCAAAGGTGAACTTGATCTTAATTGTACTAATAGATCATTCCTGACATAGGAAGAAAAGGTAAGGCTTCGCTGATCTTCTGCTTAGAAGCATGAATGGAAAACGTGTCTTTTTATCACAAGTACAAATAAGAAGTAACTCCTTTGAATTCCAGTGATAGCCATGGACTGAGCCTGCAGCTGAGCTGGCTTGCTCTGGCTGGTAGCAGGAGTCACTGGGAATTTCCCACCAAATCCTCACTCTCTTGTTGCCTGGAAGATTTTCCTTCAGATTTATAATAAACTTTTACTAAGCTCAGCCTAGTTTAGAGGCCCAGAAAGTAGGCATTGTAAAATAAAAAAAAATGTGGTGATAGACCTCTCTGAAGGCAACTGTTCACAGCTGTCAGTTTTAATATCCTGCTGCACCACATGGCACTCATCCACATGCACAGAGCTGTGGTAACTTTCACAGCATTTGCTAATGCTTTAGATCTTTAATTTTTCATCCTTATATTGAGACCACGCACTTTCGGAGGCAGAAACACAACATACCTCTTTGCTGATCAAACAGTCTGCCCAAAGGCATGTATCATTCTTTCCTCCAGCTTTCACAATGACAAGTGTCCTTACTAAGCTTCACAGCGGGAAGAAGCACCTTCAGAAACTTTGTCTGGAAATGCTGAGATGCACAGGTGTTATTAGTGAGTCTGATAAATGTCAGATTGCAGTAGATAGTCTGTTTATCAAAGGAAAAAAGAAGCAGTTTATTTTTCCAACCTCTGAAATTACTGACACATTATCTTCAAAATGTTACAATATTCTACAGGATCCTGCTAACATTTAGCTATGTATAGCACAACAGTTGTTCCCTTTTCAAAATTAACTGCCTAATTAGTTAATATAGTTTTACAAAATTGGAAACATTTTTTAATAAAGCAAAACCAAATTGACGTGAGCTTTTATTTTTCAGTAGTTCACTGCCCGCTTAATTAGTCCATAGTTGTATACATGTTGCTTACTCTTAGTTTCATTAATTTATGAAGTGCTGCAGTATTTGTGATGCTTACAATGTGCTAAACATTATAACAGAGATTTGAAGAAGAGAACTCACCTGAGGAGTTTTTAGTAAAAAGAATCCACTTTGGCTTCAGCTCCAGCAGATGTCTTTCCTGCCTGAAGTTTCCACTGAACATTGCATCATATTACCCTTGCAGAATATTTTAAATTGCTGAGGCTTGTTGATTGACATATGTATGACTCCAACTTTGGAGGTCATCACTTGCCATCAGTGATGGAAATGTAAGCATTATAGCTTCACTCAGTTTATTTCATATTCCTTCACAATTTAGTCTTAAATTGACCACAAGAAGTTGTAGTGATGCTGTCCTAACATGCACTGAATGATCTTGGATGCTAAATAATCCTAGGTAGGTCCATTACTTAGACAATCTGGTGTATCACACAACCATAGTCAAACACTGAGGGAACACCGAACTACAGAAAAGAAATGCTTTGTAAGACTTCTTCTGGTACCATCCTAATTTTTGAGCTACTATACAGGTAAAGAGTTGAAGTTGTAGCATAGTAGCTAGCTTTCAACCAAGGTTCAAAATTATGCTTTCAAAACCTCAGATGAATTTATTACATTTATTTAAACAGAGAGAGGCATAATTTTTAAATAGGATTGCAGTACTGTAGATTAAAATAGATGGGTAGATTCCCTGTAATTTAATTTTCAGCATTTCTAGTCTGAAACAAAGGGAGTTGGGATGCATTCGCAAGTCAGGCTTGACATTCTGCTTTCTAATATTGTTTCATGCCCGCTTGTCAAGACTTTCAACTAAGCATTGCACATTATTTTCATCAAATGAAAGAAACAAATTCATGAGGTTAAGAATAGGTGCTTGTTTGATAATTACAAACTAATATGCTTTCAATAATCTAGCAAATTATGAGCTGTCATTTACTCACTAATAAAGTGGGTTTTCTTAAGATAGAATGAGATAAATGGATTAATTGTGGTACACGCGCAAAAATAAATGATTTGCTAGGTCACATTGTTGAACACCTTTTTTAATATAGCTAGTGCTTTCTAAGATTTACAAAGCTTTGTGGAGTAGCTTTCTATGACAGACGGTACTGTTCAGAAAATTCAGTTCCAAGCTTAATCCCACTGCTGAGCTCTGGTTTGCTAAGTTTCAGTCAGAGAGAGTTGCATATTTACCCTGAACTGACTGTATAATAACAGTAGCAGCCTAAGGGGTAGGCCTTGCCCTGAAATGTTTGGTCTTCAAAATACGCTGAGAGTGATAACAGGGAAAATATATTTAACAAGGGGAGTGATAAATTTACTGTCCCACTGAACAGATCAGCAGTATGTAAAAAGCAAATGGATTTTATCCAAAGACTATTTCATCCTACAGGTGTTGATGAACTTGGACTAGGCCCATGTAATTGGTTTTTGTTCTATGTGATATTAACATGTTACTCCCCTGTCGTGGTTTAACCCCAGCCGGCAACTCAGCCCCACGCAGCTGCTCACTCACTGCCCTCCGATGGGATGGGGGAGAGAATCGGAAAAAAGGTAAAGCTCATGGGCTGAGGTAAAGACAGTTTAACAGGTAAAGCAAAAGCCACATATGTGAGCAAAGCAAACCAAGGAATCCATTTCCCACTTCCCATGGGCAGGCAGGAGTTCAGCCATCTCCAGGACAGCAGGGCTCCATCACGCCTAACCGTGACTTGGGAAGACAAACTCCATCACTCCGAACGTCCCCCCTTCCTTCTTCTTCTTGCCCAGCTTTCTATGCTGAGCGTGACGTCCTATGGCATGGGATATCCCTTGGGTCAGTCGGGGTCAGCTGTCCCGGCTGCGTCCCCTCCCGACTCCTTGTGCCCCCCCAGCCTGCTCGCTGCTGGGGTGGGGGGACAAGCAGAACAGCCCTTGGCTCTGTGCAAGCACTGCTGAGCACTAATACACATATCCCTGTGTTAATAACGCTGTTTCCAGCACAAATCCAAAACACAGCTCCATCCCAGCTACTATAAAGAAAAAAACTCTGCCCCAGCCAAAACCAGCACACCCCCCCAGCCATTTGGACTGGGTATCTACACTAAAACTTTCTGTGTTTCACTAAAACATCTATCCATCCGTGTTGATAATACAGCCATGTCCTAGATCAGATTTACAGAGCTTCGCCAGTCTGTGTGGAATTTTTCATATTATTTTCTAGATGAGGCTTTTTTCTTTCATTGTTTAAAACCTGTGTGGTCAGAGAAATACTGGGAGAATATATTAGTTGAAGTTGTCCCTATTTTTACTTAGCTGCTAAAATATCCCTTCTAACTTTTATGAGTGTGGAGCCAAAGATATGGAGTAGGTTAAAGAGTAAATGTGCTTTTAATACATCCTTCTGCTTTCACTGGAGTTTTAACAAGCCTGGAAGTCTGTTCAAAATATGGCAAAGTTCTTTAGATCTATGTTATCATTGAAAAAAAAAAAAAAAAAAATCACATCTTCTGTCTTCAGAGTTGACTGCCCTTTTCTCAAGGTACTGAGGTTTCTTTCTCTCTAAGCCCAAGAAAAGAGCCTGCTATTTGTTTATTTTAGGGGTGTGGAGGTGGGTATTTTTTTTGCTTTGGCAGACTTTCTTATGTTGGTATAGGTTATCAATGTAGCACTTAGTGATTCTCAATCCACTTTGGGAATGGGGAGCTTTTTCCCCTGTGTGATAATATTCTCATCAATTTTGGCCTTGTCATTTTTTGTTATTCTTGTTTTCACACTTCTGTGTAAAATGATAAAAGTTGTGACTCCATATGTTGTCAGTGGGCCACTTCTCTTTCTGTGTTTTTGCTGGTATTTGTTCCAACAGCAAATCTGTCCCTGAAAGTTCCTTCTATCATGTAGTTCTTCGGGCCAGTGCTTAGTAATATTTGAGGTGACTTAAGCAGAGCTATGAATAGAGAATGAGTTTGACCCAAATACAGCTGCTGAGTAGGTGTGCATCATGGTAGAAATTAACTGGTCATTAATGGACAAATCATAGAACAGAATCACAGAATAATTAGGACTGGAGGACCTCTAGAGATCATGTAGTCCAACTCCTTGCTCAAAGATCCCCATTCAAATGAAAAAATATACGAAGAACGGTGTAGTGTATATTTCATTCTGATCAAACAAGTAGATAAGTGGCTTGTTTCTTGTGCTTCTAGTATTTCTAGATGGATTTAAAATTCAAAACAGGATTTGGAGAGTTTTTTCTTGATATCACTCAGATTGTCCCAAATTATAAATCAAAAGCTTCCCATTGAAATGGGTCATAATTAAACAATAGTCTAAATGCTCCAAATAGTCTAAATAATTCTAACCACCATTTATTTTTCAAAATGCTGTATTTAGTGATTACACTTGGAGGTGAGAATTGAGATAATTCTGAAGGTTTAGCTCTGTAGATCATATTGTAGCCTGCTGAATTTTAGAAAACACATTCATTTGGTTAATTTCAGCAGTTCCAATGCAGTTATTTTATTTATGTTATGTAATTCTGGGTGATGTGGAGAGAAGATTCAGTCTTCATCACTTTGGCTTCAGGAATATGTGTTTTTAACTTTAGAGTTTTATAGAATATAAAAACTTAGAGTTACCAGATACATTAAGTTTTTAATGTTGTTTTCTAAGCTGTTTTCAAGCAATTCAAGTGAAACAGCCAAACCAGACTTTCTCTCACACTCTAATAAGCTGCCCAGAATAACTGTGTAGGCGTATCTGAGACAGACACTGTCACCATTTCCTGCTGAAGACTGAAACGCGGAAATGCTGTGCTAGAGGTTCTTCTGGCAGAGCAGGTTTGACCAAAAGTAAGACTACTGCATATCTCTCACAGAATCCTTTAGAAGCCTAATCTCCCCCTTCATTTCATTTTCCAGTCTGTTTCTTTTTCACGTGGTCTATATTGATGTGATCAGTTGTTCCTCTCAAACTTAACTTTGATTTAGAATATGGATCAAGATCAAGCAGTGTAGCATAAGGTTAATTCCTGTCAATGGTGTCCTGCTTCCTGTGAAATGAAGATACATTTGATAGTTAGGTAGCTCATCTATATCAAACTTTCTAAGCCTATTATGATCAAAATATTTTATTTATTTTACATAGAAAAGTGAAGAAAGGCGGTGCACCAAGGTACAGGAAAAATACGCCTTTTGTTTAAAAAAACCTGTTAAAAGCAAACAAGTGAAAAGAAATGTTCATGTGCTTTATACATTGTGTTGAAGTTATTAACAGGATCAAGAATAACAACAGAAAAGACTTCTGATAAATCCAAGCGTGTACAGGAGAACTGAAGCTTCTGTTAGAATTGGCCACTCCTGAGCTAAACAGGAAGTTGACGCCAAAAAGTTTTGTGAGAAACTAGAGAAAAGGAAGCAATCCAGCCCTGCAGTCACTCAATCCTGTTTGATTTACACCCGAATTTGGTTTACGTGTGACTACCAAGTCATACCTGCTATATGCTGCTGAAGTCTCTAGGATCTGCCTTTCTATTCAGATTCTTTCTCAATAATTGCTCATGGGGACCAAACCCACCATTTTCTTTTGCAAATCTTTGTTATAAACAACAACAAAAAGTTACTAGCATGGTTAGTACTTAATAAAATATGATTTGAGAACAAATTTCATTGTCCCATAATTGAACACAAATTTCATCACTGAAAAAGTCTACATCCTCAAAGTACTGGACTAACAAAATTGTACAGTAACCTATGTTAGCATAGATTTTCTGCTCTGTGTTTTCTAGGTATTTTTGGTTAGACACAGATGGAGCTGCATGAGCATGTCACAGAAGTTTTACCTTTTCAGCAGCTGTTCCAGACGATGTAAGGGCTGTTCACAAAGGCTGACTTCAGTTCAGTGAGCCTAACCTCCCCATGCTCCCTCCCTGCAGTGAAAGCCTTCCTCAGCATCAGAGCAGTCGAGTTGACTCCTGCTTTGAATTACTTTGTGGGGAAGTCTATCACTCTTTCTGGTCTGTAGTGAGATTATGTTCACCAGGTTGAATTTAGCCTTTGTAAGTGCGTTTCTCCACTTCTCTTTAGTGGTGTCTTCATCCTGCTAGTATCAAAACAAAGCAGAACCTAATCAGCATTTGGAGTGTTAAAGCTTGCAAATGGAAAGAGCAGTAGTCACAAAGTTGTCCAACCATAACAAATATTTCCTTTTTTTAGTATAAATTCAGAATATGGGTGAGGAAATTAAGGTAGCTTCTAAAATTTTGCAGGAAGAAAACTATACACAGAGAGGTACAGAAAGGGAAACATCAATGCTTGTTTTTGCTTAGGTAGTTACATAAGTAGTCCGACTATATGTTTTCTAATTAGACATCTGAAGGTGGTCTAGCTATCTTGGATCAGTAATTTAAATCTTATATAATAAATTATGGGGTAGAACATCAGAACTGAAATTACATATGATAAGAAACTGCTTTAGTAAAAATGTTAGTTAGCGGACTAACTGAAAGTTACTAGTTTGGGGACTGTCCTCGACACATTTGTTTTTCTTAGCTGTCCAGGTTTTCATCATTAAATCATGATTTAATTTCTTGAGAAATGTCAGTATAGAAATATTTCAAATTTAGAATTTCTTTCAAAATCATTGCTCTAAAAATTATATGTTTATAATAATAAAAGTAATTCCTTTCCCTTGACTGAACAAAACAAAAGAAAAATTAATTTTGGTTGGTTTGACATTGGTCTGTTTATCTAAGTGGCATCATAGTGTCTAAACTATGACTTTGTTTAAAGACTTAGATGATGAATGCTAATTTAATTTTATTAATTGATAAAAAACAATATATGAAACTACGTATGATAAACTATTTAAGTCATATGTGTAAGTGAATACATATGTGGCAAAAACTCATTGTAGATTTTGTCCCTGGTATGATAATTGCTATGAAATTCCATACAATGCCATCCTGCTTGAGTCAGTTGGCCAAGCTGCAGGCATTTCCAAGACAACACAAGCAGAACAGTAATTTTATATCCCCACCTGATATAATCACAGATAGACAGTGTGGGGGTTTTTTTACAGAACAGAAATTAAATGGTTGGGCTGCAGTTCCCGGAAAAGTTGCTCTCACTCATTATTTCTGGCTTATTTATGTTTAAGAAATAATAACAACTAAGAATAAGACACTATTCAGTAACTTGTATTGCTGGAAATGATGACTGTTAAATAGATTTTCTTTTTGTAAAGAGGTCCAATTACTCCATTATTAATGATATTATTTAAGTACTCATTAAATGTGACATTATTTAATGGGTTCATGTTAGTTTAAAACCTTCATTAAAGGATTACTGTGGGGGGTTTTGTAATCTTGTATTTTTCCATTCATCCAGTGTTATATTTCCTACTGCCCCTATGAATTCGGAAACTTTTTTATTTGGACAGTGAATCTGGGTTCTCAGGCCCCCGATGAAGGTGAAGATTATGTAGTTTTCAAGTGATATAAGAAACTGGAAACAAATAAGCTTCCTCAGTTTCCATTGTCCTCTCTGAAATTATTATATGATGTTACAGTGAAGTTTATTTGTTCTGTAGGCCTTAATATCAAGTGGCAATTTCGTGTCATGATAAAAGTGTCCCATTAAACAGCACTGAGTTTCACAATTGACCAATGCCAGAAGTAGATACAATCCCAATATGAGAAACAGGGCAACCAGGTACTTCTGTATTTAATTGTGAGTGCATCTTCTACATTGTGTGGTTAATAGAGAAGGAAGAATTAACGTACAGTTGGCATTGCTGTTCTTCCCTTGATGTTGGAGAACTGGTTATTTAATATCCTAGGACAGTAGAAAAAGAGTCTTTCATGTCTAACACTGTTATGTGTTGTAATTTTTTGTAGTTGTAATCATCCTAATTATACCTAGAGCTAGATTGGTAAGGATGATATTACTGAATTATTTTTGCCAAAACTTAGAAAATTTGCCCTGCTTTGATAAGTTTCCTGAATTATTACTATTAAGAGGTAGTTTTCATCTCACTAAAGTTTTGTGTTTCCAAAGAGAGGGTTTATATCAACAATCAATAATCAATTTCTGTCACCTTTCCACTTACTATAAGTTACTCTCTGACCAGGTTCATTTATTTCATCAGGCCTGCTTAGGAATGAGAATGTCAAGATGGGAGAACCTAATTCTGGAACCTGTTTCTGAACTGGGAAAATCTGATTGCAGTACACTGACATTGGATCCTGTATTAAGGATGTTTTGAGGATATTCAGTGAATTAATATCGTTTCTCAGGGATCACTGTGTCAGTGAAAAATAAACATATAAAGTATATAAAGCTTCCCATATTTTAAAAGTGTGTCTAAACTGTACCAGACTAAAAACTGACCTCTCTTTGTATACATGCATACATATACATGTATAAATATATGTGGATATAAAAATATTTACATCTGAGATGGATATACATACATAGATACAGTTACAGAGAAAAGAGAGAGCAAAAGACAGAGACTAGCTAGACCAGACAAGCTAGACTAAACCAGCTGAGACAGACTAGAAGACTAAGTTGAAAACGTAAGCACTGGTGCAACTTACAACAAAAAAAGCTACACAAAATGACAAGCTACAGAATGTGTGCGTATTTAAATATATTTTTTTTATTACCTCTTTTCTGTAACAGCATTAGCAAATGTGGGAACATGGTGGTTGTGCCGTTCTATTGCCTTCCTGTTTTTCTCCAATTTATTCCTGAAATCTCACCTGTTCAGGAGACTCTGTTTGCTTCCTATTTTTGCAATGCCAGCTGTTTTGAAAGTATTTCAAATGTGTTCCAAGATGGATTTATATTGAAGAAATGTAATCTCCTACTTTGCTTGAGATTCTGATTACGTATGCTATAGTTAATCTAGATACTTAGCCTCTTGTAGGTGTTCCAGGTTCATGACTGTGCTGGTTTTGGCTGGGGTAGAGTTAAGTTTCTTCCCAGTAGCTGGTATGGGACTATGTTTTGGATTTGTGCTGGAAACAGCGTTGATAACACAGGGATGTGTTAGTTATTGCTGAGCAGTGCTTGCACAGAGCCAAGGTCTCTTCTGCTTCTCCCCCCGCCCCACCAGGGAGCAGGCTGGGGGGGCACAAGGAGTCGGGAGGGGACGCAGCCGGGACAGCTGACCCCGACTGACCCAAGGGATATCCCATGCCATAGGACGTCACGCTCAGCATAGAAAGCTGGGCAAGAAGAAGAAGGAAGGGGGGACATTCGGAGTGATGGAGTTTGTCTTCCCAAGTCACGGTTAGGCGTGATGGAGCCCTGCTGTCCTGGAGATGGCTGAACTCCTGCCTGCCCATGGGAAGTGCTGCATGGATTCCTTGGTTTGCTTTGCTTATGCACGCGTGGCTTTTGCTTTACCTGTTAAACTGTCTTTATCTCAGCCTGTGAGTTTTCTCACTTTTACCCTTCTGATTGTCTCCCCCATCCCACCAGAGCGGAGTGAGTGAGCGGCTGCATGGGGCTGAGTTGCCAGCTGGGGTTAAACCACGACAGTGAGGCACAGACCATTTTCCTCTAAACTGTCCTGCAGTGATTCAAAGTGCAGAGGTCAGAACACCCCCATTACTGCTCTTTGTCAGGTTAGAGAAAATTTGTGTCATAAGCAGAGAAACCAGTATGTTTCCTTCCACCGTAGTTACTGGGATTTTCCTTGTTTCTCTTTCTTAAATCTTGATCAGCTGCTGCTTAACAATGGCTTATATCATGCTTGTGCTCATTATAGCCATGTCTCCACCCTCTTCTGCTTCCTACCCTTGCTGCATTGAAATGCTGTATTTGCTTGATTTCTTCCTTCTTTCTTCAGCAGTCTCTCTGTCTAAGCCCACACTCACTTTTTCACTGATCATTACCATCTATGACCTCTTCATATCTATTGCTTAGCTCTGACTGAATGCTGGATGCTGTAATTTGACTTTCTGCTGCTCTCTCATAGAAGCCTTTCTTCTTCTGATACCTCCCTGCAACTCCTGTTACTCCCCATACTAATGCCAACATAAACTTCTTGGATTTAGCTAAGCTAGTTAACTCTTTCCTTTTTATTTAACCAGTATCCCTTGTTAACTCTTCAAATGATGGTCACCGGTTGTTACTGGACACTGTACTCTCCTTACTCTTTCATGATGTGGCACTCCTTTTAATGTGCTCAGTTACAAATGCCTTGTCTGTGGTGGTGAACATGAGAAACTTGTCTTCTCCTTTTCCATGAAACTTCACAGCTGGATGCCATTCAGGTCCAAAACAACTTCGTTTCATGGTAAACAAGCCTTCTCCTTTGAATTGTCCCATTGTTCTGCTGTAATTGTGTAGATGAATGTGGCGTGCACAGTTTCAGGCATGTTTTAAATACCTAAGAAGCTCTGATGAGAGAACATTAGGACTACATGTAGTTTAAATTGAGATACTGCATCCAGTAGCAGTAGGGTAGGAGGTTCGTATTTTGAGGAGACCTGAAGAGTGATCAAATTCAGAAATTTGAAATTAATAAGCTGTAGCAGCTTTGAGAGACAGGATCAGTCATCTTTCCCCTAAATTGTCTACATTTAAGTGACTTATCTTTTCAGAAAATTTTCCCTCTTGACTATTGCATTTGTTGGTGGGAAACCACAAGGGAATGAAAAAAATTTTAATAGAAGTGATAGGGCTTGCAGTTCTTTTTTAGAAGCTGTAAAGTTAAACACAGGAAGAGCTGTACAATTTGAAAGATATTTTTATACATAATACTCAGAATTAAGTATAAAATAATACTGTGTTTTCATTATTACCTGCTTGCTTTTGGTTATGAACTGTGCAAAAGTTTTTAAAAATTGAAGATGCTGATTTTGGTCATTTAGTTCTTTGATTAACTGGATACGATGTTGATTACCTAAATAGTATCATTGTATGTTGTTCTAGATGACTATGATTTAACAGAATCTTTTTATTTCAACTGTATATGTCCATAAGCCTTGCTTCAAAAATAGGGACAAATAGCATATGTAATCTAAGCCTACAACTCTGTCTAAGGTATATCAAGGCAATTCCTGTAAAGTAAGTCCTCACACCTAATTTCTGAGCTGTATTTGCTTTTGTTCTTTTTTCAGTTTTATGGAACTGAATTTTTTTGGTCTATTTGATAAGAGTAATCACTATTCAGTGGTATTCTTCCCACATAGATTTCTGCAGCGCATAAGCAGATCTTACCTTAGCTTCCCCTTTGAAAGGCTGGTTAGTGGAACTGTGTTCCTAAATCTGCACAGGAGGCCCTTTATGCTATGCATTATAACACAGTAAAGTGCAGACAGCTCTAAGTTACCACTAATTGAACCTGGTTTAGACTTGCAAACTGGACAGCTATGTTACTGTAGCGTTCAACTCAACCCAATTGGTTCTACCCGGAGGCAAGGCTTATCTGTTTCCATCTAGACCTGATGCAACTGTTCTTCTTCCAGACACCAGGTAGTATTTGTGTACGCTGCTGTACTGCACTGTTGGGACATAATGGCTTAGGCTGTTGATATTGTCAAGGACCCATGTGCTAGACACCTTTGCAAATGTGCATGTGTCATTAATAACACTTTGACTCAATTTTTAACATTGAGATTAGCAGTGTGGTGCAGTATATGCATTTCTCCTCAAACTCATCTGCTTACATTTTTTGCCTATTTCACACCAGCCACCACCTTTGATTCTCGTTGTCTGCAGAAGCACCCCCAACTTTTTTTTCTGTTGGTAACAAAAAGAGGATAAAGCAAGTTACATCATTAATTAAGAAATCAGATTGGACAATTTAATACTTAGAAAGTCTCTAATGCTTTCTCCTAGGTAAATGGTGTCTTTCTGTAAGATATATGATAATATTTACAAATAAAGGCAGTTTGCAGAGAAATAAAAAGAACATACACTTATGAAATGCCAATGTCAGGAATTCATAATTTCTAAACTTCTGACCCTGATTTCTAGCAAACTGGGCTACTTCTCAATTTAATATACAGTGAGATAGAAAAAAGTATAGCTATATATATATTTGATGTTCTTAAGGTGTTTTTACAAAGCAGAGGGTTTTGACTGTGATCATATAAAAGACTATGTATTTCTGTGTGTGTTTGTAAAGCTCAAATAAGAGTCATACTGGCAATGTGCTTTTTTCTTTCTGTTGGTTTTCTTTTCAGTATACTGTACTGGCTGTGGTCAAGATGAAGTGTGTTTGCTGTTGCTGAACAGTTCTTGCACAGCATTGAGGCTTTCTTTTTTTCCCACTCTGCCTCCACAGCAAGTAGGCTGGTGGTGGACAAGAAGCTGGGAGGGGACACAGCCGGGACAGCTGACCCCAACTGACCAGAGAGATATTCCATACCATATAACGTCATATTTAGAAATAAAAACTGAGGGTGGGGGATTGGTCTTGCTTGGAGACTGGCTGGGCATCTGTCTGCTTGTGGGAGGTGGTGAATGATTGCTGTTGTACACCTGTTTTTATTCCCTTTCCTTCACTTACCAAATTGTCTTTATCTTGACCCAAGAGTTTTCTTGCTTTTGCTCTTCTGATTCAATCCCGCATCTCACTGGGGCAGGAGGAGTAAGCAGGTGGCTGTGCAGTGCTTAGCTGCTGGCTGGGGTCAACCCACCCCATACACCTTGAGCTACTGGCAGCCTGAGTACATTTCAGCACCCTCCCCCCCCGTGCAATTTAAAAAATAAAAATAGTAACTAAGAATTAGAAAGGAAATTATAACTTTGTGCTACCTTTAACAAATGCCTTTAACAAACTTTATGCACTGCAGCAAATGTAAAGTTTAACTGATTTTTCATTTGTATGAGTATTTATCCCATTACTTTCATATGATCTAGCTGAAAGCTAAGGAGGAAAGTATTTTCAAAATTTTTATTCTTTTTCTAATTTTTAGTTTTCCACCATCTTGCAGCTGATATTTTGGTTGAAGAAAAACTAGTTTTTAGGAAGGAGAGAAACATTGTAGTAAGGTTCCCTTTCTAAAAAGGCAACTGTAACAGCACTGAAATACAGCAGGAACAGGCATTTGTCCTAAGCAACTGTTCCTAACAAAAGAAGAGTTATGTTCTTCGTGTCAAGTATCTTACATTTCTTTTCTAGAAGTAAACAGTCTTCCCAGTAAAATAATAATGAATACTGTGAGCGGGTTTTATGTATGTGATAAATGTTCTGACTAATGTTTTAAATGCCTAGAAAAAAGGACCAGAAATCACCCTCATAGATTTATTAATATCATATGTATGATTAAATTTTGTATGTATCAGTGAGCAAATCTACCCAAATACCAGTTTCCTGAAATAAGTTCAACAGAATTTTCTTAGCAGATTTTTGGAGAGCTGCTTTTGGACACGCATATTGCAATATCCAGAAATATATTTTCTGCTTCAATAAAGAAATCTGTAATTTATCAGTAAAGACAACCCACTCCTTTTACTCTTCATGTTTTTGGGATTTCAAATACTAATGTAATTTGTTTGGCCCTGTCACTATTGTCTTGATTTCCCTCAGTCTTCCTCTGCCCAAGGATTATGAAATCTCTTCCCTGAATCTCACTTAACTGTGCCTTAAGGATCAGCAATGAAGGGGTTTCTTTTTGTTTTTCAGGGTATGCTTCTGGCTGAAAAGTATAATATACCTGACTCCTCAAGGGCTTTTTTTTCACCTTCACTGGTATTTTAACCTTTACTTTGCCTTGTTTTAGTGGATGTAAATTAAAGGTCACAAAATGATATTTTTATTCTTTGGTTATTTAGTATGAGATGGTAGAAATAAATCTGCATCCTGTTTTGCAAACTTGTCTATCAAAACATAGAATAGCAAAAATACCAAACATGGTGTATCATATGCAGATTTTTCTCATTACTTCTGAAACCTGTAAATAATTCCATGATTGCTTGATAAACATGGGCTTAAAATGAATATAATGTCGATTTAGGAGTTACATTAACAATAAGCCTTCCAGTTCATTTGAGGGGAAAAAAAGCCTCACTATTTTTTTCTCTATTTCTTGGTATACATCACTAAAAAGGAGAGCTGGTGAGACATTTTCTGAACACTTGTATCAGTTTTATTTTTAGAATTAAAAGCTTGGATTTATTTCTCACAAAGGGGGGGGGGGGAGAGGGGGAGAGAGACTAAACCTGGCCCTGTTGAATGTTATTAAAAAATGCAAAGCTGAATCTGGAAAGACTAATATGAACCCTATGCTTTATAAGCACAGACTTGTTGGTTGAGGTGTCCCTCTGGGATAAAGGAGGATGGCTCAGCAGCCAGTTAAATCTCCTGAACTCTTGCTTCTGTTGAAGGTTTCTCATGCTTTTCCTCTGATTTGCACACTGAAAGCACTTCAAATGGTCTTCAGGTTAGTCCTAATTTGGAATATGATATTTTTTCATCTCATTTTTTCCTTTTCAGTAAAAAAAAAGTGGGGGGTTTTCATGAGTTTTGCATAAAAGTCTGTCTTTTTAATGACTCTCTGGGACACACACATGTCAAAGAAGCTTAGAAATTATCCAGGTGCTTGCTTGACAGTGTATTATCAGCTGTTGATTCTGCCAGGCAATTTTAAGTACGTTTTTCTGACTCATTCTTTGCATGTGTATTGTTACTAGTATATGAGGAAACTGGGAGGGGTTCTTTGGCGGAGATGTCCAAGTTGGATAAGATAGCACACATCTTAGAGGAAAATTGGAAGCAGGTAAGCCTGGAAAGAAAGTCTGTACTGTACTGCAACATGCTGTGTTAACATACCAAAATGGATGAGGGATATAGAAATTTTTATTATCCATAACAGGTTGTGCTGGGGATCTGGTTTAAAGAGGAACCTACAAACTTGTATTATTTTATGTCTGATCTTTCTTTCGCTTCTCAGCTTCAACCTTTTTCTCATTGAGTTTTTCACTCAGCATGTGCTGCTGAGATACAGTGATCTGATTTTGACTCTTTGGTTTCTTCTTTCATGAACTTCAAACATATATGCCTCAGACTTGACATCTCCCATCTTGTCTTCTTATGATTCAGTTCTTCTTTCCTTAAAAAACAACAACAAAAAACTGAAAAAAACCCCAAGGTGTGCCAGCTTCAGTAAATGAGAGGTAATAAGGCTCAGTGTGTGTGTGCCAATGAGTCTGTAAAGAAAAGTTGCCACACCTTAAACCTCAAGCAGTATTCACCAGCCAACATCACTAGGATTTAGCATACCAGCTCCTATTTATTCAAACTGTTGCCACATGAGCTAATATTTCAGCCATGTTTGCCACAGACAGAACGTACCTGTTCTCAACTTATCTCCCTTTCCATTCTGAGTACTGCTATTGTAGAAGGACTTTGTCACCAGTGCCACATTCCTTGGCTTTTATCAAACAAGCTTTGACTGTGAGGAAAGCACAGCGCTGAAGATGCTTATGTCCCAGTGCTGCTATTGCAACTGATGCCTGTTTGATTTCTCTTTCCTCTTCCCCATGTGCCTATCAATGAACAGGTTCATTTTTATAATCTCTTTGGATTCAGTCACAGCCTTGTGAAACAGCAATGTATAGTGACCTTGGCAGGGTAGTATCAGACTGGCTGGGAAGGTTTTTCATTGCCCTTTCTTAGAGATAAATATTTCACTTGTAGTAGCCATGCTGAAGAAGTGCGTACTAACCCCTGCGTATAAAGGTCCATTTTTTTCCCCCAGATGTAGTTAATCTGGTTTTAACTTGTGGAAACCAAGAAGACGTTGTGTGCTAATACATTTACAGTGTGACTTTTTTAAAAGCAGGAGCACTAGAGCATTTGTCCAAGTAAGGATTTGTGAGTGTTGTTGACAGTCAGCTACAGTCAGTTTCCTAAGAGTGAAACTTTAATATGGAGATACAGTCCCACATAAACTACACACCCTAACATGAAATGTTTCAGCATGCCCTGTTCTCAGCCTGAATAAAGATGGTTCATTTCATCTTGGGACCTGACTACCAGGCTATAGGCTAGTCTGGGTGGGAGGCTCCCTCCACTTCACCTTTTGATGCTGTGCCAGCTCAAAAAAAATATATCAGAATTCCTTAGGTCAAAGAGAGGGAGCAAGAGGGAGCATGACTCTGCGGCTAAATGATTGGGGCACCTATTTAGGAGAGGGGAGATCCCTGTTCTGATTTCTGCTCAAAAGACTGCACAAGAGCCTTCTGCTCAAGAGTTATTAGAGTTCAGAGATGTGGGTCTGCCCCCCACGCCAACCCGCAGGTTGAGGAGGGCATGGAAGCCAATTCTTTCCACTTAGGTGGATCTTACAAACACTGACCTGTTGTATAAAAGAAGGGCATTGTTACCATCCGAGACATTTGTGCTTTTTAAAAGAAAAAGATAAGCCTCCTGCCAAAGTCTAGAAGACATTTTCTGGCTGTTAACCCTAATCAGCTATCAACACCTCCCTGCAACTCTGAATTGCAAGCCTAGCTTCTGAGAAGAGACAAGTTTTTATGAAGGTTTCTTCCTTCTATGTCCCCTGTTGATGGGAACTCATGCTCTGTGCAGGCTGTGCTCAGAATGCTGTGGGCTGTGAAGTACATTCATGGGAGACTGTGACAGTGATGGGACTGAGACCCACCCCAGCATGGTCCTGTACGCACTGAAGCATGTTCTTTTGGTCTTGTCTCTTGACTGTCCACCTTGGAGAACTGTTTGTAGCACGTCTGGTGGGAGCTACTTCTCTGACAGAGATGTCAGAGTCCTAATTCAAAGCAGGGACCCAGTACAAGGTCCAGGCAGCTACTTTTTAGGGCTGCAATCTGTTTTTTAGGTTTTTAACGTTACATTACCCGCTTAAGATCACACAGGGCATTTATGGTGATGTTGGGAGTTCGCTGAACTCCTAGACCCCAGACTGGCACCTTAACTACACTTTCTCCATAGCACAAAGCATTATTTGCATTTAAAAGACTGCCTTTTCCCACTCTGATGAATATTTAAAGAGAGTAATCAAGCATAGTTTTGAGAATGTTTGGCAATAGTCTGAACGATATGCTATAATAGCTTCCATGGTTTATAAACTATTATTAATGATATAACACCTTCTGTAAGTTTCTTAAATATAGAGGCTGTTGAGATACCTTGATATTCTGGAGCTTTTTATTTTTCACATATAATTGCTTTTTCCTTTACTGTTTAAATTGACAATCTCAGTTAATTTGCAGTGGGGCTTTTAGTTTCCTGTGCAAATTAATGAAGTCTACCCTTAGGCATAACTCAGATATTGCCAAGCCCCCTCAAGTCACTCCCCCAGATAACAGCAAACTGTTAAAAAAGTGTTTCATACACAGCAATACCTACAT
Organism: Haliaeetus leucocephalus; assembly: GCF_000737465.1. Taxonomy (NCBI): domain Eukaryota; kingdom Metazoa; phylum Chordata; class Aves; order Accipitriformes; family Accipitridae; genus Haliaeetus; species Haliaeetus leucocephalus. Next base: position 2,279,759 of record NW_010973034.1, on the reverse strand, counting down.
TCATGCATTTCAGCAGCTATTTTTTAATATATAAAATCAGAACACACTTCATCTCTAAAACATCAGTGGTTAAATAACTAGCTCTAGAGAACATTAAGCAATAAAAAAAACACTTCTGAGAAGCCAATGTCGAGGTTTTGTTCTCTCAGCTGGAGAGGACATCCAGGATTGTCTCTTACTCTACCCCAGTTTGTAACCTAAACCAGTAGCACTTTGATGGAACAAAAAATCCTAGATATGCAGATCATTCAATTCTGTATACAAAGTGTAGCTGTTTAATCTTTTTAGGCCATCAAATAGCTCTCTAAGTGCTGTTAATGCTCATGCTTTGTTCTTTACTTGCTTTTTTTTCTTGACTTGCATTTTAATTAAAACATTGGTGATGAACAGATATTAATATAAAAAGATCAAGAGTAAAATAACATTGTTACATTGTGCTATAAAAGCAAGCAATTTATAAAACAGAGTACAGTTATTTAATTTTCTCTGCTAAAGGTGTGCTTTCTTTGAAAGAAAATCAAGTTATTGAAAAATGAAATTCTGTGGAGAAAATAAAACAAAAAAATTAAAGAAACAGTGTTTTCTTCTCATTCAAATGAATGTGAACAGGAGGTAATTTTATTGGCCTTCATAGAATCGTTTAGGTTGGAAAAGACTTTTAAGATGGCCGAGTCCAACCGTTAACCCCGCACTGCCAAGTCCACCACTAAAACATGTCCCTAAGCACCACCATCTACCTGTCTTTTAAAC
>NW_010973034.1:2072405-2278999 GCF_000737465.1 Haliaeetus leucocephalus | reverse complement strand
TGTCTTTTAAACACCTCCAGGGGTGGTGACTCCACCACTTCCCTGGGCAGCCTGTTCCGGTGCTTGACAACCCTTTCGATGAAGAAATTTTTCCTAATATCCAATCTAAACCTCCCCTGCCACAACTCGAAGCTATTTGCTCTTGTTACTTGGGAGAAGAGACCGACCCCCACCTCACTACAACCCCCTTCAGATAGTTGTAGAGAGCGATCAGGTCTCCCCTCAGCCTCCTTTTCTCCAGACTAAACAGCCCCAGCTCCCTCAGCCGCTCCTCATCAGACTTGTGCTCCAGGCCCCTCACCAGCTTGGTTGCCCTTCTCTGGACACGCTCCAGCACCTCCATGTCTTTCCTGCAGTGAGGGGCCCAAAACTGAACACAGGACTCGAGGTGCGTCCTCACCAGTGCCCAGTACAGGGGAACAATCCCTGCTCCTGCTGGCCACACCATTTCTGACACAGGCCAGGGTGCCGTTGGCCTTCTTGGCCACCTGGGCACACATCCAGCTCATATTCAGCCGGCTGTTGACCAACACCCCCAGGTCTTTTTCTGCCTGGCAGCTTTCCAGCCACTCTTCCCCAAGCCCATAGCGCTGCGTGGGGTTGTTGTGACCCAAGTGCAGGACCTGGCACTTGGCCTTGTTGAACTTCATACAACTGCCCTGAGTCCATCGATTCAGCCTGTCCAGATCCCTGTGCAGACCCTTCCTACCATCAAGCAGATCAACCCTCCCTCCCAGCTTGGTGTCATCCACAAACTTACTGAGGGCACACTCAATCCCCTCATCCAGATCATTGATAAAGACATTAAACAGAACTAGCCCCAGTACCGAGCCCTGGGGAACACCACTTGTGACCCGCCGCCAACTGGGTTTCACTCCATTCACCACCACTCTTTGGGCTCGTCCATCCAGCCAGTTTTTTACCCAGCAAAAAGTACGCCCATCCAAGCCATGAGCAGCCAGTTTCTCCAGGAGAATGCTGTGTGAAACGGTGTCAAAGACTTTACTAAAGTCTAGGTAGATGATATCTGCAGCCTTTCCCTCATCCATTAAGTGTGTCACCTTGTTGTAGACGGAGATCGGGTTAGTCAGGCAGCACCTGCCTTTCACAAACCCGCGCTGGCTGGGCCCGATCCCCTGGTTGTCCTGTACATGCCGCGTGATGGCACTCAGGACGATCTGCTCCATAACCTTCCCTGGCACTGAGGTCAGACTGACAGGCCTGTAGTTCCCGGGATCCTCCTTCCAGACCTTCTGGTAGATGAGCATCACATTTGCTAACCTGTGGTCAACTGGGATCTCCCCGGTTAGCCAGCACTGCTGATAAATGACCGAAAGCAGCTTGGTGAGCACTTCTGCCAGCTCCCTCAGTACCCTCGGGTGGATCCCACCTGGCCCCATAGACTTGTGTGTGTCTCAGTGGTGTAGCGGGTCACTAACCATCTCCCCTTGGATTATGGGGGCTTCATTCTGCTCCCCGTCCCTGTCTTCCAGCTCAGGGGGCTGGGTACTGGAAAACCCCTGGTCTTACTATTAAAGGCTGAGGCAAAGAAGTCATTAAATTCCTCAGCCTTATCCTTTGTCACTATGTTTCCCCCAACATCCAATAAAGGATGGAGATTCTCCTTAGCCCTCCTTTTGTTGCTAATGTATTTATAGAAACATTTTTTATTGTCTTTTACAGCAGTAGCCAGATTAAGTTGAGTTGGTCTTTGGCCTTTTTAATTTTCTCCCTGCATAACCTCATGACATCCTTGTAGTCCTCCTGAGTTGCCTGCCCCTTCTTCCAAAGATGATAGACTCTCCTTTTTTTCATGAGTAATTTCATGTTAATGACCCTGAAAATAATACTATTTGAAGAATATAGGACCAGCTAGTTGAACAGCCTGAAGAAGGAAGTTAATGTGTCAAGAATTCTGTCCATAAAAGAAAGACCAAGGTAGTGAAGAAGATTTTTTTCTGATGGTTAAGTGGCATTTATATTGCATTTGGTGACACAGAAATGTCACCTTCCTCACTGGCAATCTTACCCCTTTTAAGCTGTCTCACTGGTAGGTTCATGCATGTTGACAAGAGTACTCCTCACATGACTGAGGTATGATTGGAGGCTTCCACTGTCTGTCTTGCACATTATTTGAAATGCTTAAATTCTTAATATTTCCTCGGTATCAATGATCAGCCTTCAGTTTGTTTTTTCTATTTGAACAGGGTCTCTTCCGAGCTCTCCCTCTTCATCATTAATATCTAAGGCATCAGAAGACTCTATGTGTGGGCTTCACAAATTTATTATCTTCCTATTCCTAGTATTCTGCCTCAGTTTTTATTCTAGGCTATGACTTCCTTCAACAGATTTATAAAAGGCATGATTATATTTTTGTTCTTAGATACTCTTAATTTACATAGGACAACATCAAAAGTACTACCGTTTTGCTGCAATTTAAAGTATCTGAATCACTTTAAACATTATTCATTATGAGCGATCTTTCTTAAATGATGAATACAATGCTTAACTTGGTCTGAATAGGATTTGCTCAGCAACTGAGCAACTAAGGCATTAGATTGTGGTTAATATGGTCTGCTTCTTACATGTTCAAAGCCCAACTCTGCAATTTTTAAAAATTTCTTAAACATATACTGTGGTACATTGTCAAAATGAGGTAATCACAGAGATTTTCTGGCAAATATTATTTTACTTTAATTTACCACACCGCTTGCCAAATGGCTGCATTCTTTAAGTTAAGTTATAAAAACAAGACCATAAGAGTGTGCTGTCAGCAGTCAGTTGGCAGTCTTTTTAGGTATACACGATCAAGCATGATGTTCCTTAAAACTCTATGCACTACAGCTAGTGGAAACATGGCATTTTCTAATTAGTGGTGTTGCATGGATTTTTAATGTAAGGCAAAAATTCACAGTGTTAAAACCACATTCACAATATCATTTCAGTGTAGATGTCATGAATATTTTTGATCGTGGATAACTGCAAACTCATGCAAACCAATTTGTTTTCACCTTTTAACACCAAATCCTTTCTTGAATTAATTGACATTGTTTCAGCTTAAAAACCCCAGCTTTTTAAAGTTTATCTTCTAATCTTTATTACAAACTTAATCATCAGTCTTTGTATGTGAGGTGTGTAATCTGGGATTTACTGTGAAATCTTCCATCTCCTTGTCTTGCATATCTAGGCTGTGATCAAGGGTAACATTCTCAAGATCCATTCATTAATTTATATCCCAAATCCTTCATATGCAGTCACATATTTTACTTGTTTCCTGGAGCTCATCTGCATGAGCTTGAATCCTGTCTATTCAAGCTCATGTTGCAAAAATATTATTTCTTGTATACCATGCAATGTAGGTGACATGAAAGTACTTTGAATTGCTCCTCTGGGTCTCATGGAGCCCACATTTCTTGTCTGAATTTTCAGGAGCAACTTTATGCAGATCGAGTCATCCATGTATTCTTTTTTCTTCTTTCGTAATATATCTCTCACCTTCTGTTCCATGAGTGATGTCTTCTCTCATTTCCTTCCCTTTGGTTACAGGTTCTCATATGCAAGGAAGATGAGTAAACAGACTTTTTTGTCACAAATCAGACATGGTATTAGGCTATGATCATAGAATCAGAAAATAATGTACATTGGAAGGGACATCTCGAGGTCATCTGAGGAAAAACTCCTACTCAAACCGTGGACCAGTCTATCATAGAGAATACTTATCAACTGGTGCTTATTTTTTTAGTAATAGAAAGCACACGAATTATTGGGCTAGCTAAACTTTTAGAGAATGGAGAGAGGAACAGAGAAAACAGAAATAGCGATTGAGGGCAAAAGATGTCAATTCCCCTCTTTGGAGTTTCCATTTCTGGATACTAAAAATGAAGTCCTATTCATGCCTACAATTAAAAAAAAAACCAAAACAAAGACAAACCCAAACCACAAAGCAACCTAACAACAACAAAAATCCTCAACCCTTAAGCTGATTATTTAGTATAGAGTATTTGGTGGAATGAGATGGAGTGGTTGAGTTACAGGCAACTATATGCAGTTTCTCTGACTCATTATCCCTAGTACAGTTATGGGAATTCTTGGTCCATTAACTTTGTTTTCCTATCAGGTAAACTAGTTAAATATAGTTAAATAAGAAGCAAGAAAATGCCTAAGTAAGCATGAGTGCAGCTACCTTCTTTTCCTGACTTTCCCACGTAGCTGATGGAAAGCTTACAGTGATGCTAATTGGGTCCTATTGACCCTGCAGTATTGGCAGCTCATTTTCCTATCTTAGTTGAAGCAAAGGTAAGAGTGGGTTATCTGATCAGAGGAATGTAGGGTACAGGTACATACAGTGCTAAGAGAGAAAATCCTGGAAGGAGCCAAACCTGGAGTTTGCTCTGCATTAACTTCTCAACAAGCTAACCTTAAGGAGGAGTACTACTCAGGCTTCTAATAGAATGTTTATGTAAGATATAAAAGTAAAATAAATTTTTAAAATAGCAGTAATGTGTTTCTGGAATAAAGAATAACCTTAAAGTGTATAGCTATTCGTTGAACTAGTTTAAGCAAACAATATAAAACTTGCATGCAGAGAGATGCTGCAACTAGCCAAAACCTCCTATGTACCCAACTCTCACTAGCAGGGAGACCAACTTTAGGCTGCTTTCATTTTTAATATAAAAGTTTTGAAGCTGTAAACCAATATTTTCTAAAATGGCCTGCTGTTGTCTAAGTGCAGGTCAGAGACATCAAGTCTTCTTCCTCCTGACTTCACCCACGGTCTGGTTCAGTACCTCCCCTTAGCTCCAGTTCCATAGCTGTCAGTCCCAAAAAAGCTGTGCTTTCGTGCAAATTTCCTGTTCTGCCTCCGTAGAGGGGATCTTTCCCCACCACTTTTGTGTACCTCTTTTTGCCTAACACCCTTTTTGCTGCACTGCCAATCTACTTAGCATGAATCCCATGTGCTCACCGTGTGATGGGTATACCGTATATCAGAAGCAAGTATTTTATTGTGGACCTGGCTTGAGAATAATAGAATCTAGCCTGTTACGAAGACCAAGCAGATTTTCCTGCATTCATTATGTAGGACAGGATTTTTTGCTATTGGCCGGAAGAGAGCACATGCAAATGTTACTGAAGCAAACTGTATAAGCAAAAACCAAATATAAATACTTGGAAATGCTATCCCAGAGTGTTCAAAAAGTTGCTTGAAGATAGCCTCCTAAAGTTTCTACTTCTAATACCCAGAGTAGTTCCTAAATCTACTGCACTTCAGGCCTTGGATTTGACAGAATTCATGTTGTTTCCCTTCTGCTATATGCCTGGCAATCATTTATAGAGGTTCACCAATTTGATTTGGTTTTGGTTTTTTGTACTGCTGCTTTGGAGAAGTCTGTTTCCATCCCTTGAGTAACTAATTATATGAAACTGCTTCTGCCTCGGCCCCTGTAGTACAGCATCTTCAGTGACTGCACATGGCATGTTTTGCTGTAATTATGAACCTGGTTATCTGAATACAGGATACATTTACCTGTGCTGCCACTCTGAAATTTTCCTCACCCTGCACGGTGTTTACAAGCAGCCTGTCTTGCACACTGTTATATACTGAACTTTATAGCTTTAGGTTAGATTTTTGCTTTCAGAGTGAAGAAAAATCTGTGTAGGACTGTTACACGATCTTTGCTCAATAGAGGGCACATGCTCCATTTTCCTGATACTATTTAGCAATAAGCTGATTAGATTATCAAGTGTTCTTGAGAAAAACATAAATATGGTAGTTTCATAATTTCTTGATGTGTTAGTCCATCTTGCTCAAGACTGAAAGCAGAATATGCTTCTGTTTGTGTTTTCTTTCTGGAAACTCTAAAAATCTAAGAAAAGCATGGCATTTTTTTGGTGATCCTGAGAAAGTAGGAACTTGTCAAAAATGGTAGCTACATTTTCTTCCTGAAATCTATATTTAATTCAATAACTCTTTTCTTTGCATGCATCTCCAAGGCTTGTCAAAGTTACTGTAAAGCGTTTTAAATACTGAAAATGTTGAAACTGAATGGTGCCCACACTTCTCCTGCAAAGTTTACAGTTTCTCAAAGCAGACTTTGTACAAATCGATATACTTTCTTAGTAGAGGGAGTATCAGAAAATGTGGCACTTAGTCCTGCAAATCAATAGTTGTTGGCATACCACGAAGTCTAGCTTTCTGAATAGTTATACTCCAGCCATATATATCTAAGGAGTAATACCAAGATGAATCCATTAATCTGTTGCAGGGGTACTTAAAAAGCTGATTTAGCATGATATGTTTACCTCCTGTCATTTTGATAACAGCTAGAAATAGCTGCTGATGAAAATTACAGTAGACGTGTCAGCTTAAAATCATTCTCTGCAGTCTCCCACAGCAACCAGAAAGTTCTCATAAAGCTCTTCCAGTATATGAAATGGGAAATTACCAGCTGGGAAGCCAAGATGCACCATAATGTTCACTGGTAGATGTTTCAAGGTATTCCTTGGAATACTCTAGTTGTTTGATTAAATCACCTTTCTGACTTTTTTTCTGTGGGCAGAACAATGTAAAGAAGCATGTAGCTCTGATATCTGGATGTGTGATAGACTTGCTTGACAGAAGGTAACTTTCAAGACTGCTGCACTTGATGTTGTTTCAAAAGCATCATAATGAAAGTCTAGATTATTATAGTCCCAGCAGAATTGCTGGAATCTGTTTGAAACAGGGACTTTCCATGATGGAGATAATGTCATGCAGCAGATGGCTTGCCGTTGCAGGACTTGACTCTATACAAGAAATGGCTGGCAAGATTGTTGCAACTTTTCTCCTTTCCCTGGCATATAGGTGCAATCCTATGCATTTCATTTAAGTTAGTCCCACAGTACTATATTAATAAATGTAAGGATAGTAAAATACATGTAAATACATATGCATGTCAAATAAATAAAGCAGGGAAGGCCAGTTTAAGGTCTTCATATTCATGTTGGTAAGATATTAGTCATGCAGATTTTGCTCCCGAAGCTAATGGGTTGACTCACACAGGGGAATAAAACAGTGAAAATTTGGCCCTAGGTGACTTCAGAAACACATTATACTCATGGGCTGAAACAATTATAATTTCACAGTGGCAGTTTAGCTTTAAAAATGTCATGTAAAACACTGCAAAAGAACCTAATCGTGATGTGACCAGCTTAAGTTTAAAGCAAACAGTTATTTAATTATTTAAGGGAAAGAGTTTAAAGTTAGGTTAAAGTTTAAAAGAGTTCTTTAAAGCAGAGAGTTACTAATTAGAACCCCACAAATAATTGTCACTCTATCATTTAATGTTGCCCCCCTTGTACTGCCATTCTACTGCATAATAACATAGGTTGTATTTGGCTTAAGAATTGTTTTTAGATAATTGTTTTTCAGTGACCGTCATACAACTGACGTGTTAAGCTGTTAAGCTGTTCCACTCTGCATAAAGTGTTTTGTAGCTCATTATTAGTATAGTCACCTCAGATGAATTAGTGCCATATACTGAGAAAGAGCAAGATGTTTGTACCTTTGTCTGCTGTGTCTTAGCTAAGTATCCTAACTACTAGGTTTTTAAATATTCCACAGGAGGGATTCATTAGTCTTTGAACAGTTGTTTTTTTTCTTGCCAGCTATAGCTTAAGTATTCATTTTGGCAAATAAGTTTCTGAATAAATATTTTACTGATGGAAAATCCCTGTATGTGGAATTTTACAGAAGAGGGGATGGTTATCATTAGTGCTCTGTTTATCCAATCAGAAATAGTAAAGGAAAGCCACTGTTGGGGATTAGGTGTGATAATGTTGGTGACTGGTAGACAGAAGTACTAAACTGTTAACAGCAGTATGTTTCAGCCTGGTTTTTTTCACGAATGAGAAAAGCCTGATTTTTCTAGGAAGGTGCACTTTTTTATTACAAAGGAGGTGATATGTTGTTGTGATGGTGGTGTGTTGCAGTTTGTGAACCCAATTTGAACTATCCAACATGGATAATCATTTGCTATCTTAATTTTCTGAGTTACGTGCCTCGAAGTGTTATGCTTCGGGGTGTACTGACAGTAGGCAAATCCAGTCTATGTAGTAGACTAAATGTAGTCTGTCCAACCCCTTTTGTAGCATTATTTTGTTGTCAAATATTTCTGATTGTGTTGTTCTTGCAATGCTGCCCCTGGTGCTTTTGATGAACCTTAATAGGTCTAAGTCCTGAGTCTTAGATTTATGGATTAAATAGAAAGAGTTAGTGAGAATTTGCCCATGTTTGGGCAGATACAAGCAGGGATCTGCAAGCAAAACTCACGTGTGTTCAGGCTGCCATCACTACTAAGTTTGTTTCCTGATACTCTAATGAGAATGTGATATATGCCTGTTACCAGGCCTTTTCACAAACAGAGCAAAGTACCATCAGGATATTGTCCTTTTGCACAAGAGTAATGCTCTTGCTCCTTAGAAAAGAAGTTACCTAATCTTAGAGTGAGTCAGACAGTTTAGAGGCTAACCTTTTTGTCATACTTTCATTGCAAACACTCCAGAGAGAGATAAAAATGGGGCATGGAGTTAGTTTTGTAGCCAAGAATAGTTCAGTTTGCAAAAGGACAAACAAAAATCATTAAAAAGAGCGTCTTAGGTAATCGTTCACAGGCAGAGAGTTTGGAAGTTGTGCATTGGCTTTGTTAACTTTTTTTCATTCTCAGTAAATATAGGTATGTGCCAGCATCTCCAGACCCAAACATTCTCGTTCAGCTACCACGTGTTGAGTGTGTGGGCAAGTCACCTTTGTATCTTTCCAGAGTTCATGCTGAGGTCTACTTTGTGTTCATTCTTCTTGTGTTTCCCAGGAAACAGAAACAGTGTAGAATAATAGTGGTTTACTAAACAGCTGGGAGTATTGTGTTTGATGGCAAAGTACATTGTATGCCATGACCATGATGATATTTTTCCTTGGCTGTGTATAAGCATCGTTGAAAGTTTTTTTACAAATTTCAAATACCAAATAATAACTGTTTTTGTTGGAAGTCAGAAGAAATGTAGGAAATCTTGTTTACAAAGCACATACAGAATCCCATTTTGGATTCTCTTGCAAGAATATACCATCAGTGCCTCCTATGTAGTTGGGAGGTGCTGCCTTATGTGTATCTCCTGTGTGATGCTGGCTTATGTTTCCAAAATGAATATGAAGAAAGGAATATAAAGGGCAACAATATATAAGAAGTAAATTTTACTTTTCTACTTTACTCACACAAACAAGCAGAGCTGGAGGGATTTTGAACAATTTTTTTCATTTACCAGGGTAATTAAAAAGGATGAGGTATTCTGAGTCTTAACAGACTTCATTTTTCAATGAATTTGCTCGAAAAGCTTGTATCTTTTTAGAAGAGATTACAAATTTGATAGTTGTTCACAATGTTAAAATTATGAAACAACAGTAGACCTCCATAAGCTAAAATATCTATTATGTATAAACTCTATCTATAGTAGGGAAAAAAGTTTGCTTGTGTTATACATTTATTCAGGATTAGTAAAACCACAGAAAATCACAGTGAAAATCAGAGACTTTAAAGCAGTGAAATTCACTGAGATTCACAGCAGTGGAATAGCAGGGATTAAAAGTCAGATAAGGATACAGTTTGTGAGTGTTTTCTTGGAAGAGAATGTCTTTCTGTGACTCAACCTGGTAGAGAAAGAGAGGAATTATCGAAACATGGTGAGAAGCAGGAGACAGCAGTTAGTGTCTTTGGCTTAATAATAAAGGGCATAACTGGATAATAATTCAAGTTTTGCTTAGACACCTTTTGGCCCTCAATCCAAAATACAGTACCACAGATTTTTAGGCGGAGGAGCTCCTGCTCACTGTGCCTTTTCTTGTGCTGTGGAATAATTCGAATCTGCTTGCTCAACGGGATTCATGCGTGTAAATGGCCATTAGGGCACAACAGCTTCTGTGTCAGATATGTGACACAACCGCTGTGTTGCCCTTGAATAACCATTCTGCAGAATAACATTAGCTTAACTTAATTTTCTCCAGAAGACATTCCTAGGTTAACAGCAGGCTCTCTGGAAGAATTTTAGTTAATAATTTTCTTGTTGGCAGGTCATGTTATACCAAAATAGAAATACTGTGCTCAAAATTTTAATTTCAGTCAAAGTTTCCAATGGGTAGAACTGAAACATTTTGTTTTATTGATCCAGACCAGCTATTGGAAATCTAGAGTTGGCAAACTCTATAAGAAATATCTTTATGGAAAGATCTCAGATGTTCACCTATGGCACTTAGATCATGTAATAAAAGTTATACTTCATGGTTTGTTAAGGTACTTTTCTCATGATAGCAAAAGAAAAATAAAAACTACTCAACATCCTTACTGTACAGAGTTGTAGAGAGCCAAACAGCAATGAAACAAGACAATCATGCTTGAGCCTTCCAGGCTGCCGATAGTCCTTAGCAAGGGGAACCCATAAGGTAGGGACACCAATGATGACAACACTCTGGCCACAAAAACGTGTCACTTCTCTACCTTCTCTCTGAGAATCTTTTCTTGTAATGTGTGACCATTCCTTCTGCTGCCCCTATCGATCCCTACTCTACTGTTCACCTTGCAACTTCAAAATGAGTGAACTGAGAATGCTATAAGGAGTAGTTAGAGGTGTACCAGGAAGTCCTGGGATGAGGTTCATTCAACACATCTTCTACAAGTAAAGCTTCCACAAGTAGCCTCTGCTGCAATTTAACATTATTCTTTCATAGTGGCCATGACTCGTGACATTAATACCTTTTTGTTGATATTGCTGTGTCAGCATAGACTTTTTGCAGAGATGTCTAGGGGACTATAGTAAAAGTAATCAAAACTCCTCAAGGCAAAAAATTATCATATGTGTTGGCATAAAAAGTTTCAGCCAGCTGGGTGTCTCCTGAGTCAAATAATATGATGAAACTAAGATTGGCAGATGAAAACCTCCTGGTGTGGAAGTGTCCTGATGTCTTCTGATTGCTATGGTAGGAAAAACAGAAGTGAAAACACCACTAGAAAATACTACGCTAAGTCTTTTTATAGGCTGATGTTTCGAATGGTGTCAGTAGATTGTAAGCTGTAAATTGTAAGCTTCTGGCACAGGGTGTAATATTCCAGAAAAAGAATATTTTTTTCCACAGAATCAGATTTAATGTTTAATAACAAACAGTGTGAATGTAGCCCAGTGAACTTTAACACATCAAGGACAGTGTTCTCAAATAAAGTGGCCTGCAAAGGTGACAGAGTTCAGTTCTGGTCTTGTAGACCTTTGAAGCTAGTTTGTTTAATTTGGGGCAAGTTTATATACATGAAAGAGAACTGTATATTTTGGCTTTGGAATCTAGATTGCTGTTTAACCACCATTCATAATTATGGTATTACTTATTAATCTTTGTAGCCTTAGGTCAGTAGAGTTCTGAAATGCAGCTGCATGACTCAAGCATGACAACTTGTCTCTTGTTCTTTCAAGTGACAGATCATTTTAAAAATAAGCACAGCAACAGCATGTAATACTTATGTGTCATTTTTTTCACAGCCCATTGCAAAGTGCTTAAAAAAATATTTGAAATCTCTGTGTTATAGATGGAGAAAGTGAGAGGCAGAGAAGCATCCTTACTCTTCTGTGAGTCCTTACATTAGGATAGGGCAGAGCCAGGATTCAAACCTCTGTCCCTTCGGTCCCAGTCCAGTGCTCTGTTTACTCCAATGTGACAAGAATCACAACATAAGCATATTCTTCATAAAAAAATCTAAATTTTGTCTACCAATTCTATAATCCTGGTTTGTCTTTAAAACACTAACCCAAGTTAAGATCTATACTGCATTCTGACTTGCTTTTCCAGAAATTTAGTCCTCTAGCTATTAGGATTTTATTTGAGATATTCCACTCTGAGGAGGCATTTCTACCTTAAAGAGCTTCCCATTGACAGCAGCTCAAATTCTCTGTTAAATTTTCTGTTAAAAAGCAGTTCCACTGCCTGAGAGTAGCTTGCTGGAATTCAAGCCTGTGAAGGGTTATTCGGGGTTGGTATTCCAGTAAGCAGTATTCTTCTTGTCTGTTTTTAAATTGATGCTATATATTAATTGTCAGCTTAAGATGTTAATGTTTAAACAAAGTTCCTTAAATAATAGTAGCCACTTTTAAATTTAATATAGATAAAAGTAAATATAGTGATTATTTTTTATGCTTCTAAAAATAGTTTACTTGAAATTGTTTAAAATTCTGCCTGTCTGCAGAGCCCTCTCTTGTTTTCCTGTGTATTTTCCTAGATTTTTCCACAGTAAATAGGATGCTAAATTCTTACCACAGGGCAGACATTTTGTAATTTTCCATGTGCTACTTAGCATTTTATGTGAGATTTGGAATTAATCACTTCTACAGCTCTCCCTCATAATGTGGTTTTATCTGTTACTGATTGACCAGGGTAAGTAAAAAGTTCTTAAACTATTGATGATGCTTTTCTATAAATTAACAATGCCATTAACCTCAACTCAAACAATTAATTATTTTCCTGAAAAATCTCTCCCTTGAGAAAGGGGTTGAAACCATAAAGTCAGAAAGGTTGTTCCTATAGTAGCCCTTGCAGTGCTAAAAACATACTGTAGTTACATATAAATACCTCCTTTTGTTTCAATGTATAAATTTACAAAGGAGTGAAGTGAGTAGTTGAACACCTTAGGGAGCTATAAACAATTATACTGCAGCCAGAAGCTTCAATCCTTTTTCTGCGGGAAAGAAGACTTTTCATTTTTGTTAGCAGCTGGAACAGAAACAGGCAAGATTGGTTCCAGTGGTTCCATTGGTAGCTTTCCCATTATCCAGACAAGGAAAAGGGGGCAAAAGGGGGAGGAGGAAATTATTTTTAAAGAGCCTGATTTTGTGTTCACAAACAGAATTTTGCAAATAGTATCTTGTTTTTCTATTATATATGCTGGAATGAAAAAACCCTTCCCCAAAATACAAACTACTTCAGTAAATTTATATATGTTAAGAACTAACCATATTTTAAACTTCAGTAATGAAGTCTTGAGGTAGTTCATGAGTGGAACAGCCATAGTCTCCTGTCTCCAAATAAATTAAATGCCAATATCAGAATGTGCAAAATGATTAAAATAATTTTCTGATTACCCTGAAAAACATTTCTCTATATGAGCTCCACATATAATCATTAGAAACTGTGAATGTTTAGTTAATGCTGATTCAGGAGGAGTTCTTCCACTTTTCCCTTCTTAAAAAAAAAAAAAAAGGAACAGTTATAATTTACTAGGATGAGGGCAGGGATGAAATGGAGTTATGCTGAACTATTTAAGACTTATTTGCAGGTCACAGAGTACCACAGAGGTGAAAACTGAGTAGGTTATGCTCACTGTCACAACTCTCTGTTCTTCAGTGAGTGGTGACCATTTCTTACCTGCAGTAGAAAGCACCAGTCAGGGGGCAAATGGTGATCAGGAATCTACTGTTTATATTGGCTTGTGTAAAAGGCAGTGGACCTATGGGTTATGTTTTGTAAATCTATAATAAAAGCCATATTCAATGTCATATTGTATTTATAAACTAATCATACTTTCATGCAAGTCTTTTCTGGAATTTCATGCATAGCTGAATTTGTTGTAGGTGGGATCAACTCTTGTCTGGCACTAATGACAGCATTTGCTGTTATCATTTCACTTCCTAATTTGATACCTTGTCGCGAAATGGATCATCTAAAGAATCACCTTCAAGGGTATTAGCAAAACTGATTTAATAGGAATTTATAAAAGCTCAACGTCACAGAATCTGATGCAAGGTTCACTCTATTACTTAATACATGGATGAAACATACACAGGAAAATTAAGTTAGAATCAAACTAATATTAGGTATACAGAGACTGAAGACACAGTAGAGTAAAAGAGAAACATACAAAAGAAAATTGAGTTAGAATTGATTTCTCGTTATTTGTGCAGAGATGGGGAATGTAAAAAGGGTAAGGGAGACCCTCCCGTTGAGTCACGAGGTTCAGAGAAGACCCCCTTGCTCTCTAAACTCCTGTCGGAGTCTAGGTGCGGCTGGGTCGACTCCTAGTCCCAGACTTGGTCAACGGTTTATGTCTAAAGGGAATATAATAGCAGCCTGAAATTTATTCACAGTTGAATAAAATTCACAACAGCAACTTATGTACAGATTAGTACACTTCCTATAGAATATTCAGGTTAGTACACACACACACACATGCACAAAGACACTAAGAGATATAGCATCATAGAAGCAAGTGAAAGAGGTATACCCGTTAAAAATTCCCCTTGAGTTCAGTGAAAATATTCATGTTGAATGTTTCAGCACCTTTCTGAACGGGTGAAGGGTCGATCCTCAGGGAGCAGAGAGTATCAGCCCAAGTCCCATTGGCTTTTGGTGACAGACCTCCGATGTGCGCCAGCCGAAGAGTCTGCGAGCTCCGAGAAGTGTCCCCCGCAGAGGGAGATGCTGGTTGCAGCCCACTGTGGTCCGGGAATGCTCAAAGGGTTTCACTTAGTACCGCTGCTTATAGGTTCGGGATACGATTGGCTCCAGCCACCAACAAATTACTGGGATTCCAGCTGTGCTGGTACCGTTTCATATGAGTTACCATTCCAAGCCTGTCAGGGAATGACTTAAGATTCAGATACGGGATGCTCTAAGGCTGTCAGGAGAGGACTGAGATATGTCCCAAGGTTGTCAGGAATTATCCCTACTCTGCCTTGGTACGGTCGGTGCAGCTCCCTGTCTTAGCTGTGCAAGAGTTTCTGGTATGGTCAAGGGATGCTTAACCGCCCGACTCATTACACTTACGCTAAGGATAGCGAGACTGCCTGCGTTGGTAGATCAGCCCAGAGGGGGGTGGAAATGCACCACCACATACCTGTATTCAGTGCACATTAGGAAAACATGCCTGTGCACCAGGGGAGGGTGGTTTTCTTTGACCACAGTGCCTGCATGTTCAGGCAGAAAAAGGCCATGTTTTGCCTATCTTTAACAGTGCATTATACTTGTAGGAGTGATTGCTTTGAAAATCACACTTACTTAAGGATATATACTAGCTATCTAATACTAAAATTGCCAGCACTATTATGTCCATGATCTCGTACTGATTTCTCACACATTCTGTTGCAAGAATATTTTTCTGGCACTTAGTCTATCTTTTATAATGCTGCATTCATTTCCGTTTCACCATTGGGAAAAATGGAAGATAATGCAGTAGGACACATACTTTTTCTTCTCCTCCTGCTTATAAACTTCAGATATTTGAGATTATACCGATTACCTATAAACTGTATTCTTGAACTTCTTTGTGTAGTAATAAATTTCCGTCTTCCTGACAGCTAGAGCAGTCTTTTCTACCCACAGCACCACCTACTGAGACACGGTGCCCAAAGTGCTGTCTCCTAGCAGTCAGTAATCTTGTCACTTCCACCTTCTGTTTGCATGTCGTAGCAAAGTTCTTTGTAATTGGTCTTTGTAACGTTTTCTTGCCTTAAATAACAAATAAAAGGATGTTAAAATTCAAAAGGAAAGAAAAGGAACATTCCCATTAAAAGCATGTAAGGTATTTGTATGGTGGCATTTGTGACAGATTTATTACAGTGTCTCAAAACTGACAAACCAGCCTGCAGCTGTGAATTAATTCTCTGTAGTGACACGAATAATGTGAAAAACATTTAAATGTACTGGCTGGATAAAGCTAATAATACTTCTTCTATACTTCAAGTTTAAAATACATTTCATTATGAAGCCATCTGATTATCTGGCAGAAATATTTTAAGACAAGTGGAGAATATTTTAATTTGGCTGATACCTGGCATTTCATTCCCACAGAAAGCGTTGAAGACTCAAATAAAAATACCTTCAACCTCTATGTACAAAGACTGGCACATCTCTGGTGAGCATAGGTGCCAAGTGCAGATTCACTGCTGCAATCAGCGTGGCAATGTTTTTACTTAGCTGTCCGGCAACATTATTCTGCCAGAGCAGAAAAACATATTGGGAATTAAACCTTAACTTATCACCCAACTAATAATTATTAATAATGTTTTGGGGGGAAGAAGTTCTGTTACATTTTTTAACTAAGCTGCAACACAGTTTTGAACTCTGTAACACTGCGAACAAGCTTTTTCTCTTAAAGGATAGTCAGTTTATCAATAAACTCTGTTTTGGATTAATTTAGACATGAAAAGCAACTGTCACAAGTCCAAAATATTAACTTGTTGCATGCAATGGTACTGCTTCTGAGTATTGACACAGTTTTTCAGGGCTAGGTAACGCTTTTTGTGTGGTTCCTCAAAACATGAATAATATTAATTCTCTGTGTCACTTGAAGTTGCTTCTGGCTTCTTTCTTTGTAGCCCCTTCCTGTATTTCCAGCTGGTGGTTTTGTTCTTCCATGTATCTTCCTTCCATTCCTAAAGATAATTTTTAATAAAATATTTTTATTTTTAGGCTGCATATCAGGAAGAAAAGAAATTGAGAACTTTAAGTCAGGGAAGATGGTGGGAAAAGGGAGAGAAAAGTGGAAGCCAAAGAATACTCATTTTCAAGTCAGCTTCCCCTGTGACTCATGCTTCACCAGTCTGGCTGAATTCCTTTGTAAGGGTCAATTCAGGCCTAGAGGAAAGAGGTTTTTAGAAGAATAAAAGAAATGGAAACCTGTTTGATTGCTCTTGGAGCATAAAGCTTGAGATTTCACTGTGCAGCAATGTCCTAATGTGAGTGCATGCTAAAAATATGTTCTTCTCCAAGTTTTGTGGCTTGCTAACTTCTTTGGAGATTTCAATTCATAAACTGGTTATGTTAGTCCTGTGCAAAGAACATAAGCAACCTTCGTTTCAAAGGCATGTCTTGTAGTCACGAGACTTGAGCCTAGAAAGAGCTGGTCTTCAAGAAAACAGGTGGTCTTCAAAGATTTTCTCTTCCTGAGGGGCATAAACCATGACTTTTCCTCTCCACCTATGCTGTGATTCAGACTTTCTAAAAATGCTGCATTGCAAACTCTCAATTTAACATTCCTCTGATCCTCTGCGACATTATTTCACCCTTAACCTTTTTCTTAATTCTTCTTCCCCTCTCCCACCTCTGTACCAACCATCTCTTCCTGCATCGTATAGTCAGAGCCCAAAGCAAACAGTGGGTACTGGTTTCATTTGGTGTGTTCTGCCGTGTTGTTTAAATATAACGAAAAACAAAAGCCACTTTGAATGAAGGTAGATATTTGCAAAATTGCTTCCTGAGAGTAAGAAGTTTGATGAGATTGAAGATAATATAATGGCAGTCTACATTTCTGGAACAGAGGTAGAGATCAGTGTAATAAAGTATGATAAAAAAATCAGAATTCAGAGACAAAAATGAACACAGGACAAATGCCAATATATTTATAAAAACGTACTCATTTCCATCTCAGTTTTATGGCATTACTGTTGAACTGCTTACTTCAACAGAAATAAAATATATTGCTCTGTCAAATAGTAGAGTATGCTATCAAATGTAATAAACAGTTGCTTGGTCTTTACTTGGCTCATAATAATCTCCTCAGAAATGTCTTTTGTTTTCACATGCTCACTATCATCAGAGTATTACAGAAGTGATTGCCTCCTGTTTTTCATTTGAATATTAATTCCTGAGGGGTGTATTTTTTTGAGTTTTAGTTTTCTAATTTCTGGTCAAAGCAAATATTCTTTAATTCTACTTTAAAGGGATTTGTTGCAAGTTAGGGATTTTGAGAGCAGAGAGTGCTATTTACCCATGGTCTTCGTTAGAGGGGAGTGAGTTGATACTCCTGGTAAAATGGTAAGACCGCTGTTGTCATCCATCTTTTCTGAAAAAATAAAAAGGGAACAGAATTTATAAAATCAGCCAAAGTTGATTTTAATATGAAGAACAGGCCACTTCTAATGTGTACAGCTGAAAAAAAAAAAGTCCTTTTTATTTCCACAAAGGCCTCCTGTATTTTCAGTGTAGGAATTCCAGTGATGATACGCATAATAGTGCATAGAAGTATAGTAAATCATATGAATTGCTACATTTCTTTGGAAATGCTTGATGGCAATTTCCTTTCAGATCTGTTTAATTTAGACAGTGACAAAACCACTAGAACACATATGATGGTGGGGGATTTCCACTTAATTAGATGACTTTCGCTTTCACACTGAACAGATATGCCCACTGAGAGGCAGTCTTTACCCACGCTCCAATCTGAATGCTCAGAAGAGTGACATTTCTTAAAATTGATTTATGTCGGGTTTTTGTACCTATTCTATGTGGACTTTCTTTACAACTAATTTACCTAAGGAGGGAATGAAAGGGAATCCTATATTTCAGTCTCTAAACTGTTTTGAATTAATGCTGTATCTTGAGCTGCCACATCAATATCTGCAATATGCTACAGATAGCAGCAAATGAAGTATTAAGTAAACAGGTTTGAGATTGTGGAGCGAAAAAAGTATTAACAGAATTTTGGGCTCATTTTCTCAGCATAGATGCTAATTTTTGAAACATTAGAGTTTTACATTTGCACTCAAGAGACAAAAATGTGGTAAAACATAGGAGAACAATCCCATTTTTTTAATCTACTAATTTATACTTTGTAATAGAAATGGTTGAAATGTCTAATCAAGTGGAGTGAAAAGTAGGATTTATGTTTTTCAATTACATTCACATTGCTTCCAAATGAGATTCTGAGCTTGGCTGCTGGCTGTGTGCAAATCAGGGAAGCAGAGGAAAATCTGCATTGAGGTATCTGGGTCTGTGTAGGAAAGGTTCAGCCTGGCATAGGCTGTACACCTGGGGTTTTAATCTATTTGCCTGATTCTGTATTTTCATGCTGTACACTTACATCCAGTCAAATAAAAAGCAGAGATATACATGTTCATAAATACATGCTAAATTATAGTATGATTCATGTAGCAATACTGCTGTAGCTGCAGTTTGCTCACAGCAAAATTTGTAGGACAAGATAATATCTCTCATTACACCAGCTAGCACAGCTGGAGAAAACTGGGTATGTCTTCTAATATGCAAACATTTTTAGTGATGAAGAACTGAAGAAGGAGCTGGTGTCCCTCAACTTCTGCATTCTTCTACTAATTAGGTGGTTTGCACAAATTTACTACCTAAGCAGACGGCTTTTTTTCACTGTAAATTTTGTTGGTTGCCAGTGACCCAAAGGGGCCATCATGGCAGCCTCCAATCACTGGAAAATTTTAGGAGAACCCTACTTTTTTGCCTAGTACTTTTCCCTGAACTCCCATCCAAGCGACTGTGCAATGCAAAAAATGAAGCATATGAACCTAATCTTATCCAGTGTCATTTTATTCATCAGGCCTTGAAGAGTAAGGATATGCCTGTGTAGTCCTTTCCTGGCAGACATAAGTATACACTTGTCATGCTTCAAGCTGGAGTCAGGCCAGCTCTGAACAAAAACTGTTTAGCTGCAGTTAGAGTTGCTTTGTGTTCAAGCTAATGTGGGATTCAGTGTCTCAGCAAGACTTATTTTCTCAAGTACTACACAGTGTTAGCCAAACTATACAGCTTTTGATGTGGAGCTAGCTCATACTCAGCTGACTTAAAGCATAAGGCAGATGAAGTCACATCTGTGTGCAAGATACAAACAAATTAAAACTGATCTTATGCAACATGGGTAATGGCCGTGCATGGCAGAAAGTCTGTCCTCACTGCCCCAAGGGGCCTGCGGACATATATTTGAGCTATTTGCAGACACAACCTTTGGAGGTGGGTAGCAGAATGGTGAGGTGCAGAAGGGGAGAGTGCAGGAAGGTACCTGCACCGATGAGGTTAACTAAGGAACTAGAGGAAACTAAGTTGTTTTCTTTGAAATGACAAAATTCAGTTTTGCTTTGCTGTCAAGAAGCAAACGCAAGAAAGCTCATCCACAAATGCAGTATGGAAGTGGCATGGAATCAATGCAAGTTTGGAGTTCAGAAGGTATTTCAGTGATAGCAGTTGACTACAAGAACATATTAAGAAGAAACAGAAAAGCAAAACATGTGGTGATGAGGTCATTCCAGTTAATAAATTAATGTGCATAAGCTACTTTATGCACATTTGACCTTCTATGTTGATTAATTTAACACATGGGAGGGGTCTGAGGAGAGCATTTGCTATTATTAGTATAGTCAAGCATAGGAAGTGTTTGAAGCACTTGGTCACAGCAAAAACATCCCTGTTTCTGTAGGAACAAGCAAAATGTTGAGACTAAATACAGAAATGATCTCTAAAAGGTGACAGGTTTGAGATGTGTGACTATTTAAGACAAACATTCTTTGTGTTTGGCTTGTGTTGCAATAAAAGATAAGGAGGATAATACAACATTCCTAGAAAAAAAAGACTGCAGAAAAAGTGCATTTGTTCACATCTTGAAAGTAAATGTGGTGATTAATCACTTTAGAACTATCGGTTAAGCAGAGAGGGTGTTTGCTTTCTTACATATGCACCCATACACAAAGCCAATTCTGCTCAGCCTGTTTTCCTCGCATATGTGATTTAAGTGTACGCTCTTCAAAGCTGGTTTTCAGAACTGTAGTTTCTGTCTTGGCTCTTTTGCCTGCAGAATTACCACACATCCATGAGAAATATTCATCATTTTAGGCCTGCTAAACGTAAACAGCTCTGTTTTACAGCAACAGATCTGCAGAGGAGCTGCAGTCACCTCAGGGAAGGAATGTAAACTGGGCTGTAACCGAGTTATTGTTTGAAGAGAATTCTCCATTGCACTGCATTATACAGTATATATCCTGTCAAGTCAGAAGATTTTCTGTTCTTGCAGCTTGTTTTGTCAGTCAGCTAGTGGTACACAGAATGGTCCGGATATCAGTTTTACTATCATTAAAAAAATACAAAACTCATGGTCATAATATATGACAAGCTTTCCTTACTGTTCTAGAAGGTACAGTAGAAGACATTATTTTTGAGCCTAAAAATTTCATAGCATCTTAATCACCCGTGAAATACATTCTTGTCTAAAAGTGATTTTTGTACAAGGAAGTTCATTTAGAAATGAATTTGAAATGTTTCCAGTTAGTTACTTTTTCTGGTTTCAGTGTGACACTGTGAAAACAGAAGAGGGTTCTAAAATTACTGTCCTATTAGGAAAGGGCTTTGTTTTTCTTACAAGGTAGGGTCTGTGGATCACATAAGTAGAATTATTAAATGTAGTTTCAATGGATTAAATTTAAGTGGCGGGGGAGTAGTGCTTCTTCACTCCTAAAGCCAGAAGAATTTATAAATAATAAATGTTACTACTAACATAAAGCCATTTGAAGTATTTGCGCTAAAAAAGGCTGTCATTTAGCCTTTGGTCATGACTTTTTATCAGAAGGTGTCCTGCAATATCTGGCAGCTATCAGGTTAATCAGAGGAGCTGCCAAGAGCTGGAGCAGTGCTGCTGTGGCTGGGAACAAAATCCCAGCAGAGGAGGTGCTGGGAATAGGGACACACTTGCTTGGAGAGGCATCGCATCCCTGTCTGGCAGAATGTCCCCACTTGGGACCCACAGCTGAACCCACTGGAGACCATCTCATGTGGCCACATCCTCGTTGGCATTGTGGTCAGTGGAAGAGGGTCGGTACTTTCTCGGGCAGCGGCGCAGACCTTCAGGGTTCCTGGAGGGTTTTTGAATGCTGCCTGTGTTGCTTTGAGATGAGCTGATAGAAACGGGCAACAGAAGTTGCTCAGTGTTAAGCCTTTACAGGGAAAAAAGTGAAACAAGAATGGGAGATCAGGAGTCTCATTCTTTCTCCATCTCATAATTAGTATCCATCTTATCCACCCTTCCTTTCAGTGGCATTATTCCTTCTTGTTGCCACAATAACTGGAATCTGTGTCAAGGCCAGAAGTTCATCTTTTTGAATAACAAATAAGCAATACTTAAGAAAATAGGACTAATTTTCAATTTATCACATAACAGCTTTGTTTCAGGGAGGAGTTTTTAAAAAAAAAAAAAAAAGTTTGAGCTCAAATCCTGCTGCATGTTAACACAAATCTGATTTCCTAAGGTTGTCTTGACTGCCCTGTGCAGTCTTTCTCACATGCAGTGTCCAATCTGTGCAATCAGGTGGCAACCGTAACTAAAGCCTCCCTACTGATGCCCAGCAGTCATAAAAGAGTCTTGAAGCTTCTTACAGCTAATGTGAATAATGATCTCTCTCTCGGCAGTCTTATTTGCCCAGCCAGTTGGATTGGCATGACTAGGAAAGCTGCGTGGACCCATTTTTTACCTGCCCACCCCCCCGGGTGAATCCTTGCAATGTAAGGGCCGTATAATTTAGAAATGGCTTATGACAGAACTGTGCTCTGGAGTCTGAATTTTCATTTTAAAATATATTCCTGCAACTTGAGTATGTAGAAATAGACCCAAATCACAATTTCAACTTTACTGTGGTGCAATGGTTTTTTTCCTTATTCTGGTGAGAGCTTGAAAGTTCCGTGATAGCTGTGAGCTGCCTTGTTCGTACGAGTATGAGGCTTTGAGAAATTCATGCTGAAGCCATAGGTGCTGGCTCTTTTACCAGATGACTTTTTCCCCGAGGGATTTACAGAATTGATCCAGACTTGTTAGCTTGTCCCACACCTCCTTGCAGTCCAGGCACAGAAAGACCTTTTTGCCTTGGTCAAGTATACTTTAAACCCAGCTTTTCTGTCTGAACGCTGAAGATTTCCTTTAGTGCATGATCTATTCTATGTGTTCCCAGCTAGATTTAGGCTAAACCCTAAACTGGATTCTTCTAGTTCACCAAGTTTTACTGTTCATTTCTTGCAGCTACTGTAAGCCCTCTTTTTTAACTGGTCGATTCTATCTGGAAAATCATCTACTATTTTACTTTCAGACCCTTTGTTGTGTTTAAATCTAGCATGAGACTTGCCTTAAGTCACTACCTCTATACCATCATCATCATCATCAGGGCAAGGAAACAAAGTATTTCAACAGAGGAGAAGACTTTAAAAGCAGCTTGAAGTGTATCATCTTCAGAGAAAAGTGCCAAATGCAGAAATGCATTATCAACCTGTTCCAACTTCATATGCGCTTTTTGATGGACAACAGAGTCAATCCCCTGCCTCTGTGCTCTCCCCATCTGCCCCAGGATGCTGGATGTCCTTCTCTGAGAATGACTACATGTGCCTCATGAAACCAGGAGTCTATGAGTTGTTTCTTGTCCTTCTGTCTTCCTGTATTTGCAACTCCAACCTAATCAATAGATTCCCTGGAAAATGAGTTACTAGTGAGTGCATTTCAGTTCCTATTCCAGTATGATAGAGCAGGGGTATTTTGGATATTTTGTCTGTTTTCAGTAAAAGTCCAGGGGTGCAGTTTAAAGACTTTTGGACCAAGGGGTTCCATACAAGGTGAAATGCAGAAAGGCGAGCCTGTGGCTCACAGCTTCTCTCAAGAGGGATATGAGTTACCAGTCAATCCTGTGACCATTACGCATATCAAAACCTAAAGCTATTAAAATAACATTAAAACTGTTAGAAAGAATCGGCTACACAAGTATGTATATATGAGAGAATACAAGGACAGTAGTATACCTTTCTAGTCACAGCATTTGAAAGTTATAACTCGTTTTACTTACTGTAGCTTCAGAACATCTACAGTCCTTAAAATTCAGCTGCATGTGGATACAGTGAGTCCAAATCACTGGCTATTGGCTGTGCTTTGGGTATGACAGATTAAATATTGCTTTAATTCCTATACACAACTTGAGGGTTTTTACAGTAAGAACAGTTTTGAAGTATCTGAAGTGTTGTGAAATGAAAAGACTGTCTCACAACTCAGTTTTTTCCCACCCTTTTCATAAACTACATAAATAATTTTATGTATTGATGAAAATATAGCAGGTGAATTTAAAATGTAGAAACCAAACCCCCTTTCTATTTCTCTCAATAATGGGACAGCCATTCTCAACTTAACTGATTTTGATGTTCCATAAATGTGCATCACAAATTTGAAGCTAATAAATGTGATAATAAGTACGAGTATGATCAAAATGGTGCCCCAAGCATGGAATATGTTTAAGTGCTTCATTCCCAGGGTCCCCTGGTACTAGTTTACCAAACTAAAGTTTCAAATTTTGAGTAATTAAGACAGAAATATGCAAAAAGCAGCTGACTTAATGACAGTATAGATCTGTGTGCTCACATTCCTTTAGCATTTGACATGAGATCCTGACAAAGAAACACAAATTAGAGCATATGAACCTACATAGTCCAGTCTTGGGCATGACTGTCTGATATACTGAATAAAATACAGATAGTATTTAGTTATTTTTTAAGTACAGAAATCTATGTCTACATTAATGTTTTAATAGAAGTCCCTTTAATAGCATCTGAGATGTCATTTCAAGTAATTAAACTTGAATCACTTTTTATTTTTAGAAATTTTGCTAAGTCTGGCTTTTGACTACTATCTGCAAGCCCACTTGCTTTCGACAAAGAAGTTAATGTGTTCTGCACTCTCATTAGACATGAGAAACTATGAGAAACTAGTACAGAAAACATCATATTCTCTAGTGCTCACCCGAACTTCTAGTCACTTAATATCAAAATAATGAAGTAGGCAATACAGAGTAATTTTTCAGACTAGTTTCATATACGGATGCTCTATTCCAGAATAAACATCAGTTTATTTTAAATCATTTTTGCATGAGGACAATTAGAATAACAGTTATTTTAGGAATAAGTGACTTTCTCTGCAGTTCGTTTTCACATATTGGCAGAACCACAGAGCACAGATTCTAGCTAGATAAGGAAGTTTCTATGTTGGAGTTTGAAAAAGTGATTCAGTCTGTACTGCTGAACAAAGTCCATGGCAGCAGAATACAACTTCTAAATTCTATAAATACTTGAACCACACTCTGGAACTTATTTTTACCATATTTTTTTTTTGTTTGCATTCCAAACAAAAGTTCTAAAAGTTGTACTTAATACTTAGTCTATGTTATTGCTTTAGGTTAGTCACAGTTATAGGATCCTTATCTTTTTGGCATATTTAATGCATTTTTCTTTGTTTGTCTGTTTTTAATCTAAGTTGTTGCTCAGAGCACTAGTGACCCAGTTCTTTCCCCTGCTTGTTTACAGATGAGGTGAGTCTGTACAGAACAGATAAACTATGACTACTAAGAGATTATTTAATGCTATTTAATAATCCACATCAGCTGGCATGCTTGTGATGGTTTTATTACAGGCATCTGAAAAGTCCTGTTTCAAGTGGAATGTCTTAAATCTTTACTGCTTGTTATAGCCTGTGCTGTTTACTGATTCACATTGATTATTGTGGGTTCAAAAGTCAACCTTTCCATTAACACAACAAAATCCAAAGGTTTTGTGTTCTATTTTTGTTAGGGAGGGAAACCTTCTGCTCTGTAATTATGAAGCCTTTTGCACAGAGAAAGCAGCAGTTAAAGACAGATTATACTGATTACTGAACTGATCATTCTCTAGGCTGTATTTCTACATTTAGGAGGAATCTGACTCAAAGATTGCCACAGATATTTAAATAAGGCCAGAATTTCTTTAATATCATAGGTAACAAACGATAGTAGAACTAGGGAACTTACCTGTTAGCCCATGTTGAAGAATGCTTGGTTTGTGTCAAGTAATTTTCTCTAGATTTGTTAAAAGCTTCTGGCAAGACTTGAATTGCTTCTCATATCACACCAGACTTCATCTTGGAATAGTTCTTCCAACCAATAAATGAAGACAGATCCCACAGTCTTGTGAAGATCTTGCTTTTTATACGTAAACCTCTGTTTTTTCTTGAGACTGCAGACAGCATGCGCTCTACCAACAGAGGTACTGATGAAAAGCATAACTATTTACCATCGCCAGCCTTCTGCTAGAGGTTACAGTTTTAGTGTACCTGCTTTTTGATCTGCTTACACAGCCCCTAATTCTGTAAACATGACTCAGATTACCATTAGCAGTTTAACTAGGAGGTCTTTGCTTAACCTAGCACGTTTTAACTGAAGAAGAGGAAAACCCCCTCAAGATGATCTCCAGACCAGTATAAAGGAACTGATCTCTAGGCAGAGGTTTGCTACTGAGGCATAGTGAAGCCAGAAGACACTATGTGTCTGTAATTACATCTTGATTATTTCTTAAGATAGATAAATAGTTATCCTTCACAGTTGGCTAGACATATAAGGAAGCATGGGAGACGTCTGCTACCATACTTAAAATATTAACCAAGGGGGCACCCTGATTGCATCCTGACCCCAATTTATGGTGAATTTGCCCTACTCTGTGTTGTGATTCCTACAGGGGGAAATCCGCTGTAGGCATGCAGGTGGAAAGAGAGTTGCATATAACTCCAGCCAGCATCTAGACTCTGGGGAGTGATTTTATCTTTCTCATCTTCATGTTATTTCTAGAATAGAATAGAAAAAATAGAATAGTTCCAGTTGGAAAGAACCTACAGCAATCATCTAGTCCAACTGTCTGATCACTTCAGGGCTGACCAGTAGTTAAAACATATTTTTAAGGGCATTGTCCAAATGCCTCTTAAACACTGACAGGCATGGGGCTTTGGCCATGGGGAATGGGGCATTGACCATTTCTAACTATTTACATAAAGCATCAGGAGTTAACAGATGCATTTCCCTTACAGTAATTTTATTTACCCAACATCACATATTGCTGACCTTGGATAGGGTCCTAAATTCAGTTTAGAG
The DNA here is from genome assembly GCF_000737465.1 of Haliaeetus leucocephalus. NCBI lineage: Eukaryota > Metazoa > Chordata > Aves > Accipitriformes > Accipitridae > Haliaeetus > Haliaeetus leucocephalus. Next base: position 2,252,290 of record NW_010973034.1, on the reverse strand, counting down.
GTAATAAATGGTCAGGCTGCCAAATTCGTGTGCACTTATTACAAGAAGCTTACACCTGAACTTTAAGAAAAACTGTATCCAGATATGGAGGAAGTGTAAAGTCACATTATTAACAGTTTTTCCTGATGTATCCCCTAGCATATATAGATTGAGAAGCTTCTAGAGCCAATTAATCTGTCATGGTAGATCTGCTCAGGGTCCAATATGAGCTTCTAGACAGAGAAACAACACAAGGCAGATCCTACCGTAGAAAGTCAACATCCGTCAGAAGATGCCCTGAGCTATGTCTGGGTACTTGAAACAGGAAAAGACTGTAGATATATTTCTGATGAGTTTAAAAAGAGGCTTTTTCAGCTTCTATTTGCATCATTATAGCAAAAGTGTTGTGTTATTGAGGATCTTGCAGGGGAACTCAGGAGGTCTGGGTTGTGTTCTGTAATGAATGACAGAGCAACATGCAACTTTTCCCGGATCTAAATGGAGGTGATAATAAGAACTGTCTTTGTAATGTACTATGCCAGACACATTGCTCTGAATCTGTATAGAAAACTAAATGGGTTAGGACCTGCTAAGGGCCTGTTAGTCCTTGTTTTTCCTTATTTACAAAAATAATAATAAAAAAATCAAGTATAACTTCTCAATTAGTATCACTCAACACGTTCTTTGTAAGGGACAGCATGATTGGAACATGGAAAAACTGTGTTAGAGGAGACCATGCAGTTGGGTACTTGTGTCAGACTTGTTTTGCAGAGGGTACGACCTACCCCAGCCTTTCCCCAACGGCTAACTTTTCTGCTGCATGGCCAGCTGCAAGCTGCTGTGCTGTGCATCACGGTGCCTCACCCCCTCCTACCCTGTATCCTGCACCCTCAGATTGCCTGCTGCCTCGCTTGGAGAAGCAAAAAAAGTCCCTGAGCCTAAAAATAGGAAGTGAAGAGGGCAAGGACTGAACCCAGCATGAAACTGCCATCCTGGTTAGCTGGGGGAAGGGAATGAATAACGTATGGTTGCTGATGTCTGATCACTACTTAAAATGGTTGCCAGTTCTGCTGCTGCTTAATAAAGTGTAAACATCTTTACACAAAAGCGCCATGGGTCACTGTTGTAAATATACCATCAGTATTTCAAGTGATTTTATTTTATTTAGCTGTTTGGCATTTCTTAAAGTGCCAGTTTACAGTGATATATAATCAACATACTTAAGCAAATAATTCATAATCACAAAAATATCTCTAAAACACAGAATGCATGCAAATTATACAGTAAGACTTCAGAGCTGCTGTTTCTAAGGTACTTACTTTTTAATATATATGTTCATTGACTTAACTGAAGCCAGACATAAAGCTAAACCCACATGTATTGTTTTTTCTGATGTCAGATATAAAACACCTCTCTCTGAATTCTGGTAATTTCTCAAACAATTTAGTCACCAGTTAAGTCATTTAGCATTTGTGTAAATTCACAGAGGAACTTTAACTGCTTATTTTAGCATCATTAATACAGAATAAATATGAAATTAAAAAGTTAGTAATTGAACTTTTATTTTGACCCAGTTAAACACTGTGTTTTGAATCTTCTAAATTACATAACCTTTTCCTCTGTGCTGTGAAATGTGCTGTGTGTTGTATCGTTACTTTTCCCAGGAAGAGTGACTTAGAATTTTTGCTAGTGTCCAGAAATCTCTGCAATTTTTTGTACATCCTTTGTTGGTATTTTTGTCATGTCATTTTAACATCAGAACACAAAACACAAGAGGAACACTTGGCTTACATCAGTGCTGCCCTGACCTACTGAGCAGTAACAAAAAGTATGATTCATATGCACTATTATTAAGCAGTGTCCCTGTGTCCAAGGAGGGATCCCTTTTTTTACCCATATAAAGTAAATTCAAAGCAGAAGAAAGCAGTTCGGTGAGGACATGAGAGTTTTAATGTGTTTATTTTCCTATGTTATTGTTCATTGCAATTAAGTCCAACAAAAGGAACAGCACTGCAAATTATGCCTTTGGTACTATTCCTCTTTTGAAACTGGGTTGATATAATGACAGATAGCATGTGTTTGGGCTCTCCGTTTTGTTTTCCTTTTTACTAGAAATGCATGTAAATGAGCTCTATAAGGAAGACAGTCTTTTCCTACATGGAACAAAGAAATAAATTTAGAAAATAAAAAGAAAATAATAATAAAAAGAAAAAATATTTAATTTGAAAAGAAATGAAATGTCCACTGTTAGGTTCCATTTCTGTAAGACATACATGAAGACATTTCCGTCTAGAAGAAGACAATGTCTAAAGCTTCATGAGTTCATACTGTGGAACAGGAACTTACAGAAATTACAAAAACTTGACATAAGTATACTGACATATTCTTCGCTGGCACACTCCAAAACTTTCTAGAGGAGTCTGCTGCTTGGTCTGCGGGTTTCTCCCAGTGGGGAAGCATCTTTTTCTTACTACAGGAGGCAAGGGTTCTTCCTGCACAGATGAGAGAGTGAAACAGTTTTGAGCAGTTGTGGCAGACCCTAGTTCTGCGCACTCTTCCAGAGCTAAATGTTTGTTGTTCTCATCCTTGATGCTTTTATATCTACTTGGGTTAGCCTTCCCCACAGCTTTTTCTCTAGAGCATAGCAAGGTGTTCTCTTTCTTTATTCCTCACCCAGCACAACATACTGCCTTTTTAGCACTTCTTGCAATAGGGGAAGATTGTTACTCTCAGATTTATTCTCCTCCTGTGAAAGCATTTTTGCAACTCTTAAAATTAAAAATCAAGTTTTGATTATACTTTACTGTTTTGTCATTTTACTTTTACCCTTTATTTTACTTATTACTTAGGGGGTTTAACTTAACATTTGCAATATCAGTGCTGAAAGTTCCTGTTTTCTAGTATTTTTGAAGGAGTTGTCTGGCTAATATCGCATTAGAAACCCTTAAGTCTTTGTAAAATAAATTTTTCAGTATTTACTGCATTGTCAGGCTGAAAAATTGGTACAGAATCTTAAGACAGACTGGTTCAAGTTGAGGGGAACATGGTAAATCAATTACCTATGGATTTCACAGGAAAACATCCCTGTCCTCACTGGGTGCTGCATATTCTCTGACCAGGAATAGATTATGTGATATGGTTTGCCACAAAATGCAAGGAAAAAAATCTCATTTAAGCAAATAAAAAAAGGAATATCCTTTCATCAGAGTATTCTGAATTCATCAGTTTCACTGCACTTCTGTGGAATGGTTCTGAAGGGATGCCACAATGTTAACCATTTTAATAAAGTACTTTCCAAACAAGTTCAAACAGTTGGTGGAAAATAAGGTGCAGTCTTAAATCCAGAAGTAATTGGAAGTGCTGATATTTTGGATGTCTCTTTGGAATCATTGGCCTTTATCACTCTTGAAATGTTAAATGCAGAGAAACAAAGCTACCTGTTCAGTAGAGCTTGTGAAAATGTGCACTGCCCGGTTTATAGTGGGTACCACTGCAGATGTGTGTAGTTCCTTGTGCATTCGGGCTGGGCTGGGATGGAGGTAACCTTACCCATAGCAGCCCTCATAGTGCTGTGCTTTCTATTTGTAGCTAGAACAGTGTTCATAACACACCAGTGCTTTGGCTGCTGCTGAGCAGTGCTTGCATAGCATCAGTGCTGTGCCTCCAACCTCACCCCCGTCACCGCTGAAATGCTGGTAGGTTGGGCGTGGGCGATAAGTTGGCAACTGACCAAAGGGTTTTTCCATACCATATGATGTCATGCCCAGCAAAAGAAGCTAAGAGAAAGGAGGATATTTAGGTTTCTTCAAAGGCACTGACAACTTTACACATAGGTAAATTTTCCCATGCATAGTCTTGGATTTGATTAAACAGTGATCAAACAGTATATTATGCTATAAATAAAATGTGATTTTTGTACATATGCTAGTTGTCCAAAAACTGACTCAGTCCACTCTGGTCTGACGTATACAGTTAAGGTCATTACTCTTACCACAGACCCACAGAATGATTGAGCTTGGAAGGGACCTCTGCAGGTCATCTTGTCCAAACCCCCTGCTCAAGCAGGGCTACCCAGAGCCAGTTGCCCAGGACTGTGTCTAGATGATTTTTTTTAATATCTCCAAGAATGGAGACTGCATGGCCTCTCTGGGCAACCTGTTCCAGTGCTCAGTCACCCTCACAGTGAAAAAGTGTTTCCTGACATTCAGATGGAATCTCCTGTGTTTCAATTTGTGCCCATTGTCTCTGGTCCTGTCACTGGGCACCAGTGAAACCACCCCCTGGCTCCATCCTCTTTGCACCCTCCCTTCAGATACTCGTATACTTTAATAAGATCCCCCAATCTTTTCTCTTCTCCAGGCTCTCTCAGCCTCTCCTCAAAGGAGAGATGCTCCATCCCTTACTGATCTTGGTGGCCCTTCATTGGACTCTCTCCAGTATGTCCCTATCTCTCTTGTCCTGGGGAGCCCAGAACTGGAGCCAGCACTCAGCTCCATCCCTTACTGATCTTGGTGGCCCTTCATTGGACTCTCTCCAGTATGTCCCTATCTCTCTTGTACTGGGGAGCCCAGAACTGGAGCCAGCACTCCAGGTGTGGCCTCACCAGTGCTGAGCAGAGGGGAAGGATCACCTTCCTCGACCTGCTGGCGATGCTCTGCCTGATGCAGCCCAGGATGCCATTAGCCGAGGGCACATTGCTGGTTCATGTCCAACTTGGCATCCAGCAGGACCTTTTCTGCCACAAGCTGCTGTCCAGCTGGGGAGCCACCAGCAGGTACTGGTACCTGTGGCGGGTTGACCCTGGCTGAATGTCAGGTGCCCACCAAAACCGTTCTATCACTCCTCCCTCCTCAGCTGGATAGGGGAGAGAAAATACAACAAAGGGCTCGTGGGTCGAGATAAGGACAGGGAGAGATCACTCACCAGTTACCATCATGGGCAAAACAGACTCAGCTTGGGGAAAATTAACTCAATTTAATACTAATCAACCAGAGTAAGGCACAACTTCATTCCCGGATTCTCTACGAACCCCCCCAGTGGCACAGGGGGACAGGGAATGGGGTTTATGGTCAGTTCATCACATGTTATTTCTGCCACTTTATCCTCCTCAGGGGCAGGACCCATCACACTCTTCCCCTGCTCCAGCATGGGGTCCCTCCCATGGGAGACAGTCCTCCACGAACTTCTCCAACATGAGTCCTTCCCACGGGCTGCAGTTCTTCATGAACTGCTCCAGTGTGGGTCCCTTCCACGGCGTGCAGTCCTTCAGGAACACATGGCTCCAGTGCGGGTGGCCCGCCCACAGTGTCACCAAGTCCTGCCAGAAAACCTGCTCCGTGGGCTCCTCTCTCCACAGATCCGCAGCTCCTGCCAGGACCCTGCTCCAGCGTGGGCTTCCCATGGGGCCACAGCCTCCTTTGGGCATCCCCCTACTCTGGCGTGGGGTCCTCCCCAGGCTGCAGGTGGAGATCTGCTCCCCCGTGGACCTCCCTGGGCTGCAGGGGGACAGCCTGCCTCACCGTGGTCTTCATCACCACGGGCTGCAGGGGAATCTCTGCTCCGGCGCCTGGAGCATCTCCTCCCCTCCTTCTGCACTGACCTGGGGGTCTGCAGGGCTGTTTCTCTTACATGTTCTCACTCCTCTCTTGGGCTGCCGTTTCCGTCTGTCCCAGCAACTTTTTTTTCCTTCTTAAATATGTTATCTCACAGGCACTACCACTATCGCTGATTGTCTCGGTCTTGGCCGGCGGCGGGTCCGTCTTAGAGCCGGCTGGCATTGGCTCTGTCAGACATAGGGGAAGCTTCCAGCAGCTTCTCACAGAAGCCACCCCTGTAACCCCCCCACTACCAAAAACCTTGTCACACAAACCCAATACAGTACCTGAGGACATTCTTTCTCAGGTGCAGGACTTTGCACTTCCTCTTGTTGAACTTCATGAGATTCCTGTCAGCTGGTTTCTCCAGCCTGTCTAGATCCTTCTGGATGGCAGCACGACTTTCTGGTTTATCAGCCACTCCTCCCAGTGTGGCATCATCTGCAAATGTGCTGAGGGTACACTCTGCCTCAACATCCAGGTCACTAATGAAGATGTTAAGCAGGACTGGACCCAGTATTGACCCCTGTGGTACATGACTAGTCACTGGCCTCCAACTAGACTTTGCACCGCTTATCACCACCCTCTGGACGTGGCCATTCAGCCAGTTTTCATCCCACCTCACTGTCTGCTTATCCAGCCCATAAATCAACAGCTCATCTATGAAGATCTTATGGGAGACAGTGTCAAAGGCCTTACTAAGCTCCAGGTAGACAATATCCACTGCTCTCCCCTCATCTACCAGGCCAGTCATTTCTTCATCAAGTTGGTCAAGCATGACTTCTCCTTGGTGAAGCTGTGCTGACTACTTCTGATGATTTTCTCAATCTTAATATGCCTGCAAATGGTTTCCAGGATTAGCTGCTCCATCACCTTCCCATGGATGGAGGTGAGGCTGACCAACCTGTAGTTGCCTGGGTCCTCCTTTATGCCCTTCTTGAAGATGCAGATGACATTTGCTTTCCTCCAGTGTTTGGACGTTTGTCTCAGTCACCATGATTGGTCAAATATTACCAAGAGTGGTCTCGCAATGACATCTGCCAGCTCCCTGAGCACTCGTGGGTGCATCCCATCAGGCACCATGGTCCAGTTTGCTTAAGTATTCACAGACCGGATCCTCTTCTACCAAGGGCATGTCTTTCTTGCTGCAACCTTACCCCCTGGTGTCTGGACCTGGGATTCCTGAAGGCTGGTCTTGCTAGAGAAGACATTTGGTACTTCCCCCTTTTGGTTCAAAGTAGAGATAAGATTCATTTCCATGTGTCATGTGCTGTATCCTCATTTTAAAGTCCATCTTATGGTAGCATTTCAGCACTTACCATGGCAAGTTGTAATTACTACTAGTCTGTATTACACTTATTTATTCTTCAGACATCTTCTTATTTAGGTTTCAGCCAACCTACTCCACAGTTCAGTGTTGTTTACCTGATTGGTATGGAATTGTTTCAGTCTTCTGGTCCTTCCTTTTTCTCTTTTATACAGTATTCAAAAGGCAACTCTCAGTTAGGCTTTTTGTTTTCTCTGTAAATTTCTGTAATGAGGCCAAGTTTAGCTCTGCTAATTCTGAACTTAGATTTTAATAAATTCTTTTATCATGAGAAAGCTGATTGATTGCCTCACATCATGTGTAGTTGGCATCAGTGAATATGCCATGTACACTTGCTTGGTCACAATAGTTGGCATTAACGAATATGCCATTTACATTTGGTTTGGTTGACAACAGTGTAATCTTGTTGTGTGGAATTTTTGTCAATTTTTTTTTGTTATATAAATGAAGAGAGAATAATGTAAAATTTCTGGTAAAAATTTGCAGTGAGGCAGGAAAAGTAAATATATTAAGTGTCACTCCAAACAAACAAAATTAAAATCATCACATTTTCAGAGAAGATAGTGATGTTAAAGATCTCCATTGGGATAAAGGCAAGATGGTGAATAGAGTTAGTAGCATGGAGTGAAGGTTATGGCTACTGAGGCAGGAGGAGAACCCAAAGGATAGGTGCATTCACAGGTTGGAAGAAAAAGGTCCCCATTCCTCTTTGAAAATGCTGGCATGATAAATTGCAGGTCTCACAGCAAGTGCTTTTAACAAATCCTTCATTTAGGAGTGCTACTATGTGACTGGAAAATAATATATTAAAAGTAATATATTGTAAAAAAAATAATCTTGGTAACTGCAGGCCCATTCATTCAGTCTCAGAAGCATGTAAGAGTTTAGAAAAAAAATTATATGAAAGGACATACTGATAAATGGAGAGTTAGACTCCCCTGTGTTTATAGCTACATTGTGCCAGACTAGTCTGCTAGTTTTCTTTTATGAGATAAATGCAGTAAAATACATTATATGTCACATAATTAGTAAAATAATAATGGAGGAGGATTAGTCCAAGAACTCGGATGTGGGAAGAGACAGACTAAGGGGAATGAAGAGAGGTATTTCACTGATCCTAAAGGACTAGTTTCTGGAACACAAAATAACATGCCCAGGCAGAATGCACTGATGGAAGAAAGCAGAGGAACACAGACACTCTGAAGTGGTAGTGAGGTAGCATATAGAAAGATGTGAGTAGCTTTGAAGACTACAGTGTGAAATACAGGGATATTTCCTAGAACAAGGTGAAAAGTCTTAAGTTGTAGGCTAACAGCAAATCTTTAACTCTGTGGCAAGAGGTAGTCAGTTGGAAATGAGGAGAAAAACTGTACCAGATGATCACTGAGGAATTACCATACATCAGAAGTATGTGCATGGTATATAGGGAGATAAGAAAACTGTTGGATGAGAATCTCGTGAGACTTCTGCAGCTCTTCTCCATCCAACCCTGAGTACATGTTTTCACAAAGGACAGAATCAAAGTGGCACCAGTATAGAGAAGGACGGTGAAATTGGTGTGTAAGCTGGAAAGACTTTTGCACAGGGTAGGTTTTCACACGTGTGAGTATACATTTCACAGCGCAGCACATAGGATTACTTGGAGAAACAAGATAAATTGATCCAGGCAGATGCTGTATTCATGGAGCTAAACTGCTTTTGCTGTCCAGGCCAGCCTAGACATCTCTACAGAGTACTGCGCTGTGCAGTGGTTGGCTTATTTAACCTTGAAAAATGAAGCCTGAGGGAGAATACTACTGCTTTCCGTGAATTCATGATAGTGCAAACCCAAAGGAGGAGGAAATCCTGTTTAATCTGAGAGGCTTCCAACAGAAGAAAAAACAGATATAAATTGGCCATGAATAAGTGCAAGCTGGAAACTAGGAGGCAGCTCTTAACTAGCAGAGGAGTGATGTTCTGAGGCAGCCTACTGCTTGGGAACAGCAGTACAAAAATACTCTTCTTTATACATGAATGTAAAGTTTTGTAAATCACCTGGTTTTATTAATTTATAGTTTGGTGTTGCTGACTTAGGTTGAATACCCAGGTGCTAATTTCCTTCAAGTAATTGCTAGGTAATTGTCTTAGAGTTACAAAGGAATTGCTCTACCCTTCAATTAATAAACTGAGTAAATGATTGTCGGATGGGAACGCTGTCAAAGATCTTTTTGGTCTTTAACAGAAGTGCATCTATTTCTCAACTTTAATTTTTTAACTTTTTATTTTCTCATTTTGTCAAGAAGAACATTGTGAGTGATACGCTATCACTGTAATTTTGAATTATATCACACACAAATTAACAAAAGTAGTAGCCTGCTACTTGAGTGACTTAAGTAAATTGTTATCGCTTACTTAAATCATTTTGGTTCAAGACTGATCACCTTGAGAAGTGCCAGGAAGAAGCATTATGTTATAATCTCAGCATAGAACCACATGGCAGGTTACAAAGATTGTGTGAAAAGGGGTATTTAAAATCATATGATCTCTGTAAAAAGAGCTCTGAGCAATTGGTATCAAAAGGAACACATCCAATATATATTTTTTAATGTTTGAAGAGGGAAAAACTTATTCCAATATATAGTACATATTTTGCTTGGTAAAGTTATAGGTTCATTATTACAAAAGATTGCCCGCTACATTTAAAAATTCAGCAAAGTAGAGAAGACATGAGGCAGTTAGGTCCAAGGAACAATTCATTTGGAAGGTGCTTTTTTTGCATGTTTCCCTGACCACCTCAGATATTATGGGGGAAAGGTCTATTCAGGGCCTGTGTTCCAAGAGTTTCTACTAAATTGCACTGCACTGTGTTTTAAGCTGCAAGTGCCAAAGTAGCCAGCATTTGTCAGAACAGCGTAGCTAAAATACAGTTCCTTCCAACATTTCAAAATATGGTCTGCCATTTGGTTTTTGTTTTATAATCCAGTTCTCATTTGTATTTTCTTCTCAAGATGCAAGATAACAATTACATGAAAGTAATGTAGAAATGTTTCTTTGCCTCTTTTACATTTTCAGCTTTTTTTTGTCTAAAACCCTGTAATGCCAGTAAATACAATGAATTCTTAGCTGAGTGATTATTTCAGCCATATTGCTGTTTTACTTCTTCAACAAAAGTCAGTGTCCGTGAAAGTTATTATTTTTTAGGAAATATTTGGACTCTTTGCATTCTTTTGGTTGGAAAACTGTTGACATAGTGAGATATTTCTCTTTTTTAATAAACAAAAAATTGTATTTCTTGAAACACAGGAAAAGGCTAGAAATTATAGTTTCTTTGGTTACAGATGCAAAATGCTTTCAAGCCAACATTCAGTCCAGAAGGTGCTAAAAACATGTTTCCCGGACTCGATCAGTCTGCTTTTGTGTTTTCATCCCTTCTTTGTTTCCGTCTCTAGCGTAACAGTCTGTCCTTGACATATACACAAGCCTTTAGAGAACAAAAGGTAGTAAAGCCTCTCCACCCAGAAGTGTGTTGTATTTTGCTTGTTGTAAGTCAAAGCATTTGCTCAAGTTTTAGGAAAAGTACTGCTGGTACTGTCTGACCTAGCTGGTGCTATTGGAGTTGTTTACACAGACACTTCTTGTGTTTATCCCTAATGGATGGCACCTATTGCACACATATTTCAGTTGTGTTTAACCCACTCCAGACAATGGCATTTGGTTTTAGCAGTGTCAGAATTTGGCAAAGAGCAGCCTACATTAAGCTGTGTGTTAACCTCTTAATAACTGAATGGTTATGTGGCCATGGTTAGATTCCAGTTCCCAGCAGAAGACTGATGAACCCCATGTGAAATAAGGAAAGTGCATTTTTTTCTTCAGATATTGAAATGCATCTCATAATTGCTTTTAGTCCAGTTGTTGTTCAGTTTCTTATTCTTATTCTTCCATTTCATGGTGAGATAACATTGTCTATCTGTCAATACACAGACCCTGCCTTTATAAGGATATTTTTATAGTAAAGAGACTGCGTAAGAGTTTTCAATACCGTACATGTATTTATGTTGTAAACACAATGTCCAGGTATATGCCAAATCACTTGGTATACTTCCTTCACCACCCCATCTCCTGATTTTATATATATGAAATCAGTCTGCACAGTCCACAGATTGCTATTACTACCAAGTCAATGGGCTGTTGGCTGTTGTGCTGTAAAGGAAAGGAAAAATCATCAGCTACCGCAGGTGTTCAGTAGGTAAATTGAGCTTTTCTTTATAAGAACACTTTAATTTTTTAACGAAGTTTGCTTGTAGAACTGTTTCCTTGTGTGTGTGAAATCCTTGTCTGCTCTTAGGCAACAGAAGAAATACTTACTTCCTTTTGTCCAGTATTGCTATCTTTGATGGGGTATAATATTACTACATGTTTGACAGTCTGAATACAGTAAGTGCCTCTTGCATTTGTATGTTTGCTTGATAAAATTTCTGGCCTTACTGAAACCAGAAGATAATGTCTCTGTTTTATGGAGGAAAATCTCCACCCTCAGTTAAAAAACTGGTGTGTAATGTTGCATGGCAATTAGTCTGGGGAACAATATTAAACTGTAAATATTAAGTCTCTTTATGGTCTTTTCAGATATGGATGTAATGGATACTAGACTGCAAAAAGTTTAAAGCTAGTTTTGTGACTGACAGTGTTAAAGGGTCACTTCTTTTGGGTGAATATTAAATGTCCAAGGTATCTTTCCTGAGTCTCTGGAACAGTAACTGAGTGTATAATTTACTTCCAAACTGAAGATATATATTTTTTCTCATTATTATTATTATTATTAAATTAATTTTGTTTAATTCCAACATGCATGTATTCATTTTTTCCCTGCAGATTTCATTTCTGGCCTCTGCTTACATGAGCCAACACCTCTCAGAGGAAAGCTGCTCTGCCCTTGCATCTGTTACCCATTACCTTTACCTCTGCCAGTTTAGCTGGATGCTTATTCAGGTTGGTCTCTTAGTCTTTTTTACCTCCAAAATTCCGTAAAAGTAACTGATACTTAGACTGTGTTTCTATTATATCATAGTGTATGTATCTCTGCAATTCAATGCTACTAGAAAGGCAAAACATTACATGGTCTTTATTAAACATAGAGTGTCACAGCTCTAAGGGTAAATATTCAAACCCTGTAAAGACTTTTTCCGCTATTATCCATTACAACTGTGTAAGAATTTCCACATCTCACTTCATCCTGTAGAAGTTACTGTCTCAAAACACTGAAGAACTGTTTTTATTAGAGATAATAGATTTTCTAAGCATCTCTTATTTGGTCTTTTGAAACAGTCTCTTACAGATAAAATGTAAGTGTAAAATGCACTGTAATTTTTTGACTCAGTAGCATTTTAGTCATTGGACTTGTATAATATGACAAATATCCTTTCATAAGTTTGCATTAAAATAAGGAGTATATTTATTCATAAATATTGCCAGAACTTTCATAGAATTGTAGAATCATTTAGGTTGGAAAAGACCTTTAAGATCACTGAGTCCAACTGTTAACCTAGCGCTGCCAAGTCCACCACTAAACCACGTCCCTAAGCACCACATCTACACGTGTTTTAAATACCTCCAGGGATGGTGACTCAACCACTTCCCTGGCCAGCCTGTTCCAGTGCTTGACAACCCTTTCAGTGAAGAAATTTTTCCTAATATCCAAGTTAAATCTCCCTTGCCGCAACTTGAAGCCATTTCCTCTCATCCTATCACTTGCCTCTTGGGAGAAGAGACCGACCCCCACCTCACCAGCCCCCCTTCAGGTAGTTGTAGAGAGCAATAAGGTCTCCCCTCAGCCTCCTTTTCTCCAGACTAAACCCCAGTTCATTCAGCTGCTCCTCTTAGGTCTTGTTCTCTAGACCCTTCACCAGCTTCGTTGCTCTTTGGACGCATTATAGAACAGTAAATGGTGTAAAAACCAATTGAACTAATGTGGGAGATGATGAACAATGAAATTTGTTGTGGAAAATTACCAGCTGTAAGTTAGTCAAAATAACAAGCTGTGAGGTTATTTGGAAAATACATTATCATGTCTTTGTCTAGAAACATATATTTAGCACTAATGTATGAATTATGCCATTTATTTGTCTGTTATTTTAATAGGATTTGTCCATAGCACATTTATTACAGCATACAGCTTTCTATATGCAGCTCCATACATTACCATACAAATCCTTCAATAAGCAGGTTGTCAGACAAAACCAAGAATTGCGAGTTAGGCTATATATCTAAATACATCTTTCTCTCCCAGTGACATCCATGTAGTATCTGGCATTTTCCTGGGATTATGTCAAGGTCACTTTCATTGAGAAACCTAGCAGCCTCTCTAACAGCTCCACTGTACTGGGTCTTAGCAAGCTACAAGTAGGTGGTCTGTCATGTACACTGCTGCTGCAACTGCTTGTAAAAATGGAGCGGGGAGATCTAAAGTGCTCTGTCTCTAGTGATACTAATACTCTTTGTATTCTTGATGTTTTTCCTGAATTTATACAGTTAGCAAGATTTAATTAATTAAATATTAATTAATTATTAATAAAGAATTAAATATTCTCTCCAGTGGATGTTACTTTCTACTGTCTCAATACAGAATTTTTTCTGCTGTACTTCCCCTTCTCCTAGCTTGGCCTGTGACTTTCTCTTAGGTTAACGAATCTAAATTATTTTGTGTGCTGTAGATTATATTCTTCTTCACAGGTGATCATTCACCTCATTCCTAAGTCACTTCAGATCTCTTGAACATTTACTATTTTGGACAGACAAAGTAATGCTTTTAAGTTTCTGTTTTACTGCGATATCTCATGTTTTGACTGCTCAGTGTTTGGTAGTGTTTCATCTTCCCATCCTATGTGTGCTTCATTACATTAAGTTGCAAAAGGATTCCCATTTCAAATGCTTGCCCTTCCAAGACAAAAAATTGGATGACTGTTAACAGCTAGTCGTTTTTATGGCTGTAGCTGAAATCCATTGTTATTTTTGTTGGAGTAGACTTTGGCCAGGTCCTAAGAACTTACAAGTCCCTTTGCATTTATGGAGCCTCTAGCTTGTGTTAGACGTGAAGACTCTTCATGCAAATCTGAAGGGCCAAAAGTGCTTAAGAGGGAATCCTTTGTACCCTGCTGAGTGATGAGCTGACAAGAGCTGCCAGGACTAAAACTCAGAGTGTAGGGGGTTGCCCCTTTTTGTAGGTGAAGGTCTTCAGCTGTGAATAATTCCTGAAGTTTGAAAGACACAAAAGGAAAGAAATAATCTGAAACACAGATCAACCCAGCATTCAGCCACAATTTACTCCTCTCGACTGAGAATAGGTCCTGAATTTATATTTCTCATTGCAGAGTGAGGAAGCAATGCCAGGGCACTAAAGGAGTGCCAGGCTCATCTCTGTGCTTGAATTGGTCTCCATGACAATATTAGCAAACCTTGCGGATCCAAGGGAAAACCAGACTGATTTGGGAAGCCTAGATGCTATTGCTATCTAAATGGCAGATTTAAATGCCTGGAAAATGAATGTTTGTATTTCTCAGCATGGTATACTTAATACACATGACTTGATTTGGAAGGCAGAATTAATAATGTATTTATAATTAAATGGGACTTTAATACTTCTGTATGGGGAAAAAGCAAAAATATGCAAACAGATTCTGTGTCACTCATGCAGTCACTCTGCCCTCTGTGAGGCTGTATAGCATAGTGCGTATGCTTGATCACTAACTCATTTTATACAAATCTGCTAGTGTCAGTCTTGATCACTGCATACAGAAGTGGGTGAATGTGATAATCAAGTGCAAGCATTGTGCAGATATGTGCAGATATGTGGAACTGAAACATCCAGAAAATCCAAACAATTTTAAGTTCGAAGGTTAAGATCTTCAAATTAAGATCAAAAGGTGGTGGAGCAACATTTCCAGGCAACAAAAGTCTATAGGAAAACACAAATTTAACAGTACAGTTGGACCTATACAGCTTCAATTCTGCAGTCCAGATCAAAGATCTTCACTTTCTAGACTCTAGGAAAACTTCCTTACCTTTTTGACCTAATCTTTCTGTCTTCTGCATATTGCTAGGTATAGTAATTATACTTAGCATTATATCATATTTTAATAGTAGTTACAACAACAAAATCTATAGCTTTGTATTCTAATTCTTTTTCAATTTTTAGCTTCTTGTATTTATAGGCTTACATTCAGTATCAGTATTTGTAGTACATATGTAGCTACTACCCACATATAGACTGAAATGCAGGAATGGAAAGGACCTCAGAGATTACCTGGTCCATTTTCAGAGTAGAACAAAGGCCACATCAAATCATCCTTGCTTGTCCGACTGTTCCTGTCCCTTTGTATTGCATTATCTTGTTTCTTGGCTTTTAGAGAGAGAGTCTTGTAAATTGCAGAATGTTGATAACATTACCCAGTTTTTTAAGGATGAGGCTTTTTTGACTGCAGAAGGAAAGGAGTAAGCAAGGTGCAAATGACTTTGTGCCAGCAGAGAGCTTAGCCTGAAATATTTGCCTTACACTAATGTCTGAAATTCAGAAGTCTTCCTCCTGACAAACGTCCCTACACACAAATGTACACTGCTACAGAATAAGCCTGTGTTTTCAAATGCAGTTGGTGCTTTCATCATAGGAGCACACTCTAAAGATGCCTTTCTGTATTCTGTTGTTCTTCCCATGACAAATCTTTAATATGACAACCATTTCTCAGGAAATATAATTTTCTTCTTTTAGCACTTTCTAACTTGTTACAAAAAAAAGTTAAAAGCTATATTTTGAGGAAAAAATTAAAATTGTGTAGTTCTTTATTACCAGTTCTGACACAGAGTAAAATTATGGGAAAAGGTGAACTCATCGTACTTTTTTGAGCCATTGCTACGGTGGAGTAAATCAACAGCAGAAGTGGCAGTTCAATAAGCAAACCAGAGTGAATGTCATGAGCTTGCTGTCACCCATATCTGAATCCTCCTCCTTTGTGGATTTAATGGCACTTTAAATTTTCTATAAATTTATTGCAGACTTGTAAGACAAGTACTTATCTTACAATAAGTTTAATGCTTATTTTTAAGAATTATTTATGGACTGCTTAACAGCTTTGAAAAAGGAATTATATGAAAGCATGCAACCATTCTGAAAGTGAAAGCTGTGCCCATTCCTAAAAAGAAGGAAGAAGGAAAATGGAAGTTTTCCCACTGAGTTGGGAAAGACTTTATTTAAAGTATTTTGCAGCTAATATTTACTGGATATCTACAGATTATCACTAAAGATAAAGGAATGAATAAATGAAATAAATAAAAGCACCCCAGTTTTGGGAAGGCAATTTAAATTGCCTCATTCTAAAAGAAAAAAGCTTCACTGAAGTTCTCATTGTCTCATTAGCATGTTATTTGAATTTGTAATTGTTTTGCATTCTACATCAGAACAATCACAACTTGTACATTTGTTCTTCCACCTGAGGAGCTGGGAAATGGACTGTACATTTTATTCTTCTGTAGAACTGGTTATTGTTGCAGCATGGCAACAGGAAAGGATTTGCTAAAATTAGCTCCACTATTTGTATTTAATTGATTAAATTTTGGAACATCAAAAGGGGTCGAAGACAAGAACTTCTAATTATCAAGACAGAAATGTCACTGCGCAGGAAATGGCTCACTATCCAAACCCACTTACATCTTTGCAGCAGGACTGGTGTTAACGTGTTCTTTGCTGATAAATGAGGTGAGATAGATAGGTAAATATGGCTAAACAAACACAGAGCAAGGACATGAGGTACAATTTCTTAGAAGGCAATCTCAGTTGGATGACTGAGAACAATGTTCACCAGATTGTCAGAATTAGTAGAACCAACTGAGCATAATGGCATAAATCAGTTCAAGAATTTTGCTGTCTGGAAATGCTGACAGTGAAGTACAGCCTAGTCAGGACTACAAGGGCATGTGATTTGAAGAATGTTTATTGTAAGGTGACAAACAGAATCTTGACTGGGTTTTCAATCCCATATAAAAGTTAAGAGAGGAAAGGACTTTGTAAGAGAACAACCAAATCTCTCCACAAACTGTGAATTTTTTTTTTTTTCAAATACCATTTTCATCTGTTTAATGTTTTCTTGCTGTGAATGTCTGACAATGGAATTAATAGTTTTTCTGTGTTCTTTCAACCTACACAAGACAGTTACAATTATATGGTAGGATATTCCTGTGTTCTTTTAAGGAAAACAAACTTTGCCTTTGTTCACATAGCACCAATCACCAAATGGAAATAAAAAAGGCCTTAATAATTATTATATAGTTAATATAATTACTACACTGGACATATTTATAAAATGTCATTCTCTAATGGAGCATTTAAGATGCTTACTAAACTAATAATTGTTTTTGAAAACAAGTTGTTAGCATATGCAATGTGCTTTATGATTCATGCTAGAAAGTATTGTATATGCATGCTATATAAATCACAGAAAAAAACCCTGTAATAATTAACTGATGAGACTTACATAGGGAATCCACAAACCACTAATTAAGTACTTGATTGTGAAAATTCAGGCTGCCTGAACAAACTGGTAGACAAACCTTTGGCTGAGGGGAATCTGCAAAATTTTAAAAACACAATTAATCACTTTGCAATTGTCTTGTCACTGTATATGGATTTTACCAAATCCTAACAATAAACAGCTGCAAATTAAGCATATAAATCAACATTATTTGATGATTTCCATGTGTAGACAATGGAGAGAGATGAGTATGATTGGGTGAGGATCGATGAGTGCCTGAAGATGTCTATCCTCTCTCCATTAGCTGTCAAGACAGGCTAGAGGCACAAGCTTGAATTAAATGCCCTCTAGACAGAACAAGACAAAATTAATCTCGCATTCACCCCATATAAAAGGCCAGAAATAATTATATAACATGCAGAGCTGTACTGGTGTAATATGTTTGAAGTGGAGGAAGTGAAGAAATATTTTGCAAACCATATTTTTATTATGGATAATTTAAGTGTTTATTAGAAAGTAGTAACGTATGTAGATGTACATAAAAAATGCTCAGCACATAGGAAAGTGTTTCTACTATTAAGCTCTCAAAGAAAATGCAAAGATCCAAGCAAAACTCTAAGTATTTGTTTTACTTGAAGGGTTTCCTTACTCATAGTACCAGTTCTTTCAAGAGATTTTAGCTATTCCACTTCTTCGTTTTGATTCATACATGATTTTAAATTCTTAGTTATGCCATTTGATGATGGGCTGATCATAGGAAGACACAGATTGCTGTAGAGATGCATGTGAATTTACATTCACTTATTTACTTTTTTTTTAATCAAACTCTTATACAAATATTACACAGAATCACAGAACCATTGAAGTTGCAGGGGCATCTTGAGACTGTCTAGTCCAACACTTTGGCTCAAGCAAGGTCAGCTATGGCAGGTTGCCCAGGACCACCTTCAGTTAGTTTTTGGTTATGTCTAAAAATAGAGACTCCACAACCTCTGTGGACAGTTTGACCCACTGTTTGACCACCTCCACAGTAAAAAAGATCTTTCTTGTGTTCAGATGGAATTTCATGTTTATTAATTTGTGACCTTTGCCTCTTGTCCTGCCATGGGGCACCACTGAGGGCAGTCTTGTTCCCTCTTCATCACTCCCTCCCATCAGGTGTTTACACACATGGATAAGGTCCCCCTGAGCCTCCTCTTCTCCAGGCTGAGCAGTCCCAGGTCTCTCAGCCTCTCATTATAGGAGAGATGCTCCAGTCTAATAATCATCTTCATGGCCCTTTGCTGGACTTGCTCCATGTCTTTGCTGTACTGGTGAGCCCAGAACTGGACCACAGTCAGAACCGTTGGAAGGAGGTTAGAGCATTTCCTACAAGAAGATACACAGAGGTGAAAACAATGAGAAAAGATTCAGTACAGATCAGATATTTAGCAATGTTATGTCTTTTCTGCAAAGGTGTGGGAATCCAAGGAGAAAGCTACTTTTGCACCACAAAGCTATTTTTGTGCCACAAAAAGTGTTTTCTACTAAACAGGGTCTCTCTTCCTCTCTGATGGTCTAATTCCAAATCTAACAGTTAAATAAATAAGCATACTTCTTTTATGATCACTCTCTTGATTACTTAAGAGAAGAAAATGAGAACAAAATATTTATGCTGAAAAATGTTTACATATACACATATGCTGGAACAGAAATATGCTGTATTATGACTTTCAGAGTGATTTGGTTTTGGGGATAGCTAATCATCCACCAAGTCTACTGATTAATATTCTTCATTATTCTTCAGGCTGTTAATTTCTGGTACGTCCTGGTGATGAATGATGAACATACAGAGCGGCGCTATCTGCTTTACTTCCTTTTGAGTTGGGGTCTTCCAGCTTTTGTTGTGATCCTACTTTTAATAATCCTGAGAGGAATCTATCATCACAGCACAGCACAGATTTATGGCCTTGTCTACAGTGATCTGTAAGTTTTCCTTTAAAAGAGCAAGAGCTATCTATTGTACTCTCTATATTGTTTTATATTTAATTTGCTTGCATGTAGAGAAGGCGATATGCGTACAGCCAAATAAGGGGTAGGGGGATTCCTCATTTGGTAGAGCTGAAGCAAGTATGTCACTCATATACAATGCAGCACTTTCTGAGCAATTAGGCCTTGCTTCAGTTTCTCCACAGTTCCATCCTGGGCTGAGCACTGGCAGAGCCAGATCAAGCACGTCTGCTTTGTGGGTAAATTATTTATTCTTTTCTGAGACTCTGCAATTCCAGAGTAAAAGATAGAAATGGCTACTGCTGCAGAAGTGAGCAGAAGAGATGTTTTTCTTCCATTTCATTTCTGTATTTAAAAAAACACAACACCAAACCAAGCCTTAAACCCCCATCTGTCAGATTATTAAATATATTCTCTGCTAAACAATTTTATTACATTAACATGTCAAATATATTTCCTGAAGTCTTTCTCTTGGAATATTGAATATGTTATATTCCAAACTGTTCCCAGTTTGAGCATTGCTCTAATGACAATAATTAACACAGCTCTTTCAAAGCTATATATAACCTCAGAAAACTGTCCTAATTAAAACAATACATCTTCACAGAACTTGAGACATTTAAGTGTGAAGATACATAGACAAATATTTCTGTTGTCCTTCCCTACCTCTTTTACTCTGGCCCCTTTTCTGGGAAAGCTAATCTATGATAATAGCTATTCTAGAATATGAGGCTATTATGCTTATCTACTTTGTGTCATAATTACATGCTTCATGTGCAGGAAGGAGTAAACACACAACTTCTTTTTAAAATAATAGAAGAATGTATGAATTCTTTTTATGAAAACTTCTTATGAGGGGGCTTTCAGAGTAGACCCAAAACAGGAGAATATCCATCTGTCTTTGATAAAAGAGAAGGATACAGTGTGCATCATTCCATTATAACTGAACAAAATTCAGCACAGTGGTTTTTTATCATACAAAGGGAATTACTGTGAGAAGTAGATACTGGAATTCAGTATCTGTGTGTTTGAGTATATGCATATACCTATATATGTGCACTTACAAATATTACTTGTATATACACATGTATGTGTATATGTGTATGGTGCATGATTAAGCAGGGATACCTGATTTAGATCTAAATGATCTACACTGGGTACTACAAGCTGCCTAGCCATGTTAGCCAAGGTTTAGTCCCACATTAATAGACACCAGCTCTCAACTCCGAAGAGTATCTGAGGTCCACAATATCAGACCATTTCTGATATTCGTGCTACATCAGAGAGCGCTGCATAGCTCTATACCATCCCATACACATAGATGTTTCTTCGCAGAACATGGTGAACAAGAGTATTGTGTTGTTCTTCATGGTAAAATGCTTCTCTATGCATAGTAAACACAAGAAATGTGTGTAGCATAATAAAGTCTTCTGATTGCAATCAGACAGTGAGCTGATAGTATCATTATGCAGTGAACCACAGTTTCACAGTTGTTTTCCTTTGATGTCCATGTCTCATACAAAAAAAAAAAACAACGAAAAATCCCTAAGTTCTGTTAAAATTATTAAGTAGCGGAAAATTACTCAGTCTGACTCATTTGCCCAAATTAAATATTAAACTTTTTCAGCATTTTATGAAAGTGGGCAAATGCCAGAAATCATCCCAAGCTTAGTGAACGTGCAGCTTATTCCAGCTCAGTCAATGTGAACACTGTAAGGAGGTATCTGCAAGGATTTTCACAAATAGCATTGATGCTAATTCCTAACTTGAAGAGCACTTTCAAAGTTGCTCTTAATTATACAAAGAGGACTTTCAAAGCCAGAATGTAGGAAGGAGGGCAGATTCAACTACATCAGTTGGTTTGTTTTCTCCAAACCAGGATGTAGCAGCGGAAAAAGTAACAAGGAGATTTCCACAGTCAAGGTCATTGCACACTAACTTCAGAATCAGCCTCAGAAATAGTTTGGGAACAATGGTGTGCTGCTTAGGAGTTCATTTCATGTGAGAGCTGGAAGACTAGTTAAAGTAACAAAAGCAGCGAAGCCTGTTATCTTACCTCTCTCCTAAGTGATCACTCCTTCTGGCAACTCATTTTTGCATTACTGTTTGTCTGACCAACTCTTTTGTTCCTAGCCAGAATGCCATAGGCACAATTGGTAGACAACAGGATGCCTGTGCTGAAAGAACTTCATTTTATGCTTGTACTGAACAAAAATTATTTGAGCTGTGTTGGATTTTGTGCTTCAAAAGAAGTGTTATGACAGGGTCTTCCCTCAGATATGATGAATTCTACACATAAGTGCGTATATTTTGTACGATAACTCCCATAACATGTCACAGTGTGAAACTAACAGGCTGCTATGGTGATAACTAGTATACATATTGGCGATTATTTTCACAATTAGAGGAGTTTATGTATGGCATGAACAGTGCACTCTTTGGCATTATGTGAATTTTTTTATGATACCAGTAAATTTTTCTGTATCAATGCCACCAAGTAGCACAATTTTTTTCAGATCCTAGCTCAACAATGTGTGAAAGAGCTAACTGCCAAGAAAGGGCTCTTTTACTCCTCCCTTTGCTAATTCCCCCATTGCTCAGCTGAAGAGGTGAAAGGCTGTTTGAATAGGTCCAGAAAAGTTGCTGATGAAAGGCATATGGACATAACTTGAATGAAAGAAGTAATGAGATGGGCATTTGCATAGGATGGGTTTGAATGGAGGAAGAGCAGTCTGTCTGGTTATCTGTAAAGAAAAATGTGGAGGTTCTATGGGTATCTGATACAATACCTTTACTAAGGAAAGTAGTAAGATTTCATCCCCTCTTAAAAATATGCATTAGTTCTCATGTCTTCTTTTAAAAAAGAATAACAAGTTATTTCAGATGCAGGTGTCTATAACTGCACCTCTGTTTAATTTCTGTGTGTAATAACCATTGGCTCAATCATGTCATGAAACTTCAAAGTAGGGGCATTCTCTGTGTGCAGCTGACTTGTCGAAGGGGCTTGGATAGGCATTTTTCATCTATCCTGTTTTTTACTTTTGTGTTACTGTAAAAGTCTTACATGAAGGTTTGTCAATGTTTGTACATGAAATCTCTAATGGGTGTTTAAATTGCAAGTATATTGTCTACCCTCGTCTCTAGTAACCATGCTCTAAAATATATATCCTTGCTTAAGAATTGCCACGATGGCTGAAGCATTAGTGTTTTTCAGTGATAAGAGGCAGGTGTCAGCTCCTTTCAACTGGCTAATAACTGAAATTTGAATTAAGCTCTGAACTAGATGGTTCAAAATCACTCTGTAAAAAAAAGTGTATTATTCTTCTATTATTTCTGAGTTTTTATGTCATACAGACAATTTTCCAACCCCCGTTTGAATTTGCTGCAAACTCTGTCTAAAATATCTTCTAAGAACAAAAATACTACCATTTAGGAACATGCTGTTTATAAAAGTATTTCCTTTTGTCATTTCTTATTACACTGAATGTCACCGTGACTTTGTGTTGTGACATAAGGAGAGACTTCAGGATAACCTTTCTCTTCCACTTGTTTTGCGGGTTTTTTTTTCTTATCTCCCATCTGATTGTCTCTTTCAGGATTATAAAACAAACACATAATTTGTATTTCTTTACAGGAGTTGTTAATGCCCTTGCACACTTTAACACCCCGCTTCTCCTTTTGAGAAGAATTTTTCTTGTTGAATAAGAAAAGCTTATGAACAAATGAGTTCACAGCAAGACAAGAGTTCAGCTTAAAATAAAATTCCAAAGCTCACTGTGGTTCCCAGACTTCAGACAGTTCAACATTTGCTGTTGTCCTGGTATATACGGCTAGCCAGTCATGGCCTCATTTCTGAAAATTTTTTAGCTCATGTTCTCAAAGTGAGTTTAATCTTAGCAATATGTTTAAACTGAGTAGTATATTTCTAATAGGTCTCTTAAAGTACAAAGACACATTTCACCTGATAGGGTGGAAAGCACGAGGAGGCAAACTGAAACTATAGATATTGGCAAAGAGAGATGTAACGTGCTATGGAGAGGTGAAGAGAGGAATGTGAAGCATTACATAAAATCTAGCTCCCACCAGTTTCATCACTGTCTCATTGGTGGTTACTTTGAAGAATAGTGTCAGCAATATCTGTCTACCACGTATCTTTAGAGGCATTGCATCACAGGGGATTTACAGACTGCAGACAGTTCTAGAAACCAATGGAGGTACAGATATAAAACGTCAAACTGGTGAATGACTCGAGACTAGCAACAATTCCATCATCTTTTACGGAGGATGCTGGTTTGGGGTGCATAACACCTTATAACTCTCTACACTTACAAAACAAAGAAGCAAGCAAAAGAATTTCTAATATGGGAATCCTGGACAATAAAGTAGCTTTCTAATTTCTCATATAACCCTGAAAATTTAATTGTCCACACTTGGATACAAGTAAAAATTTCAACACCCTTTGAAGTCAGTGGAACCACACCCATTCACAGGGTTTTGCCT
This sequence comes from Haliaeetus leucocephalus, assembly GCF_000737465.1. Taxonomy (NCBI): domain Eukaryota; kingdom Metazoa; phylum Chordata; class Aves; order Accipitriformes; family Accipitridae; genus Haliaeetus; species Haliaeetus leucocephalus. The sequence goes on along the minus strand of NW_010973034.1, from coordinate 2,228,405 downwards.
TAACTCATGTCTTGCTGAGATCAGAGGCCAGAATTATTTAATCACAAGTATCAGTTTTTGTTCAGTCATGAGTTTAGAAGTTAATTATGCTACATTCACTGGACTTGTACCCAAGAGATTGTCCAGAGCAATAACAGTTGTTATAAAAAAAAGTGCTACTCTAAAATTGGCCAGAATCACAGCTCAGAGGAGCCTGAACTTCTAACTCACATGGGTGATTTGAAAACTCTTACCTACAATAGCATTAAAGTATGTTTTTTATAAACTTGAGAAGTACTCTTGTTGCAGCTTTAAGCTTTGAGTCTGACTAGACCTTCTTCTTGAAAGCGAACTCCCCTAAGAAGGCCAAAGGACTGTTTTTATTAGAGTATAAACTAAAAGAAGTAATCTTTGAAAAGGAGAAAACTGGAAGTGATTATACATGACAGAATACAAATTTAAAAGTTTGTAACCAGATATCTCCCTGTCCACTGTGTCTTTGCAAAAGCGGGTCAAACTGGTTTTCAAGCATGGCTTTTGTCAAGCTTTAGCCTACCTTTTTTAATTGAAGAAAACTGTATAGTTTCCTCTAGTTCCCAGTTTTTTGGCTATGTCCGAGACATGGCTGCCTGCTCCTTGCAATTTTAAGAGCTCTTTTCCTTCTGCCAATCCCTCCACTTTCTAGAAGTGTCTGTTTTTTAGCGGGATCATTTATTTGCCCAAGGGAAGAATGATCTCCCCGCTCAGGAGGTCTCACCTGATTCATTCATTTTCCTCTTTAAAATCCCCTGTGGCAAACAGCACAGAAGAATGACATGTACCATTACAATACTTTAAAATTATGGAAGTATCTGTGTATTTGGTTTCATTGATAGTGATATGATAACATCTCACAGCAGAAAAAGGCTAAGTTAAATGTTCTCACAAATATGTCTTCCCTGTATCATATCATCCCATGATGATATCTATGAGAAATAATGAAAAAAGATTGTCCAGCAAAATCCATTTCTAGAAAAAACTAAACACTTCTCTCTCCTCTACAGTCTAGCCCAAGGCAGAGATTTTTCCAGCAAAGTCACTGGATCTGTGACTGTGCAGCCACATCCAGGGGACAGGAGAACAGAAGGCTATAGAAAGCTGGAAATTATGAACTTTTTTTCTGTGACTAAGAGTTACAACTCTTCCTATTACTCCCACTGAATTTTCTCTGAATCAAGCTCTTACACGCGGACACAGCATGGGGTGCAAATTAATGTCTAGGAGCCATGGCCAACACTATTTAGAAAAAAACTTCACAGAAAATGCGTTCCAATACCAGTTACATAGCAATGGGTCAAGGGCGCTTTGCGTACCCTCACATGAGAGGGAGTCAGACCTGGATTTCAGACAAAACAAGCAGTGCAGTTGCTGTCTGAATGCTCGGTTTCCTTAAGCAAGTCATGCCCTGCTGGGTTGTAACACAAACTAGCAACGAAATAGAAAAATGGTGACAACTAATGCTCTAAGATATAGTCTTAATTTTTGGTTTGTTTAACACCTGTATGCTGAGAGCTGTACAATGCACAAAAACAGAGGTAGTCTACACTTCCAAAGATACCCTCATGTGGTGAAGCACAGATGCTAGCCAGGCTAGCAGGGTTTGCGTTACTTCCTAGTGTAGTGAAGAAGTGGAAGGCTTGAAAGAAGCACAAACCTGTAAATGATTATGCCCTGCTTGTATCTTTGGTGTTACACAAAGTGCATAAAAGTTGCACGTTATGAGAAACGTTTACTTTAAAGTCTTGCCAGGACTGGAAGTTTGAATAATAAGGCCCATCAAAGATTTCTTAAAGAAGTTTTAACTCATAGGGATAGGTGGAAAGATGGGGACAGTCTAGACTCAGGGCTCAACCTGAACAAAAACATAAGATGTAATAACTCGTGATGTGTTGTCTAAGTACTTCTCCAAGGTTCATTTGCTTTGATGCTGTTGTAAGGATAAAATCTTCCTGAAGCAGATTTCCAGACACTACTTTTTGTTAAGTTTTATTTCAAGGGCTACAGCCCTGCAACTTCTGCCTGCAGTTACAAGGAGGACCCTGTAAACCTTAATTATTTGTTACAGATAGAACCGTGCTTTCTCTTCAACACCTGCCTGGCAGGTGCACTGACTCTTAACCCAGTCAGACAAAATACTGGACCCTGCTTTGGGTCTCACCAAGTTGTATGACTGTTTCACTGCTGGCACACATTCTGGGCACAGATCCCTGGCTTGCTAGCTGTTCCCTAAAATGGAGCCCTGCTTTCTTAAACCCAAGGACTTGTGCCACTACCAGTAACAGGAATTTTTTAGCTTGAGTGAGCTAATTTCTGTCCAAGTATTTGGATGAAGTCTCATGTACTCCTTCCCATATTACTTCAAAAGTGCTGAATTTAGTCCTGAGCCTTAGAACAACATCCTTGAAACACTATACTTTTACAGGCAGGAATAGCTAAGAAAATAGCTAAGAATAGCCAGAAAAAGCATTCAGGGATTTTAATTGAACTGTCAGATATGCTAAGAGGAAGAGGTTTGAATGACAAATGGATGTGGAATTCCCGTCCCCTAATGCCTGAACCTTGCTTTATATTCTGCGTGGACTTGGAAGTGTCTCCCCGTGTGGTCCTCTCTCTCCAGCTTGTGCTTCCTGTTAGCCCAATTTTTCCACCTCCTTTCTCCCCAGTTCACTGGCAAATCATCCAGGAATTCAAAGCTTTTGCGAACTGCTTTTGCTAGAGCTCAGTGCGGAGTGATGCCTGGACATCTGGCCATGGGGCCGAATGCTGTGCGAACCACTCAGCTGAAGCAGTGGGGGGGAAAAGCCTGCATTTTTTACTGGCCAATTTCTAACCATTTGCTGTGTTGCCCTTCTCAGCAGGGTAAATTGGGCCATGCTGAGCTCTGTGCTACTGTAGGAGAAATATTTCTGATGAACCAGGGCGACGTGCGTTATGTCTACACTGCACCACAATATAGCCCATATTATATATATATATATATGTATATGTATATATACTGGGCGAATTACACTACTTCCCTGACCTATAGCAACAGTTAAGAGAGTACAAAGTTTGGCCTTCTTGTATTCTGTACTTGTGCTTTATTTTCTAAACTCCTCCATTATTTCCAGTGAAGCTCCCTAATGTGCTACCCACTGCTAAGGATTATTTAAAAATATCTCACTGCTAAATGTGATGGCTTTAATTACCTTTTATTTATCCCTCATTACCAACATATGTTTTCAGTGGTGGAAAATAGTTGGGGGCGGGGGCAGGGGGTTGAGTGCTTTTTATATCTTGGCAAATATTTACTGTTAATGTTAAGCAAATGTTAGCACATCAGAAACAGACATAATCACTGTGTTGTGCTTTTAAAGCATTAAAATAAAGAAAAATAAATTCTGGCTGATTTGAGTGAAGGAATTTTGAAAAGTGAGTAGAGAAAAATATTTGTTATTAAGGTAAAATTCCTAACCACTGTTAAGTTCTGACAAATGAAGGTAGTTTTAAAAGATTGCAAGGTGTCATGGTTTAACCCCAGCCAGCAATTAAGCACCATGCAGCCTCTTGCTCACTTCTCCTCCCTCACAATGGAATGGGGAAGAGAATCACGGAAAAAAAGTAAAACTTGTGGGTTGAGATAAGAACAGTTTAATAACTAAAATGAAACAAAAAAAATTAAAAAATATATAAAAATAACAATTATAATAATTGTAATGAAAAGGAATATAACAGAAAGAGAGAAATTAGACCCAAGACAAGTGATGCACAATGCAATTGCTCACCACACACTGACTGATGCCTGAGCAGCGATCTGTCCCCCTGGCCAACTCCCCCGAGTTTATATACTGCACATGACGTTCTATGGTATGGAGTATCCCTTTGGCTAGTTCAGGCCAGCTGTCCTGGCCATGCTCCCTCCCAGCTTCTTGTACACCTGCTCGCTGGCAGAGCATGGGAAACTGAAAAATCCTTAACTTAGTGCAAGCACTACTTAGCAACAAGTGAAACATCAGTGTGTTATCAACATTCTTCTCATCCTGAACCCAAAACATAGCACTGTACCAGCTACTAGGAAGAAAATTAACGCTACCCCAGCTGAAACCAGGACACAAGGATAGGTTGTTATAGGTGAAAGTTGCACCCACAAATGACCTTGGGGCCTGATCCTTCAAATGAGTTCAGATAAGGGGATTTTTGTGCCCACGCAAAACTCCAGAGACTTCTCTGAAGCCTGTGTAGTACTATGGCAAGAGTAACAGAGAACATCTGCAGGATAAAGGCTTGTATCCCTGCCGCTGACAGCCTTTAAAAGCTTCATATTTCCTTTCAGGTTGTGTAAGAAACTAGCAAGATAGTCCCCTCTAATTTATGATCTTTAATTAGCAGAATACCGCCTACTGCTACTAAAAAAGCTCATTCTTGGTTTATCTGTTTTCCAGCAGTTTAGAAAAGCCTTCATCTGATATGCTAGAATATAGCAGGAAATGCTAAAATAAGCAATAGTGAGATCAATACCAGCAACTGGCTCTATTTCATTGACACTGACATCCTGTTTATAATAAGTATATATATCTAACCTCTTGTATTTGATCTTCCTAAAAAGAGTAGGAAAAAAAAAAGTTTGTTTTTTTTTTAACTTCACCACAGGACTGTTCTGCAATAAGTCGATTTTGCGCTCACATTTTATTTGTGTGAAGTACATGGACGTTGACTCTGTAGTGCAGTGAGCTCTGCTTTGGAAGGCAAACTCTTGTCTGCACTATGTAACAGAACCAGGAATTAAAAGTGTGTCTCACAGAACTATGCTAAGGTACATCTGAGAAAAAGGAATGCAGCTTTAGCAGATTGATTTGTATTAGTAGTATTAAATTTAATTGTTGCTATGGTTTATACAGAACCAGTATGTCTAACAGAGAGGCTGCAATAGAAGCGGTTGTAGTGCGTGCTTATCCTGGGCATTTATTATGTTACAGTAAAACATGCAGATTAAAAAAAAGTGTACATACTAAATACTACTTTGAAGTGAGAAAAAACATTTTGCATGACATTTTGTTATTCTTCATGGCAAAGGGCAGGACTGTGAACATGAGCTTTACTTATATTTGACAGTTTGTACATGGAAACACCTCCTTTTTCAGCTAGATTTATATTAAAATCCTTGGTTTAGAGAATGGACAGAAAAAGTAAGCTAAATAAGAGTGTCTGCCTTAAAAGCTAGTACAATGGAAACATTTTCTTGCATGTGAGGAACTGTAACAAACATTAAATAGTAAAATAAACCCAAAATAACTGTAATAGTAAATCATTGTTTCAAAGCCATTGATAATGGCTGATAGACAAGGAAGAAGCCTTAGATGTAAACAGAAGCAACATAATTAACTGAAATCAGACACATAACTCCTTATATAATTTTAAAATTGCAGTGTTAGTAAGAACCCTGCTCTAAGAGATTTCAAGCAGGTTTCTACCAGCTTATTTTCCTGATTGAATGCTGAAGGCTACAAGGCTTCTGGGACTTCTGGGACGATCTGCCTGGGGACTCCAGAGCTTCCAGTGCCTTGGAAGCCTAAACTGTATTAATGCAGTGCTTCTGCTAGGTCCTTGCTGCTTGTCCTTTGGTAATTGGTGCTTCCTTAGTATTTACATTAACAGGAGGGGAAAAAAAAAGAAAAAAAAAAGTAGGTATAAAATTGTTCAGAGAAATTTCCAGAGGATGGTATAATGAGAAGACTGAAACACAGTGGGCTATGTTCTAAAACAACAGCAGATGCCATTTTGATTTCTCATTATAGAAAAGCATTGCTTAGGCATTTTATTTTTCCCCTTTTCCCCACTGTTTAGCTCTACAGTAACAAAAAACCAAGGAAATTGTTTTTTGCTTTGTTATGCAATAGCTCTGGTTTATTGACAAGACTGTTGTTGCACACGCTGACTCAAACTGAATCTTCTGAAGATCCTGTTCTTTGCTGTTTCAAAACAGCATCTTGGCACTTCATTCTTTGTTCATAGTGGACTGGATTTTCCCCACTGTTTTCTATCATTGGTAGTTACGCTGTGAGTACCTCTGTTAATGAATATGGTGCTACTCATAGCGAATTTTGACATATGAGTAAAGGTGATAGGGTTATATTTCTAGAAGCAATTGCAACTGACGCAGAGTTGTCTTTCAAAAAATTGTTGGGACAATCTGTCCAAATGTAAGTAAGAACGAGCAAGCCTTGGCTTGATTTCTGGCAGTTGTAAGTTCCGCTGCTTTCTGAGTTTACGCTTCTTAACCAAAATGGTCTGTGTTTTTGTCCTTCTTCTCCCCTTCCCCTCACTCTCTTTCCTATTTCTTTTGCTGCATAGAGGAAAGAGACTAAAAGAAAACTAAATAATGCTAACAGGTTAACTGCCACATTATCACTCTATAAAATCTGGAAAAAACTGTTATTAAACATTTTGCATTTAATTTGAAACTTACATCCAATAAAAGAATTTCTTTCCCCATGTTGAATTATATATGAAATAAAAGGTATGGCCCTGTCTCTGAGCTAATCTGCATGAGATATGAAGTGATTTAAATTCATCAACACAAATGCAGCTTTCATTTTCATTCATACCAAACACTATCCTCTGCAGTAGTATGGGAAATAAATAAGAGATTTCTTGGGTTGTTCATTTTCCCATCATACCAATGAGGTGACAGAGGCCAAGTACAGCACTGAGTCAAAGGGGGTCAGTCTGACTGTGTTGTGCTTTGGGCAGTAGTATTTGATTCCAGAAGTCTCAAAATGTATTTGTACAAGTCGGTGTCTTGTTTCACAGCTGTACTGGACTCTTTGGGGCAGCTTTTGTGGTTCATCTGAGATTTGCTCTCTTTGACGCATAAGCAGACAATGTTCCAGAGAAAATCTCTTCTTTCCTTTTGAGGAAAAGTAATTAAACAAGAGCAGAAGTAACATCATGGTGTAATCTTTGAGCTGCAGCTATAGGGAAAGCACTTGCCTTTTTAATGTTTTTTTCCAAAATAATTCTATAGGTATATACAACCTTTCTCAATCAACTGTTTTTCTGAAATTATAGCGTGAAAAGTGTTTTTTCCTTGATTCCAGTTCTTGCACCCCATCTCTTAGATAAGTAGGGCAAATTGAACCAGGAATCTTTTCCATTGTGACATAAAAATCTGTGTAGCTGTCATCATGCGTCAAGACCACATCTAAATGTAGGATAACCTGAGAAACAGCAGGTGGAACATCATGGCCATGGGTTTATGAAGAACTTGCACAACATACAGAGAATAAGATTTCTTGCAAAGGTGTACAGAAGTGTAAGATGAACTTGTAGCTCCAACCAGACAGGTATTTTTGGGGACAGATGCTCAGTGTTTGGCTCAGAGGTTTAGGGGCTGTTCCACGTCTTTGCTAGGTGCCCCATGTCCCCCGGGGAGCTGCGTTGCCTTTGGGATGCTCAGCTGCCAGAAGCAGCTTATCTCAAAGTCTGTTTCTACACCACGCCGACCCCAGCTAACAAAGCACAGCCTTGTAAAACCCTGTTAATAAACAGCTGGTGGAGCCAGTAATGCTCAGCCTTCAACAAGTGGCAGATTGTCATCCCAGGGCTAACAGACGTGGCGGTGGTGCCAACCGTTCCCCTTGCTGGAGGTGGCAATGGGACCACTGCCGGAGGGGACCCGAGCTCCTCAGGCATTACCCTCAGCAGCCCAGAGCCAAGAGCCCAGCTTTGGTGGGCGGCCGTTTCACCATCTGGGAACGGCAGATGCAGCGTTTTCGATAAAAGGGGCATGGGGGGGTGTGCAGGCTCGGTGCTCTGCAGGCTCACAAATTTAGTTTTTTCAGACTGCTTGTGAGAAAAGAAACTGGTACTTCCTCCAGAGCCGCGAGTTTCCGCTCTGCACGGTGTCCTGCACACACTGTACTGAAAGCTGCGTCTGTTTGCAAAGCAGGGGGTGGGGGGAAACATCCTGAAAGCCCCAAACAAACAAAACTCTATATGTTGAAAAAGGCCTATGTTAACATCCAGAGCTGGAGAATCTCTGGCTGCATTGCTTGGAGGTGAGAACTGAGACAAGGTTTTGAAAAAACCTCACGAATATCAGGAAGGGTGGCCTGTGTTTCACTTATCAGCAAGAACATTTATTTATATTGGTGTTCTTCGCTTATCAGTAACAGCACTGACATGAGCTTACAGTAGAAGTTCAGAAAACACTGTGTTGTTTAAGTTAAAAAAAGAGATAAATCTTTATAAATACTGGTGCATTTTGTTACATTCTGATTTGTTTTACCTGACATTTTCTTAGCTTTCCTAAATGTCTTATCTTACTGGTAGAAAGCCTACTTGTTTTTAGCAAATTTACTTTGTAAATTGCAAAAAGGATTTTTTTTCAGAACTAGAAGCAACAGGAACTGACATTTAAATAGCTTCAGATACACATCATGCAGAGACAAGGGTAATATTTACAACTGCTCTGTCCGTCATCTTAAATTTCAGAGGTGCTTTATACAAAACAGATTATTCTTTGGGGCTGGAACACACTAATATTAGAAAACTTTTTGCTTCCTAAAATGTAACTCCAGAAGAGTGCCAGTTCTGAAAAAACTTCTGTAATCATCATGCACCCTTTTATTTCAATACAGTCAGTATTTAGGACCCAGTTGCTTGCATTTGGGACCCAATTCTCACAGCTGCCTACATTTTTTTATGGAAAGAAATAGGCAAAATATTACTAGTAAGATCATGTACATAGGTAAAAATCACCTTAAAATCTTAAACTGTCTGGTTAAAAATTTCCACTGTGTAACGAATACATTTCCAAGATTTTTTCTAACAAAATCAGAATTTGAGCTACTTTACAATGCTGTACAGCAACTTGATCTAAGAAAATCAGAGTTCAGTTTAAAATTTGACATAGTCCATGTAATTTGGTCAGCATAAGTTCAGCATGCAGTTTGTTTGCAAGTCATAAAAAAAAAAAAAAAAAGTGGCAGGGATTTTCCAAAGAACATAGGAGAGCTGGTGGGCAACCACATCCTGCCAAGGCGTTGTCAGTGGGATGTGGGTTGTGTCGTGTCATGCCTCTTTGACAGCTCTAGCAACACCCTTTGACTCAGTTATAAAGCAGTGCTTTCACCTTAGTATAGGGCCATTTATTGGAGTTACCTGATGCAAATGTAAATCAGATATCTCTCTCCTGGTTATTTTGAGCTACTCTCTTGTTGCAGAGCAGACAAAAAAAAAAAAATTCTATTTCCTGAGAGGAGCCTCCTGCTAAAAGAAACCCTTGCATATCGGAGAGTCATCAAAATATGAAGCCATGCCACATTTCAGTTGGCCTCCACTGCTTGAACAACCTCTCTGGCCTGCCAAGTGTAATTTAGAGTACCCTGAGGCAGCTGTAATTTATGCTGACCAGTGTGAAATTGTTCTTCCCTGCTCAGTCTTGTAGAAAAATCAGCCTAGTTCGATGGAAGGTTCTTGCTCAGTGTGCTCATACGACAGTTTTTGAAGCACTGAATCATGAAAGGGGACATACTGTGGATTCCTGAGTCATGATAGCACCGTGCTTGTCTTCCAGTGTTCCATTTACCCAAGCCATGTCACTTCTTCTTTTAAAAGGTTATTATGAATAATGAGCTGTTAGAAATGCAGAGTGCATCTAACCATTCCTGCTTAGCTTCAGTACAGCTGCCATGGCCTTTTGAGCCTTATTTTTATCAAGGCATTCTTGGCCTTGTGTAGTGATGATAGAACTCAGACGTTTGATTTTATCAAATCATGCTTTTACACTTTTTGATGAGGGATGCATAGAATTTAGAAAAACAATGTTATTATCATAAACATTATTATCATTAACATCATCATAACTATGTAATAATTATGCATTTTTAAAAGAATGGAAGCTATTGCTTCCTTTTAATGCAGGTCATTATGCAGCTGCAGTACATTATTTTGTTATTACTTTTTTTTTCTGTAGTGGCTGGAGTTTTCTGCTTCAGACAAAGATCCTCAAACACTGCTCTCAGTTTCTGAAATGGCACAAACATAAGCATTCACTTTTGCTGGCTGGGAAATTACAATATCCAAGTTTGCAAAAAGACCAGTTTATAGTTTGGCCTTCATTTGTATATTTTCTTATTTTAACTACTGAAATATGACTATCACAGTATGAACGTAGTGTAATTAATCAGTATTTCAATATACTTCATTAGCTGATTTTAATTTACATATAAACCCTGTGATAAGACTGTAAGGAGATACATTCTCCTAATCATCATTGTTTTTTTCTGTAGAGTTGGATTTTACCACTGTAAGTCAAGACAAGGAAAAAAGAAAACAACTGATGTATCAGTTTTTAGGACCAACTTGATATACCCTAAAGGGGCCTGCTTCTCTCCAACTGTTAGGTATCCACCATCACTCAAAATCATAGAATCATAGAATCGTTTAGGTTGGAAAAGACTGTTAAGGTCATTGAATCCAACCGTTAACCCAGGACTGCCAAGTCCACCACTAAACCATGTCCCCAAGCACCACCATCTACCTGTCTTTTAAACACCTCCAGAGACGGTGACTCCACCACTTCCCTGGGCAGCCTGTTCTGGTGCTTGACAACCCTTTTGGTGAAGAAATTTTTCTTAATATCCAATCTAAACCTGCCCTGGCGCAACTTGAGGCCATTTCCTCTCATCCTATCTCCAGCCACCTGACAGAAGAGACCAGCACCCACCTCACTACAACCCCCTTCAGGTAGTTGTAGAGAGCGATCAGGTCTCCCCTCAGCCTCCTTTTCTCCAGACCAAACAGCCCCAGGTCCCTCAGCCGCTTCTCATCAGACTTGTGCTCCAGGCCCCTCACCAGCTTGGTTGCCCTTCTCTGGACACGCTCCAGCACCTCCATGTCTTTCCTGTAGTGAGGGGCCCAAAACTGAACACAGGACTCCAGGTGCGGCCTCACCAGTGCCCAGTACAGGGAACAACCACCTCCCTGCTCCTGCTGGCCACACTATTAATAATTTCACTAGGCTTCCTAGAATTGAGGAAGTTACTACTTGTCACTTTCGAATACATTTTAAATTATAAAATGATGCCTCAAATTCCAAACATTCATGCCAAACAAAAGAGCTCCAAGGACTGATACCTGGACCAAAGGTTAAGTGACACAGACTGATTCTCATTCACATTTGTTGGAACTCTCTCCTGCAGCCAAACCTATTTGGTTCTGTATCTGCTCTGCTCTCTGCAGACTCTTCATAGCATTAAAATATATTTCTTTGTGTCTTGGTTTTTTTTTTTTTAATTCAGAGTATTTGAAACAACGTGAGAGCTGGATTGACAGCAACCAGGGGAGTATATTTTTAACATGAAACCGAGGGTATGTGTGTTGTGTCCTTGCAGGTGGCACACGGGCATTTTTGAGAGCCTGTGTCTGGTCTGGCTGAGATGGAGTTGATTTTCCCCATAGCAGCCCTTGTATTGCTGTGCTCTGTACTGGTAGCAATAAAGTGTTGATAACACACCAGTGTTTTGGCTACTGCTGAGCCGTGCTCCACAGCATCAAAGCTGTCTCTCCAATGTTCCCCCCTCTCCAGCAGGCTGGGAGTGGGCAAGGTCTTGGGAAGCGACACAGCCAGCACAGCTGACCCAAACTGACCAAAGGGGTATTCCATACCATATGATGTCTTCTCAGCAATAAAAGCTAAGAGAAATAAGCGGGACAGGGCAGGGCATTCATTATTACAATGTTTGTCTTCTGGAGCAAGCGCTACACCTACTGAAGCCCTACTTCTCGGGAAGTGTCTGGACATCACCTGCTGATGGGAAGTAGAAAATAAAGCTCTGGTTTTCCTTTGCTTCCATGCACAGCCTTTGCTTTTGCTTTATTAAACTGCCTTTATCTTGATAATTTTTTTCCATCTTATTTTCTCCCCCAGCCCTGTCCAGCTGAGGAGGGAAGTGATAGAACGGGTTGGTGGGCACCTAGCGTCAAGCCAGGGTCAATCCACCACAGAACCTTGGGGTCTGGAGTAGGGTTGGAGTAGTGTTGACAGACTCTAGAGGGTGGAAGGAGTCAAATCTGATACAGTTTGTCTTGGTTTAACCCCAGGCAGCAACTAAGCACCACTCAGCCACTCACTCACTCCCCTCCACCCAGTGGGACGGGGGAGAGAATCAGAAAAAAAGGCAAAACTCATGGTTTGAGCTAAGAACAGTTTAATAGAACAAACCCCAAGAAATTAATAATGATGATAATAACAATAATAAAACAACAACAATAATAATAAAAGGATTGGAATATACAAGTGATGCACAATGCAATTGCTCACCACTTGCTGACTGATGCCCAGTTAGTCCCAGAGCAGTGATTCCCCCCAGCCCCACTCCCCCCAGTTTACATACTGGGCATGATGTCACATGGTATGGAATACCCCATTGGCCAGTTTGGGTCAGCTGCCCTGGCTGTGTCCTGTGCCAACTTCTTGTGCCCCTCCAGCCTTCTCGCTGGCTGGGCATGAGAAGCTGAAAAATCCTTGACTTAGTCTAAACACTATTTAGCAACAACTGAAAACATCCGTGTGTTATCAACATTCTTCACATCCTAAATCCAAAGCATAGCACTGTACCAGCTACTGGAAAGAAAATTAACTCTATCCCAGCCAGAACCAGGATAAGTTTCATCAGTAATGACTTTTTTAACTCAGTCTGCCTCCGCGTGGACATTGTTTTGAAAACACCTACTTGGAGCAATGCAAAACAGAGTGAGGCATTTTGGATGGTAAGAGGATCTATGCTTGACCTAGATCTTCATTTGCCAGTGTGGATGTCCCCCACTAAATCAGTGTTGATTGAGAATGGGAATTTTTCCTAGATCCTTGTTTTTCCTTTTCACTTACCCAAGCAGACATATTGTGGCAACACTGGACCAACACTTGGTTGAAAAATATTGTTTCCAGCTATATTTACATGTAAATGTATCCATAATGACAGAGAGACCTGATTATCCAAGCACTGTCCTGGCAGCTGTAATCCCCTATATTGTACTTTTTGACCTGGTGCTAACATCCTCAAAAGCCTTGTAAAAATTATATTACATCACTAAATTTTCTTTCTATGCTGCAAATTGGAAATTGTAATCTTTATAGCATATGCTCAATATATAATAAGTATAGATAATAGAAGCATTACTCAGTACTATCATTTGCATGCCATGTTATTACTTAGAGCACACCTGAAAACAATGGTTGCTTTCTGAAGGCTTAGGGAGAAAAATATAATGCTTGGGGTGCTTCCATGCTGACTATTGCAATGCACTTTACCCTTTGCAAAAGAAGAAAAAAAAAAATCTTTGCTGATCGGTTGTTTTAGAATTCTCTTGTTTGTGTCTTATGCCTATCTTTAGAGAGAGATTGTCTATCCAGTAGCAGGAGGCAAGACATATTAGCAGTGAAAGTAAATTTTTTGGTAAACATTATTTTGGGTACTGGATAAAGTAAACACTGCATTGTTAGACTGGAGCTATACATGTGGTTTTCATCCTTGGGTATTGGAAGCATTGCTTTTGCTATTATGCAGTTTGGATTGTGTGATATTTTAGTTGATTATGGATATAAGTGAGCTTGCTTATCATGAGGCATTGGCAGGCAACATCCTAGTAAAACACCAAATAGAATGTAAATAAAATGCATGCTAGGCACGTTCTCTGGATGTGTGCAGGTATCCTGTGCATGTGCATAGTTTGCAGTTATTGATAATGAAGGGAAGGGTAAAGGGAGAAAGGAAAGGAGAAAGGAAAGAAGGAAGGAAAGGAGGAAGGAAAGGAGAAAGGAAAATCAAGGTGAGTCAAGGAAAGAGAGTAGAATTAAGAAATTATCTACAGTGGAAGAAAAAAGCTCAGCTGATCTTCTCTGTTTCCTATTTTGGGCTTGACTCTGTGGATTGCCTAGGAAATGTTTAACAAGTGTTCACCAGAAGAGAAAGCTTTATTTACATTAGAACTGAACCTCAGGGGCGTCTTTGGAGAGAACAGTTCAAACACAGAAATAAGAGCTGCCTAACATCTTTCATTGTAAGGCATATGCTTTAGGTATTTTTATATTGTTTTTCCCAAGCATTAGTTTCTGGACTTGAAAGTACCCTGCTAGTTTGTGTCTGGATCCTCTTTTAAGGGACCTAGCCCTGATCCCTGTGGATCTGCTAAATACAGCTAATCCCTTCTGTGATTACTCTGATAGCCATCAGCCAATCTTGGTACAGTTTAAGCCCCTTGGCTTGTGTTTTCCAGCAAGAAAAATGTATTACAACATGGAGAAAGTATTCTGCTTTTGCTTTTTTGCTTACTCATAGTTTGCCAGTTCTTTGCCTACTTGTAGTTTACAATACTTGTCCCTTCTGTTTAGAAAAACAAACAAACTACAAAAAAAATCAAAATAATAGTTTTTTTCAGTCTGTTCAGAGTGGAACACATTTATAAGACCTCTAGTAGCCTTCACAGCTCTAGTGTGAACTTTCTTCATTCAACTCAAGTTTTTGAAATGTGCCGAAACCAGACACAGCTTGCCACTGAGGTATTTGTAATGCTGACTAGAGCAGAACAATTACTTCATATGTGTTGCAGCATATACTGCTGTTCATACATCCAAGTATGACATTTACCTCTCTGGAACAGCATAAAGTTATGACTCATGTTCTGCTTAATGTGATCCACAGTAATTTCCAGATTATTTTCCTCAGAATTCAGAATTAGCCAGTGAGTGTGGTAGGTGTGTAGTAGGTTTAACATTTGCTTTCCTTCTATTGCATCCTGCTGTGTAATTCAAATAGTGTCAAAAGTTTCCATGTGCATTTAGAAACCAAACCTGTAACCTCATGAAAGAATGAAATAAGTTTATCTGATGTAGTCTGTTGTCCAGAAAAGCATCTTGATTTTTGCTTTTTAATTCTTCATGAGCTGAATGTTTTATCATGTCTCATATTTGTTCAGTTTCTGACCTTCGAAGTAATGTCAGTACATACCTAGTCATCTCAAATTTCCCTATATATACCAAGACATATTGAAAAAGACTGACTATGTTCTCAGGTAAATTTTTCAAAATTCTTAGGTGAAAATTCTCAAAGAATCATGACTTTAAAATGTCCTTCAGATATTGTTCAGCATCTTCCTTGGTTACTAATGGACTGGAAAATATTACATTTGTCTCATATAATACAAGCCTGGGATAAAGGAGTTTGCATTCAAATTTACCACAGCACAAAGCTGGGAAAGAAGTACATTGAATGTTGGTTATAATTCATAATGTTATTGACATCTGAGATCAGTTCTGAAAAAGTAGTATGGTATTCAGTGGGGACATGTGGAAAGAATTGCATCTTGCCAAGAATAATTAGCTATGCAAAAATAGGATGGGGAATAACTGGCTGTTTACCAGTTCTCCACAAAAAGATCTCGTGCATATCGTGGATGATAAACTGAGCATGAGTCAACAACTTTGTGCAACAGCACAAAAGGCAAACATGGTATTGGCCTATATATAAAGCAACTTAGTCTTAAAGACACATAAAGTCCTTCTGCTGTAGTCATGTATGGAGATGAAATGCTAGCAAAGGTACTAGGCCCAATAACTTAAGAAATACATTAGTAAAGAGGTGTAATCCATGAGACCAGCAAAGGTCTTAAGTACAAAATATGCTCACAAAGACTGAAAGATCTAGGACTATTCAGTTAAAAGAAGACCAGAGGAGAAAATTGTAGCAATTTACAAGTAGATAAAGAAATGTTGCAGGAAACAAGGGAAAAATCTGTTTCCCACATCCTTGTTGGCTATGCCAAGATGTAACGTGCATACACTGTGCCAAGAAAGAGTTAAGTTTTACACTGGGAAATGGTGTCTAGAGGTAAGTGCCATGAAGCACTGAAACAGGTTTCTTTGAGAAGCTGCGTGTTCTTTATCAGGTTAGACTGACATCAGGCGGTAATGACATAGGGTGTGGTATAGAGAAAAGCTTTTTTCATGGAGAGAAAAGCTTTTTAGTTCTCAGCCACAGTACAATTTCCTTTAGCCAAAGGTTCACATGGACAGTGATTCATTTCTGATGGTAGTTCAAAAATATTTTCAATTTCTCACTTGTATTAAACCATCCCATAGCTGTACCTATGATACCATCACAGGCGAACACTTGCTGCAACGTTAGGTAGCAAGGTGGCATCATGGAGTTGTTTTTTTGGCTGGGTTGCAAACCTTCTATCTGTGCAGTAAAGCTCAAAAAAACCCTCCAAATGAAAGCTACGTCACCTTCCATTGCCCAAGGCAGCCATAAAGCACATCAGATTGTGCCACTCTCTTTAATTCAGTCTTCCACTGAGTTTTAAAAAGTGTTAAGTCTGTGTTTTCAGTGTGTTGTGGGGTCTGTTGCTAGTGTATCTAGCAACCCTTTCCAGCTGGTTTTCTTCACATCAGTTCATAGAAACATAAGCATTTTTTTTAAAAAAGAAACACACATAACAAAATTATCCGCGTGTTTCTTCCCATGTCAGGAGAGTGGAAAACAAAACACAACACAAACATTAATCTTGTTGCTTAATGTATTTATGGAAAATGATTACTGTTACAATATAAAACAAAGAAGAGTGGAACTGTATCATCTGTTCAGGTTCAGAATTCTTCAAGTTCATGATGTTTTGACACTGCAAAAGCCGACAGGTTTATCTGCTCTGAGGGTATGTACACCACTGATTTCAGTCTCAAACAGTTGCTAATACTGGCATTTTCTTGCATGCAGTTTTAATGTAAATGAGCATTATTTTTGGTTTGCTTTAAAAGCTTTACTTTAAAGCTCAGTGACTCATGAGCTGCTCTGCACTGATTCACTGCATTGGTTCTACCATCGTGGTAGATGGCCATATGCAAAAACTTCCGCAATCCCGAATTGCGTGTGAAGTGTCCATGGATTGGGGCCTCTAGCTTGGTGCTGAGGGAGATAAAATACTACAGCATTACCTGGACACTTACTGCTTTGGGTTTGTACCTCACTGCCAAGTGGTGCAAAGGTATTTGATATAAAGAACAGCAGTATTCCAAAACAAGCAGAAAGTTGGAAGAAGGGACAAGAGGGAGCAGCATAAACTGCTAAATGAAAGAATTATTGCACTAGATATAGCCTCACACGGGAGCAATTTGTCAGCTGAAATTGCAAACAAACTTGTAGCAGAGAACTGAGTTTATTGGTGATTCTGAGATGCAATGCAAGAGATCAGATCTTCTCAGAGGTTTATACTTAACAATTGTGTCAAAATTAAAAGCCCAGAGCTTCTGCCTATGAAAAACCTATGATGTTTTCAAAAGAGGGTTGATTATCAAACTTTTAAGCTGCGCAAAACATCAGAAGCAGATAACAAATATCATCATCTAGAATGAGTTCAGAAAAGAAAGACATTTTAGTTTTTATTATGTTGGTTAGATACAGGTCATACACAATTTGCTGCAGATAATTTGTAAGATTAGCAACTTTTTAGCAAGTAATTATTTGCAAAAAATGCTTCCATTGTCAGGCCTGCTCTGCACTTAGCAGAAAATTGTGGAGCATGTTCTAAGATGAAATATGAAGTGCCAACTCAAAGGTAATGTAGCCTTCTTCTGCAGCAAAGCCAAGATCTGGAACAGAGCAAGTTGCTTTTTAAGAAAGCCCAGAATGTGTGAGTATCTGGAAGTGTATGTAGATCATAACCCAGCTTGCCTGTTTTCATTTTTTAGCATTGTCTCATCTACTTTGTGAAGAATTTGCTGAGTAAGCATGAATAAGTGATTCAGGCTTTGCCTTTTGTTAGGTTATTTTAGGTACTGAGATTTCTTTCTCTAAATGGAGGTGATGAAATACAAATGTAAGCGCAAATTCATGTGTCTGACCTTTGCCTTTTACTTTCCTGATGTAACATGCACAATATGAGCAAACACACATGGTGCCACAATTGCCTGTTCTCTGTGCCAGGCTGCCCACCAACCAGCTGTGCCTTTTGAAGCAAGGGAGAAGCTCAAGAGTTGTCGAGGTTTCTGCCCAGATTAAATAACAATAATGAAAATTAAAAAAATAACAGATTAAAAAATAGAAACAACAATAGTAATAATAATAATCTAGGTCTATCTCTGGAGAGAAACTCACATGACAAGTAGAAGTCAAAAGGTTAGCTGCCTGCTGACAAAACTAAATGAGAACACCAGGTATCTGATAGACAAGAACACTTCCAATTTTTGTCAAACTTAAGTCTCCATAGTTTCAAGATGCAGTTGAAGGAGATTGTCCTTAGAATTCACGTTATGGCAATAACAGAATGAAACTGTCTTTAACACGTTGAGTTATTTTAAATCTTTCTCACTTAGACGGGAACAAAATATGTCAGTCCTTTCATTGAATACCTTCCTGAATTCTTAAATAGTCCTTATTGCCTTAGCAATATTGCTTGTTTTTTTTTCTTTTTCCTTTTTTAATACTAATTATGTAATTGTGTTGGCAAATAGTTCCAGTATACATCTTTTCAGTTGTTTTCTCTTTTTCCTTTAAAAGTATTAAAAAAATAAAAGAGGTCCTTCCATATCTTATGTAGCTGGAATACCTCTCCAGATTTTAGGAAATGTTATGGTTTAAGAGATCACAGAAGGCTTTACAAAGACACTTAAAGGGTCAGATAAACATGCTTCACCCCCTTGAGATGAAAGCAAGCCTAGCAATCCCTTTTTATAGATTAGAAGGGGGAAAAAAAAAGCCAAAACCAAGGTAAAGCCCTGATTCTGGCTGGCCAATAAGTGAGGTCATTTTAGTCAATGAATTGATTTAAATGTATATGATTTTCTGAGATTATGTTTTTCCCGAAAGGAAGATGATGTTGTCTGTTAATTTGTATGTCCTAATCTCTCTGTGTTTATTGTATTTAAAAGTATCAATTTAGATTTAATGAACATCTTCAGTAGTTCTCAAAAGAGAAAAAAAAATCTTATATATTAAAGCTGTTTCTCATCATTCTAGTCATGGCAAAAAAAATATGTAAAGTAAGAGTCTTATTTCTTCATACTGAAGGAAAAAACCTAATATATTTTCTGAGTTTGGTTTTTTTTTTTTTTTTCAGTTCTAAAATGATTAACAAATCATTACATACTAGTATGGATTTATACCTTGGAGAAGACACATTCTAAAGGGAATTATTTCTAAAATTATTTCTAGCCTCTTTCATAGAATTATAACAGATACAGACCTAGACAGAGCTTTGGATAATGTGTTTAATATTATCATAAGTTAGAAAAAAAAATTTGTAAGTTAGAAACATTTGAGATGGAAGTAGAGTGCTGTTTATGGGAAAAGTGACACCATGAGTGGAGTAGGAGATTGGGAGGCTACCACAGGGAGTCTTGAAGATAATGTAAATGAATTACTTTAGTGAAAGAGAAGTACTTGGAGTAGTGAAAGAGAATCAGCCAATGGGTATATATTACTGTTGTGGTTTACCAGAGAAATTTATAGTAATCAAAACAAAATCAGGGATCAAAACAAAGTCAGTGGTCAGAACAAAGTGGTCAAAACATAATCAGAGATGGACCCTCCAGTCAGGTAACAACAGTCAAGAAGGGCAAGAGTGGAGGCAGCTTGAGACAAAAGCTAAATAGTTGTCTTTTCAATGCCAGAGGAGGTGTAAGCTGGTTGCAAACCTCAAAACAGTCAGGGGAAAAAAAAAAAAGTACGATTTGGTAATAGCAAGTGTTAATAGGAAGTCACAGAAACTTGGTAATAAAATGACAGTCTCTGAAGAAGCTAACAGTGTTTGATTTTTTGTTGTCCCCATTGCACAAGGCATGTATTTCAACAGGTAGCTATTTGTTTTTTTGCTATTACTCAGATTCAAAATAAGCAAAACAAAAACCTTATAGTTACTTTCCCAAGAAAGAAATACAAAAGAACTTCTTTCGTGGATTAAAGACTTACTTTGCAAAGTCTAGTGCATGTTTAAAAAAAAACCAAAACAACCAAACTTGCTTGAAGGCTATACTGCAGGAGATAATGTTTTTCTTTAAACAAGTAAGGTTTGTAATTATGTAGTTCATTCCAGTTTCCACATCAGTCTTTGTAGGCCTTTTTCTGTAGAATAGCTGTGTTCTGGAACACCAGTTTTGTTGATGTTTTGGGACAATTTTCTTCTATTCCCATCCAATGCTGGAAATACGAGACACACAGTAGCTCCATGTGACGAATGTGTCATGGTAATGGAATAATACATGTGTACCCCTAGTGTCAAGTATCATGAATATTTTCAGTTGGTCCCTATAATGATATGCCATATGATTTCCAACATGAAAGATCTTTCAACATATATCATCACACACATATGTGAATAAAAAGTACAGAAAATAGTGGTCATCGCTGAATCACTCACCATTGCTTTCAAGAAAAAAATCCAAAGTAAGCTTTGTAGGTTAATACAGCATTGTGTACTTCTTGTCTACATAACTTTTCAGTGTCTTTTTTCAAGCAAGTACTAGGGGTATTAGTAAAAGTGATCCAGCTCTTCACTAATGGAATATAAAGGAGTGGTCACAGAAAACTTTGAAGACGTTCAGATAGTTTTTGAAATCTCTGAAATATAAAAATGTACCAAATTGAAAAAAAATTACAAGTTTCAGAACATAAATATGATTTTATAGAAGACTATATTTTTACTAAGATTCTTGGATTCAGTATAATCATTAAAAGCAGCACCAGTTATGGTAACGTGCCTTCATGTCTTAATGCTAATTGGGCCCATTCAAGATTACATTTGGGGAACAAAAGTAACTTTCATGCCTAAGAAATATTAAAAATTAGAAGGATGAAATGGATCAGATGTTGTGTCCAGGAAACAACTGTGTTCCCAGCAGGTCGAGGAAGGTGATCCTTCCCCTCTGCTCAGCACTGGTGAGGGCACACCTGGAGTGCTGGCTCCGGTTCTGGGCTCCCCAGTACAAGAGAGTCAGGAACAGACTGGCCACCAAGATGAGTAAGGGATGGAGCATCCCTCCTATGAGGAAAGGATGAGAGTGTTGGGATTGTTCAGCCTGGAGAAGAGAAAGCTCAGGGGGATCTTTTTGATGTATGTAAATACCTGAAGGGAAGGTGCACAGAGGATGGAGCCAGGTGGTGGTTTCAGTAGTGCCCAGCGACAGGACCAGAGACAATGGGCACAAACTGAAACACAGGAGATTCCATCTGAACGTCAGGAAACACTTTTTTTTACTGTGAGGTGACCGAGCACTGGCACAGGTTGCCCAGAGAGGCCATGGAGTCTCCATTCTTGGAGATATTAAAAACCCATCTAGACACAGTCGTGGGCAACCAGCTCTATGTGTTCATGCTTGATTAGGGGGTTTGGGAAAGATGACGTCCAGCATTCCCTTCCTACCTCAACCATTCTATGATTCTGTGAAACAAACACCTTTAATTGCAATAGGGAGTTCCTATCTTCCCTGTTGCTTACTTGCTCAGTGATGTTAATCAGGTGGCAGCTCAGCTTGGTGTCAGACTGTGCCTGTACTTTCTGAAGACAGTCGTAGAAGGTATCTAGATTCTGCTGGAAATGATTTTGGGATTCACTGAGTGTGCCTGACTGATAGTCTGGAAGAGCTGACATAGAATGCAGTCTCAACTTGCTGGACAGAGTACGCATGTCCGCCTAAGAAACCCCAGAATGTATACCAGGTATACCAGTGAAACATGTACCCAGGCTCTTCTCAGATGTATATTATACCAGCATTGACTCCACGCTTATTTAGCAGAGCTGACTGACCTGACAAACAGAAAGGCTGGGTAAGTTACACCCTCTTAATAGGGATAGCAGTGACCACATACTCTCTAGACATACTGACTCCTGAGCCGTCCCTTGGGCTGCTCTGTTGTGCGTCATCTCTAGAGTAGGTCAGTGGCTGTAAAGCACATAGTGATCTCCAGGGAGTTCACAGAAAACCCTGGTCTCTCATACTGTTCAGAGCTCTCTTTAACTATCATCTCCATATCCCTCAAGTCATCATCTTATATGCATAATTTGACTATTTTCAGGAATAACTCATGTTCCTGTCACATCTTTATAAATAATTATAACTTTAATAAATGGAAAGGGTAAGGAGAGACAGGACAATTTAAAAAAATAAATGGGAGGGAGGGAGCATTTGGCTTCAGTGTGCAAATGACATATAATTTCCAACAACTTGAGGAGGAGTAGTTATCTTGCCTTTAAGACTTGTTCATTTATTTAAAAAATATATTTCTCAAAATTTAATTTGTGGTTTCAGGAGCTAAGTATAGAAAATTGCATAATGCCCTTTTAGACTTTGGTGACTAAGAGTGATCATGTTACATGGATATAGCATGCATGGAGTTTGTTAAAATATAATTTGTTCCATTGCAACAGTTCAAATCTCTCAAACTCTCTCCAGCTGGCTAGGCTAAAATGTAACATGCATACTTCTAAGGTGCAAATGTCATATTCCTTAAGATGTGATGAGGAGATAAGAACAAACAGAGCCCAATGCATCCTATCAAGGTTACTCTGGGAATAGAGTTAAAGACTTTATGGTTTGTAAAGCACATCCTTCTTCAAAAACATTTGGTTTTGAAATTTCACTCATGACTGCTCAAGGTGTCTCTTACGTTTATCAACAGCATTTCTTTCCATTTTTTTCCATCAGGTGTTTCATTCCAAATGCCTACGCTGCTCTCTTCACCGCTGCTCTGGTGCCATTAATGTGCTTGGTAGTGGTTTTTGTGGTGTTCATCCACGCCTACCAGGTGACCCCACAATGGAAAGCGTACGACGATATCTTCAGAGGAAGAACAAATGCTGCAGGTATGATTCGTTGGCTACCCCTGCGCAAACAAGTTGGACTTTCAGAACAGTACTGACTGTTCTTGCCAGTTCAGAAAACCCCACTAGAAACCACAGTTCAATAGATACCTACGCACTTGTTTAAGATTAAGCATGCTAGCGGTCCCTTTGAAGTCGGTGAAAGTACTTTAATGGTGAATGTTATGCAGATGCTTAACTGTCTTAGGAGGATAAAAACCTGTAAAACCCAAACCAAGAAATTAGTATCACTGGTTATGTCTAGTCTAGTGAAGAGAACAGCGATAAAACAGCACCGCCCGGCTTGGAGCACGGTGTCCCGGTGCCCGGTTTTGGCTGGGGGTACCGAACAGCCCTCTCCCAGGGATGGCTGGGGCTTATATCCCAGGAGCAGTGATTGCCTGCGTGCGGGGCTGCGATAACGTACAAACCCCCGCTGTGCTCCTCTGCACGGCTCCTGGCCCTCGTGTTTGGCAGTATATTCGGTGGCAGAGCGGTCAGGCGCACGCTGCATGTTGGAGTCTTTGGAGTTAATGCCCCTGTTTTCAAATTTCCTAGTGCTACTCGCAACTGAAACGTGCTTGAAAGAAAAGATCTGTCTCGTGCAAAACAGGAAGTATCGGTCGGTCTCCTCTGTTAGAACAATTTCAAATACAATAATGTTCCCAAAATAAAGTTGCAGCAGTTCGGAGAAACACCATAATAATAGGACACTCTGTGGGAAGCTTAGAATATTTCTTTTGTTTTCATGGTGCTTTTGGAAAAAGAATTGAGTTTTATAAACAAGTGCAAATATACAGACTTTAATAAAAGTGTATCTATTTTCTCCCTGACTGCATGAAGTCACTTAGATTTTATAAACTTGTGAAAGATTCTTGAATCATTTTTCCCAGTTCATTAAATAAATGTCATCTGAACTTAAAAGGGACAGTGGATTATTAAAAAATTCCGTGGAGTAGCCCAGTGCTTGTAGCTGTTCAGATTTATAAAGAGTAGCTGTCTTGTTCAAATGCTTAAATTTGCAGTGATGTTTTTATTATGAAATGGGGGGGGGGGGGTTTTTTTTTTAACATTTGCGTTATAGAAATACATTTTATGAGAAAATGAAAATAATTATTAAATATTTATTATCTGGGCATTTCTTCAGGTATTAATTTCTTTCTTAGTGACAAAATGTCAGCTTCACTAAGAGTTATATGAATTTGGATAAGGTCTGATAAACACAGCTTATAAGTATGATACTCAAGACCTTAGTTGCACTTTACTCTTTCATTTCTTTCTGGTATAAAAGGGACTGCCTGGAGCAATCACAAAGCTGGCTCCTTATTCAGTCTTGAATAATACAGTTTATTTATTTATAAATAATTTTTTTTCATATCTCTAAGGATGGAGATTCCATATTCATATGTTGAAGGTTAGGGCTTGTCTCAGAGCAGTTAAACTAAGGAAAAAAAAATACTGAATTTTGAAACAATACCATAAATGAAGACAGCATGCAAAATGGCAGAAAGTACTAATAGGAGTTATATCTATATGATGTAAAGACATGAAATAATAGGGTTGAAACAAAAGTTTGTTTGATTTAACATAGGATTCAGAGTGTTTTCTTTCTCCAGTAAAATGGTATAGAGAATGCTGGGGTCTCAGAAGAAAAGGAAAAAAAAATCAGGAAGAGATGTGTTCAGTAAAATGTCAATAAGAGCTTTTTTTTTTTTAAAAGGCAGGTTGTAACTTTTACTACATGTGCACCTGCAAGGCAAACTGGTGTTTTGCTACCATAGGGCATTTGCAAGCACAAATGAAAGAACCTCATGCAGTGTGACTGAGAGCAAGTTGGAGAGAGGCTGTTTTAGAGAAGAAAAAGAGCTGCCTGCTCAGGTTTATGGTGCCTGGGGTTGTATAAGGGCTCTCTGTGTAGCTGTGTTTATAGTGTAAGCGTCCAGAAAGAAAGGCTGGTGATTTCTGTAGTTTGTAATGTTGCCTATAACTACATAACATGGTCCTAACTGTTAACTAAAGGCCTCTGACTTTCTGACTGAATAGTTCTGTCTGAAATTTGAGATGGTGGTAGTGTATTTACATTATTTTTAATGTTTCATGGGTATATTGTGCTTTTAAAAGACATAATCGAAGGCAGTTTGCAGTGGTGAGACCTATTACCACTTTTAAATTTTGGATCTTACCATATGACCCACTCTTTGGAGAAGTTCACTTCACTGACTCCATGTTCTTACAAGCTCAGTGGGAGCAGCTCCTGCTTCAGTGCTGTTATTGCAACCACCTCAGGGGGTGCTATGGGAAACAACATTTTTCATAGCAGCAAAGTTGCCTGCAGTCAGCTGTGTGCTGCTTCTGCAACAGAGAGGGGGTCCTGGATCACGCCCCTACCGAATTCTGTCTTCAGTGAGACTTACAAGATCCTATGGGGTAGGGAGGTCTCTTGATAAAGTTGCTTCCTTGTGTTGCAGAGGCACCCAATATTTTGCTGGTTTGTTATGGCAATGAATATTGCCAGGGTTTCTCTCTGCTTCATCCAAAACCAGAGGAAAGGTGGAGCTACCAAGCAACAGTTGCCTATGTTTAGTGTCTTATTCTAGCTTGTCTCTGGCTGTCATCCCCATACTGATTTAGTCCCAGTTCAGTCAACCACAACAATGAATTCCTACAGCAGAAAAAACCTTTCCCAGCCTCCAGCCTGAGATTTGGCACCCAAACTTCTCCACTTCGAACAGTGCAGTAAGTAATGAAAAAAAAAAGAAAAGAAAAAAAAAGAGAAAAGAAAATCACTGCTTTGGAAAACTGTCTGCTCTCCATTAGTCACCTTTTCTAGAGAGAGAATAGAATTCCAGGTGAATGACACTGTAAACAATTCTGACATATCAAGAGTAAAGAACTGTAAACATAGACAAAAATATTTTTTAAATACGGTTTTACTTTTACTAGTAATTGTGGACACCTGTTCATGATTCTGTGATTGAAATTCCAGAGAGCAAAGAGTACTGCAGAAAGAAGTGGCATATATAGACATGTAATTATCATTTATACATAGATATTCATACAAACACCTATTTGCATGTGAATATTTGAACTAGCAGTGTTTATTCCCTTTCTGGGAGTCATTCAGTTAGAAGATAGTTAGAAAGGCAGTGTGATGCAGGTGACAGCATGTGGATTCTGCAATAATTCATGCAAAACATTATTGAATGTTGTCAATAAAAATAAAATAGCAAGGTCACTGTCTTGCATATTACCATAAAACAGAAAAAGGTGTTGGATATGCAGATTTGAAAGAAAAAAGAATTGTTATCTGGCTTCTACGTGTACATTCTTTTGGTCATTTCACAGATTGTAGGAAAAGCTTCTTAAACTATAGCTGGTAATTCTGAAGTTCCATTTTTGTCATCTCTACCTGAGGAAGGCTATTACTAACTTCAATAGAAATTTAATCGGAATAGAAACAGTAAAGTTCATCCTTATTTGTAGTGTATACCTTTTTTTAATCAAATAAATTGAATATGCAAGTGGCTACGTTAAAAATTGAGTCAAATTTTTTTCTTACTCTCTTTTCTCCTATTGTTGGAATACTCTGAAGCTTACCTTCCAAAGAAGGTTCATCTTGAACTACCCAGAATCACAGAATCATAGAATGGTTTGGGTTGGAAAGGACCTTCAAAGATCTAGTCCAACCCCCTTGCCATGCACAGGGACATCTTCCACTAGATCACATTGCTTAAAGTCCTGTCCAACCTGACCTTGAACACTTCCGAAGATGGGACATCCACAACTTCTCTGGACAACCTGTTCCCATGTCTTACCACCCTCATTGTAAAAAAATTTCTTCCTTTTTTCTATTCTAAATCTACCCTCTTTCAGTTTAAAACCATTGCCCCTTGTCCTGTCACTACAGGCCCTGGTAAAAAGTCTTTCTTTGTCTTTTTTATAAGTCCTTTTAAATATTGAAAGGCTGCACTAAGCTGTCCTCAGAGCCTTCTCTTCTCCACGGTGAACAAGCCTAACTCTCAGCCTTCCCTCACAGGAGAGGTGTTCCATCCCTCTGGTCATTTTCATGTCCCTCCTCTGGACCTGCTCCAGCAGGTCCATGTCCTTCTTGTGCTGAGGACCCCAGAGCTGGAGGCAGTACTGCAGGTGGGTCTCACCAGAGCCGAGCAGAGGGGAAAATCCCCTCCCTCGACCTGCTGGCCACGCTGTTTTTGATGCAGCCCAGGATACAATTGGCTTTCTGGGCTGCAAACACACATTGCCAGCTCATGTCCAGCTTTTCATCCCCCAGTATCCCCAAGTCCTTCTCGGCAGGGCTGCTCTCAGTTCTTCATCTCCCAGTCTGCACTGATACTGGTGACTGCCCCATCCCCGGTACAGGACCTTGCACTTGGCCTGCTTGAACTTCATGAGGTTCACATGGGCGCACTTCTCCAGGCTGTCAAGGTCCCTCTGGATGGCATCTCGTTCCTCAAGCGTATCAACTGCATCACTCAGCTTGGTGTCATCTGCAAACTTCCTGAGGGCACACCCAGTTCCACTCTCTCTGTCATTAATAAAGATATTGAACAGTACTGGTCACAGCGTGGACCCCTGAAGGACACCACTTGTTACTGATCTGCATTCGGACACTGAGCTCTTGACTGCAATTCTTTGGATGTGGCCATCCAGCCAATTCCTTATCTATCAAGTAGTCCATCCATCAAACTCATATCTCCCCAATTCAGAGACAAGGAGGGCCTCAGAGAAGTTAAGATAGATGACATCAGTTGTTCTTCCTTTATCTACCAATGGAGTCACTCCTTCTTAGAGGGCCACCAGATGAGTCTTCTACAGCTGTTAGAATAAATTCTGCCTGCTGTAGTAAAACATCTTTCTGAACTTAGGTAACGGTACTGTGTTTTACTATTTTGTTCTGTCTGTAGGAGCAGAGAGTTTGTTGTTACCCACGCTAAAGGGGACTTCCACGTGTTTTTGTTACTAAGAGCAGAACAACAATGCTGGCTTTCACCATACGTATCTAAGAGAAAAATTTTGCCCCTTGGTAACTGCAAAGAAGATCTGTTTGTATATGGTTGTATAGTTTCCTGGAAAACTATAGGATGGCATTGGGGTATTTCACATACATTTATACACAGATATTCATTTATTAGTTGTACCTCCTTTTCTGTCATGCATATATTCTTCCTAGTCCTCTAGATTTATCGTGGGTACTCTTGCATAGAGTCACATCTCTCATACCCTGTTCTTGTAGTTTCCAGGCTTTCAAGAAACTATCATGACCCAAGGACAGCTAGGCCAGCAAAATTCTGCTTTTAGTAATTCTTGTCAATTCCTTTGGCAGTGGTCTGTGATATTACCAGAGAGCTTATCATACTCTTTTCTTACGCCTGGGATATCACTGTGAAAGAATATGATTAAAACTGGGTTGTAGTGGAGAATAAACACAAATAAATAGCATTTGCCAAATCCTAACGTGAGCAATATGTACACTTCTCATTGCCCTGTCTGGAACACCAAATATGTGAGGTTGCCCTCTCATGTTCTTTTTTGCTGCTCCAGAATTTCTCTGTTACTAGTCCTGTTGTTTTACATGGTGATTGATACAGCTTGCTTAGGTCAGGGAATTTTCCTCAACAGTAGAAGGATAGAAGAAAGGGCAGTGGGAGAGTCAAGAATTAATTTTCCCTTAGAGCAGGCAGCTCTTCCCCCTCAAAAGTGAGTATTGGAAAATAGTGTGAATGTCAACTCTTTGAATACAAAGAATGTCAAGCCTACCTCTAGTATATTCTTTCAAAGATATGCATTGCATTTGCTAGAAAAGAGACATCAGTTTGAACTGATTCAGTTTGCCAGCCTTTCAGCAAACATGTTCTGTTGACTGATTATTCTGCTATATATAGAAATTAACTTCTCAAAAGTTAACCTTGACGTGAGCCAAGTCAGAAGTGTGCATTGGATAAACAGCCTCTGGGTGAACTAATATTTAAGTTTGCAACAAGAAAGATGGTTTTTGAAAGAAATCAGGTGGTATAAAGCAGGATGGTTGTATTTGGCTGAAATAACAGGAGGTTGAAATAGGCATATATAAGAGAAGATTGTTTTTTCTTGACAGTCCTAATAATAGGCAAATACAGAAATTGGTGATGAATAAGACAGTAATCCAATATACAAATTTTATTTTCCAACTGTTTGCTAACCTTTCATAATTTCACAAAAAGATTTGAAAATATAACAGAAAAATTTGAATTGAAAAATCACCTGCATTTTTTTCTGATAATACCTTTGTGAATAGATGACCTCCATTTATTGAACAACATGTAGTGGCATAATTTTCGTGCCCTACACATAAATACACAGTAGAACTTACCTGATTCAAGTATCATCATTGTAAACGTGCCAGAATTAATTTAAAGATTAAAACTTTATGTTGCCAAAATAGAGCTTCATGAAGAATGCCTTAGATATTTAGCCGTAAAATTTTAACTACCTTCTTGCGTGTTTCTTCATATAAACTTCTTCAATATATTTATTGTCTTAGTAGTATGCAATTCCTGATCATGACAGAACATGTTGGGATGGTCCACCTATACCTATTACCATCTGATCGTCTCCAGAAACAAATAAGCCATACAAAATGCAAGTGCAGGACATTCCAACCATGCTTTTGTGCTCAGGACAGGGCTTTTGATTCTAGTGAGAATGTGTTTCTAAACCTGTAGTTACATGTCTACCTTATCCTGTGAGCTGTATGCTAAAATCTTTATCTCAAATTATAAGATACATATCATGTATCTAAGAGAACTGAAGGAACAGTGAATTGCAGGACTGCTTTCATCTTGACATGACAATATGCATCTAGAAATCAAGAATCAGATGTTGGCTACCTCTGAACTAAGAGTTATGCACTGTATTCAGAATATTCATCACAGTCATGCATTGTATATAATAACTCAGTCTTCGTAGTGCTCCAGGGGCTTTTTTTTTTTTTTTTTTTTTTTAATTAGGAGAAAAACAAATCTTTGCCTCTGAGATTTTTACAAATACAGTTAATGCAAAATTCACAAGCACAATTACAAGCTGAAATAAAGAAAAAAGATCTGAATAAGATAACAACTTAAATGCATCATCTGCACCCATGTAATTTAGATTGTTTGCACTGTGCTTCACATGCCCAAATTAGCTTTCTTCCTTTAAAGAAATCTGCAGAAGCAAGTTAATTTGCATGAGTTATGCCTGTACAGTTGTGAATTTAGCGCTCATTGAATATTTGGCATAATACTTCTAAATAGTTTTATTAAATGGAGATGAGTAGGTTTAAATTTTTCTTTCTTTTTTTGATTTGCTGTTGTTCTGGGCTTCGCTGTGTTCCCTGAGTAACAGCAATAGCATAAGCTATAATAAGATGCCTCATCTTTCATTTGATTATACCATAAAAAGTGTCATAAAGACGTATGAGAAAGTTTGCAGAAAAACTGAGATTTAGTGGAAAGGTTAGAGAGGCCAGTCTTCTATGATTTTGCACTAGTGATGTAGTCTTTACGCTTAATGGGAGGTGTGCTTCTCTTTTAGGAAGTATTCTTTAATTTCAAACTCTTTTTTGCCACACGGACCAGCAGATCAAAAAATATAAATGAATCAAAAATAGTATTTTAACAGGTTTGCTGCTTCCTATTTTTACAAATTATCAATGAACAATTTTGTCCAATTGGATTTCATGGACATGGACCTACCACCTTTCTGTTCTTCAGTATCAGCTACTGTTAAATTCTGCACATCTCTCACATTCCCAATCTGGAATCAGAGGCTTTGTCATGAGTCACTGATTGCATGGTGGTGTTGGTGATGGTATTTTCTCCTTTGAACTCTATGAGGAAATCTGTTAGCTTCTTTATTTTGGCCACAAAATCCTGTTACCAAACTCCTTTTCTACAGCAGTTGTCAAAAGCAGTTGAAAATGGAGCCAGCAGGATTTGGAACACTGTTATTCAAGTTTATTTAAAAAAAAAATTGTGTTCGTGGCTTTTTCATAGTTCTGTTGCTAAGTTTAACCCATGACTTCTTAAGCAATAGTCTGTAAATGTTTTACTAATTTAGGTTTCCCTCAAATTGGTGAAATTCTGTGAAGCAATACATCCTCCCCAATCATTTAGGAAAAAATATTTGTAGACATCTTTCAGGTTTTGCAATAGGTCTTCATGTCTATCCAAGAACAATTAAAAGTAATTAAAATTGCATTATCAGTTTAACAACCTAAGGGGAAGACACCTAGTAAATATTTATAGGTAAACTCAGAAGATCATTAAAGCCATATTATTTAATTGCTTCTTTTATTGACTTTCCTATTTTTAGAAAAAAAATAAAATTAAACACTTCGGGCAATAGAAAAAGACATAATATGGGCCAACACAGTGGTGAGAATACAAACATTTGGATACATTATGAAAGCATAGTGCATTCTTTATTTTCCATAGTTAAATGATCTAGATGCTTGCTGCAAAGACATACTCAGCATTACACTTCAGAGTTTTAATATTATTTAATAATTTCCAGTTTTATTGATTTCTATTTGATTTAACATTTGTCACTGCTCAGACTCATTGTCCTGGAGAATTTTATCTATAATATCAGGTACAGAAGGAAGGAAACCTTCAGGTAGGCTACCTGACAGTTTTGTAATGAAACAGACTGAATACGTAAGGCGTAGTTCTAACTCTACAGACATAAGAAACAGAAAAATTGGCAATTTTGGAATATGAAGTTTATTTTCTTTTGAATTATATGTCTATTCTAGGAAGAAGATAATGTATTATCTTCTGAAATATATAATTCAAATTAAAAAATTATGCTTTTTTCTGGGTACCAACTGCAAAAACATCATCAAAACCGACCTGCTTGACTGAACGTGGTATCCTGAAGGCACTAATCCTGGTGTCCTGAAGAGAGTTCCAGTGCTGGCAATCCATAAAAGCAGTGTGTTGTGCTTCTAGTTCATTTCAGTTACTTTTCCTCATGGTGCTACAGATTTTCTCCAGAGCAATGAGCTGATCATAGTTTCATAGGGCTTCTGACTTACTTCTGTTTTGATGCCTTTGTTCAACTGAGTTTTTGGTTCATTCACATAGTAGGTTTTCTTTCTGCCCAAGTGTTCATCCATTTTTTTTCCTAACTGTATAGTATAAAATATATAGCAAGAAGGCATTTTTAAAGAACCTTTTACTATGCACTGTGGGCAGTTGTTGACTAGAATTGTGCAGGAGGATTTCCATTGCTGCTTCCCTCCCTGGTAAAATAGGTTGTGGCAGGCACCGTCAAAGTATTCTTTCATAGTCAGTAGGCACTACACAGGGATAACAGAGGTTACCCGTGTGAACTGTCCCATCATTAGGTGAAATTACAATGACATATACGAAACCACCTCAATCTTCAACTTGCCATTAGGTGAACCATCAAAGGTGTGACAGTGGATCGCAATGGGGAGCACTGCAAGGCTCTTCGTAGTCTTCTTGTTCCTCTTTGCAGCTGTTTCCACTTTTTTTCGTTTCCTTCCTCCTTGTCCTCCCAGCCTTGGGCTACCAAGAGGCCACACAGCTCTTAGTGCTGACAGGGGCAGGGTCAGAGGTGGATGTGTATCTCCTTGCCACGCTTTCCAAAATAGGTGTATCCTGCATATGAAGGCAGTTAGTATACAGCATGCATTTGACACTGGAAAATTATTTCTCCTTTTTTCTTTTTTTCTTTCTCTGCAGTGTCTGAACCAGCACTATTCAACTGGCAGAATCTATTCCAGGCCCCAGCTATGAATAAATTTTAGGCAGTCTCATCCTGTGTTGTAAAATTTAGTATTTCTCACCATTTTTCCAGTCCTTTCAGGCACATAGATGTGACAACCGTTGCAGTTCTCATTTCTGAAGAAGTCATGCAGAGGCTGACCGGATCACCGTCCTGTGGTAGTAAATATCTTTGTGGACCTCAATAAACTGCTGCTTGGGTTGCAGTAGGTGTAGGTGTAGACACATGAGCCTCATCATCAGATTATTTCTCTTCATGGGTCAGTACAGGTGTCTTACAGCACAGCAGAAAATAAAACTGTCACCATAGTCTTTCTTTTCTCTTTGGGGTTTATTTCAGAAATATAAAATTGTGTGGGTTTATTTTGTTACAGATTTAAAACCACTGTAGGTGAAAGTATAGCTGTCTGGAAATGTTCTGGGTTTTTTGTTTCCTTCTATTTCTTATTCTTGCTTCTGCTATAAGGAAACCAAACAACAAATGCAGGGCTGACAGATATTTCAGCTGAGTGATCTGTCATTTTATTATCTGAATCTTATGCTACTCCTGTGGAGTTCCTTGCCACTGGATACTCTGAATTATCAAAGTTCACCATAATTGGTTCAACATGAGTTTGTGAAAGAGAAGTCCCCTGAAGATTACTAGAAAGTTTAGAAAGAAACTGTGTCTGGTGCAGGAAGCTCCTGAGTTGTAAATGGGACAATTACTGGGAGAAGTACCCCATCTGGCCACATTGGCCCTTGTTGGAGGCAAGGCCAGATAAGCATTTTTTTCATACCCAGTACAGCTCCTTTTAGGTTCCCTTTCAGGTAACTGAATTTTTCTATCATTTCAATACTTTTCCTGGTTCGTGACTTTTGTAATCTAATACAAACCTGTCATGAAAATACTGCAGCCTATCTTTCAAATTCTCACCAGCATCGTTATTATGTAAATCACTGGACAAAATCTTGTGTTTACTCTAAGGACTCTCCTACTGTAGTGAAACTAACATAAAAACTGATTACAATGTACCACAGCCCTCAGAAAAGTAAGCATTGCAGAAAAATAAATTTTATAGATAAGCTTATAAGGAAAATAATCTTTCCTCAGCAATGGGGAAGAAGTGAGAAACAGTGGGCACATTTAGTTTTTTTGATAAATTGAATGTATGCAATTTCACCTGGTCAAATACCAAGCTGGACTATGGTAAGTTTTCAAACTCCTCAAAATTGCAGCTAGAGCTGCATAAGCTGCATTTATCTGTGTTGAATTGACAACTCTGCCAATGTTTCTTAAGCTTGTAGTTAGGGAAAAGGGAAGATAATTCAGGAAGAGGCATGAACAGTCAGGATGGTGATATATGCATACATACATATATATATATATATATATTTTTAAGGAGTGGGTGGACTGGCTGTTGCTTAAATAAAATCTTTCATCATTCCTAGTACTAAAAAAAGGTGTGGTAATGGTGTAAAAAGAGTGTGGAACAGCCTGGTTTGAATATATAATACCCAAGAAAGCTGCTTGACAGTGTCTCAGTTACATCACACTGATGTTGAGTTGACTGCTCCATGGCAGTCTTTTATCTGCTAAGGTTTACTGACGTGTCTAAAGGCAACTGTTTGCACTTGGATTTAGAGTAAAATTCATGTCAGTGAAGGTTCATCTGCCCAGAAATACCCTTTCAGTTTGTTTTAGAGGGGGTTGTTGGTTTCCTTTCCATATGAAATAAACCACACATAACTAGACTGTCTGTTTTGATTCATTTCAAGCCCATTTATTGGCGTCCTTTTCCTTTATGCAGTGCTGTTTTTACAAATTAAAAAAAATTGTTGCTGATTTTCTGGTATGTTTGTTTTAGTTATCGAGCTTTTGTTTGATCAAAATACAACAAATTGCCTGAACAAAATGGGTGAAGAGAATTCAAACAGCTGAGACGCTAAATGCTGCCAAAGTTTTAACTCTGTATTAACTGTTTACAGTACTGATAATGAAGCAATTGTTACTAGCAAAGATAAAAGCAGAATTGTAAACTGTACGAATATTCAGCATGTGGCAAAAAGCAGGTATCTTTAGAGTTTTTTTCTTGTTACAATGCTATCATGATTTAACCCCAGCTGGCAACTCAGCCCCATGCAGCCGCTCACTTACTCCTCCCCAGCGGTATGGGGGAGAGAATCAGAAAAAAGGTAAAACTCGTGGGTTGAGGTAAAGACAGTTTAACAGGTAAAGCAAAAGCCACGCGTGCATAAGCAAAGCAAACCAAGGAATCCATGCAGCACTTCCCATGGGCAGGCAGGAGTTCAGCCATCTCCAGGACAGCAGGGCTCCATCACGCCTAACCGTGACTTGGGAAGACAAACTCCATCACTCCGAACGTCCCCCCTTCCTTCTTCTTCTTCTTCTTGCCCAGCTTTCTATGCTGAGCGTGACGTCCTATGGCATGGGATATCCCTTGGGTCAGTCGGGGTCAGCTGTCCCGGCTGCGTCCCCTCCCGACTCCTTGTGCCCCCCCAGCCTGCTCGCTGGTGGGGTGGGGGGACAAGCAGAACAGCCCTTGGCTCTGTGCAAGCACTGCTCAGCAATAAGGAAAACATCCCTGTGTTACCAACACTGTTTTCAGCACAAATCCAAAACATAGCCCCATACCAGCTGCTATGAAGAAAATTAACTCTACCCCAGCCAAAAGTGCCACAAATGCATACACAAATCGACATGTTTGTACAAATAGCATTCCTTACATAAGCTTTTATCAGAATTACTCAAGATACACTCCACAGAGACCTTGTTAGATTCAGTGAGCTCGATTCTGGTTTTACCTGTGGTAGTTTTATTCAGGTGAGACGGCAGTGAATTTATCAAATTTCTGCCTCACACACACTTGAAGATAATAAAGTCAGATCATTGTACATTAGAAGTATGTCATCTAGAGATCATATTGCTCCGTTTCCTGCAGCTTCATGCAAACAGCTATTTCATCAATCTATGATTTTAACAATCTAGAGGTGCTAGGTTATGATTTATATCATGGTATTTTTCCTTAGGTGATATTTATGCACTAAAAGCAGAAATCATGGTGTTAACTTTTGGCATGTTCTACTGTCTGCAGTTTGTCCTCCCACAATTTGCTTTCTTTTCTACCCTGCCCCCACCTGAGTTGAACTCTGCTGCAAAGTAATACAAAAGCTAAATCATTATTGGATCTTCCTGAGACAATTCTCTTAATTGTTTGCTTTGCTCTATGTACAGCATCTAGAATTGTATGCATTAGTGATCATTAGTTGCCAGTCCATTATATCAGTTCAATTTCATAAGCAGCTAAAGTTTTTTGCATGATTTTGAGATTTAAACAAAAAGATGATATAATTCAATTAATATCTGTGACAAATAAATTAATGAGTTGCTCTACAGATATTTACTGAATTTACCTTTAGAATTGTATTTACAAAAAGCGGTAGCTTTTGATGTATGTTTTCTTATTTTTTTATTTTGCTAAATTTTGTTATTATAACCTCAAAAACTTTGAGGATGCCAGTTCTTCGCTGGATTTTTGTGGCCGTTGTTAAGTACACATCTAATAAGTATTTGTATTCATTAGTGTAGGCAATGTAGAATAGAGAAATACTTAATGCTCTATTTCTTACTGTATTACCTGGTACTTTAGAGGGCTTTGCATTTTTAATTATTGTAAAAGCATTGTGATGTTGGTCATGTATATTAGTGGCCATTAAAGAAAAGCTTGTTTCAACATCCATCAAAGCCACAAGGAATTTTTGCATTTTGCCCAAGAGACTTTGAGACGCTTTGTGTGCAAGGGATACTAGTGACTCTGGAGCGCAGTGTGAGAAATACACTGCATTTCCATTCTCTTCATCTAACAAAATCAGGTTCCTCCCAGACAAATAACAGAGGTATATAGCCTTAATCTTCTTCCCCAGTGCTGCTCTGAAAAATACACATGTATTATTGGTGTTATGTTCTGGATCAGGGATCCTTGGGAAGTCTCAGACCTGTGGTAAATTTTGGCCAGACCTCACTGCTGTGGGAGAAGAGATTCCGGTGCTTAATCACAATGACTCCTCCATTCCTAGCTCCCTAGGGCTCACAGCACTGCATCCTCCCATCCACTGCAAGCAAGCTCGCAATCCTGTATGCACAGAATAGCATTATTTACAAATGGCCAAACTGGAGAGGATTTATGTCATGTCCTCAGACATAAGTGGGAGGATGGGAGTACCTTAACAATGATTAGAGCTGAGCTTTCAAACACCTTTACTTAGGCAACTGATTTTCTTAAAGCTGTAATGGCCTTTGTTATTTCCAGTAAAAACAGGTAGGGGTTTTTTGCTTTTATTTTTTCCCCACAGAAAAAGCAAGGCCTTGTTAACTCTTCCAAAGAACTGACTTTATTTTAATATTTCGGTTTTATTACCTCTAGTCCTAGGTTACCACTACCCTAGCATAATGTTAATTTTCATGTGTAACACAGTATCTCATTATAATTCACTAAGGAAATACCTATCTTCATTAAAAGTTATGTCATACTATCAAACAGTGGTTGCAGAACAGCCCAGGTTTGCACCCCAGGTTTTACTGCGTGCTATTAGGCTTTAATAGGGGAAACTTGAGGAACATAGTACCTGCTCACATTGTGCTTTGCTTCAAGTCATTCCCTTGTTTATAAAAAATATGCACACGCATTTCTGCCAAAGCAATAGTTATAACCCTGAAGCAACTACTGCCTGCCTCACTGGAAGGTAGTCTTGACTTTGGCTATTGCCTGCATTCAGAAGGCACTTACTAGTTGTATGGTATTATGCAAAATGCCTAAAGTGATCCCAAACTCCTCTTTTCTGGAACGATGCCTGTCAAAAGTGTGTCCCCGCTCTTTGCTGATGCTGCATGACTAATGCAGAGAGGGGCAATGCCTGGCCGAGCATCTCCGACCCCGAAGTGGGCAGACCTGGGCAAACACGGACTTTGAAGTCTGCCATGAATACGGTCAACACGGGGGGGGGCCCGGTGTGGTGTACGTGGCAGTCAGCAACAGGAGTGGGTGGGGGCAAAAGCTAACTTCTTTCCTTTTTGCAAACTTTGTCCACGCAGGCATCTTCCTGCCAGCATTCCTTAAATCTTTTATGCTGTAAATACAGTAGGGAATATAAAATGCAGCTGTATGTACGCGTGCTTAAGAATGGATTCTGCACATATTTTTGAAGGTGAATGGAGTTAACTGGTGCAAAGGCTGTTTTTGAGGGGGTCCTTGACCGAGTGGAGATTGTTGCTTGAAGTTTTATAGGGTCAGACGCCTTCTTATGTTTGGCTCACAGAGAAAGTAGCAACAAATCAGAGAATAAGCTATTCTTATAATTTCTATGTAATTCTATAAACTGCCAGAGCCATGGCAGTTTTTGTATTGATAATGTTTTTGTTCTTTTCCGCTTCCTCTCCATTCTTGGAAATCCTTTTCCTCCCCAAATTTCCAGAGCTTGCCAAGAGCTCTCCCGTGCTTCCCCCAAGGTCAGCATGTTTTCTGACTCCACGTGTGCTCTTCCCACCCGCAAAGCACCCGTGCCTGGTTTGCTGAGCTGGGCTGTGCTCCCCCGAACCCCCACCTCCCAGTCCCCCCCAGCTGGCCATGCCCTTCTGCTGGTCTCCTGGCCCCGAGGTGGGGGGGGGTCCTGAAAGCCGTGGGACCCCCCCACCCAGAAGGGTTGCCCATCACTGGAGAACAAACTCCAAGGTCGGCCAGAGACGGTGAAAGCGTGTCCTGCGTCGGTAATGCTTTAAAAAGTGTTTTTCCCAGGGCGCGCCAGCTGAAATGCTGTTTGTGGTTTTCAGAGATCCCTTTGGTCTTGTACCTGTTTGCCCTGATTTCCGTCACCTGGCTGTGGGGAGGACTGCACATGGCTTACCGGCACCTCTGGATGTTAGTCTTCTTCATCATCTTCAACAGCCTGCAGGTAAGAGCTGGCACCTTTTCCTTCGGTCCTCTTGCAGAGCTGGGGGACACCTCCACCGCTCACAACGTGTCTGGCATTTCGGCTTCGCCATCCAGAAACACAGTGTGACTCGGTGGAAGTGTTAATCATGTGTTCTGTTTATTTCTCAAATTAACATATAGAATGCATATTAAGGCAAGGGTTGCATTGTTTTGAAACAATAGCTGTATAATTGCATAGATTCAATTTCATAGCTAATACACCGGGAAAGAAAATTGCTTGCTTCTGCGTGTAATGTGTTACCGAGGTAATTATACCAGTAAAACTGAAATATCTGCAGCGTTTGCAAAAACACTGAGTATTTCAATTTTCTCTATCTGGTAACTCTAATAAAAAAAGAAACCACAAAGATTTAAAATTATACAACCTTAATACTGAATTTTTTTCTGTTATAAGGGGTGAGCCTTGAGGTTTAGCTTTTCTCATACAGCGTACATATTGTTAAAGCAAAGATCTTTTCATTGAAAAAATCAAATATAGACTAGGTGTTGATTATTAATTATTAAAAATGCAAATAGCCCTTTGCAAAATTTTGCAAGTGTAAGTGCTTCCACTGGACTCAGTACTGCATTACCCTGCATTCAATGCCATAATGCACTTTGCAGAATTGTTTACAGAACTGAGGTTAGTATGTCAGAGATGGGAAAATGCCTCTGATGTCTGAAAACAGTGAAACTAAGAGGAATTAAAAAAATATATATCCAAATCTATGGTGTGCAAATTCCTTTCCCATTTTTATAACAGAAATATCCATGATACCATGTATTGTTTTCCAATATTAAAAATCTTTATACCTCATCAAATAAAAATTAATTAAAAAGGTGTAATTTCATAACACAGTTTTATTTTAGATTCGAATTCAAAAGGTGGGAGTTTCCTTAAGCAGCAATCTAATATTTTCAAAATGTACATCTCAGACATAAATTCTTTTTTTAAATCAAGGAAAAAAAATGTAGCTTATTCTCCTCATAATACATTTGATTATTCAGTATATGTTGTCATTTAACTATTCATTGGCTCACATTAGTTATGACATTTTTTTTCTGTGGAGTTAGGTGAATAGATTTGCTCTAGTAATTGTCTGCAGCATAGGCATAAAATTGCTTTTTTTGCAGTGAGACTGCCACAGCTCTGCAGGACTGGCAGTGGTACCAAAGCACATTCCCTCCCTTTCCTCTCCCCCTGCAAAATCCCAGACTACAGGCAAACCCCCATGGGAGTTTTAGCACTACAGCTGTAACTACTGCAGCTTTATAGTGAAACTTAATGCACTGACATAAAGCATAAATGTGTGGTGACATTTGTGTACGTACCTGTAGCTATACATACATATTTTTATATATTCTTCCACACTGGCTCTCTACAAAGAATTATTACTAGAATGCAGTCTGGGTTTGTGTTACCTAGATCAATCTCCGATACAAATTTTTTAAAAGGGTAATTCATTATAATTGAGATTTTTATGGCAGAGGTAGAACAGTGCTAGACCACTGTAAAATGCATGGATATTTGGTTTAAAATAAAATTTCTTTATTGCCAGTGCATATTTATAGAAAAGGGATATGAGTATTCTGTGAGAATTACCATTCTTGGCCAGAATGTTGACCTTCTGTGTAATTGCCAGAAAAGACTTTATATTAGCCTGCTTTATATAACTTGAAATTTCATTTTATTCAAGTAAAGTTCAAAGCCATAGAATTATTGTTATTTTAATTAATGTTGCCAGTTTCAATACACCAATTCATGCCATAGGATCAAGAAGTAAAACAGAATGTTGCAAGCCAGTCATGTAAAATATGAGGCCCACAAGGTCTGTGGGGGATTTATTGCACTAGCAGTCCAGTTTGGTAGCAGGTCACATGGAAAACACAGATATAAAAGCATGCCTAGAATAATAAGTTATGACTGCCATTAGAGATGCACTACTGAATGACTCCAAAATTAGGATTTTGTTTAGATCCAGCTAAAAGTGAGATGATACTAGAAATATTTGCTTTTCTCAATCTATGTGGAGTTTTTCAGTTGGTTAAATTTAATGCTCTTTATGTAATTTTGTTTCCATTCATGCACTCTAAAATCTTTGAACTTTAGGAAGTAATTTTTTTTTCTTTTATTAGCTATTCTTTGATTGTTGACTTGTCTCTTACTGTCATTGCTTGTCCATACAAAAGTTAAATGCCAATAAGACTTGTGTAGGTAGTACATAACTCTTCTGTGTTCTGCTGCAACTTTTTTTGGTGTATTTCAGAAATATTTCTACCATAATTTCATGCAACTGAAAGAATACATTTTTCTGTATATATTGTTTTGGTATTCAAGGCCCTGACATAAATAACTTTCACTATCAAGACCTATACTCTTCTGTCAGCTGTATCCTGCAGCAGGTCGTGCACAAAGATCAAATAACCTCTGTTGGCAGGTGCAGTTCTAATCTTTCAGATTCATCACCCCAGTTGCATCTCCACCCTCAATTAGACAGCTGGGAAATACATATAAGAAACTTTGTTTGAAATCCTTCAGAGGAGCTAGGAAACGAAAAATTAAGAAACCAAATACTACAAGCTTCACCATCCACTGGCTGGCTTGCCTTATGTTGTTGTCATTGCTGTGCAACTCCGTGCATGGAGCACAGCCTTATTTTCAAACTAGTGGTAATGCTAGACTGCCTGCATTACCCTTCTGACCATAATCCTTCCTTTAACTCTCTGCCAACACAAGCAACTGCTTCACCAATAGATATCGTCTCTTTTGTATTGGGATCAATTCATTTGACTTCTTGCCCTAATGATAGATGGTAATATCTGGGGAATAACTGTAGATGTTAACAGGCCTGCAGAAGATACTGCAGCATCTCTATTCAAATTACATCAATATTGAGCTTCCGCATCAAAAGGAGAAATCAGTTATTTTTGTTATTCCTAGCCCTAGAGAGTCTGTAAAAACTCAAATATAAAATAAATGTTACTTTACTGAAAGGAAACGCAAAAAAATTTCAAATGTGTAATCTCTTCTTGTTTAATATTTTAAATTAAAATGTGCAGGTCTGGAACTCCAACTCAAACAGTAGTAAATAAAAACTTTTCCTTCCAGCTATGAAGAGCTCAAGAACTCCACACTTCACATTTTAAAAACATTTTTTATCCTTTGCTGGAATTTTCAGACATAAAATGTAATCATTAGAGTATCCACTACCTTTTATTACTAGATATTGAAAATGATGTATGAA
This sequence comes from Haliaeetus leucocephalus, assembly GCF_000737465.1. Taxonomy (NCBI): domain Eukaryota; kingdom Metazoa; phylum Chordata; class Aves; order Accipitriformes; family Accipitridae; genus Haliaeetus; species Haliaeetus leucocephalus. The sequence goes on along the minus strand of NW_010973034.1, from coordinate 2,186,552 downwards.
GTATGAAGTTACCAAATCATGTATACAAATACATGCAAATAGTATACAAATAATGCATAGAGTGTGAAGTTACCAAATATATCAAAGAAAAAGATACCTTTTTAGTGTTGGGCACCCTGAGAACAGTAAAAACAATGGAGTAGCTCTTTCACAGTACTACAGTTTTTATATTTGTTTTAGTAGGTGATTGTCTTCAGTGCTTTGTAAATCTCTACAATAAAAAAAGTTTAAAAAACATTTCCTGGAACACCCCCACATTTTAAATAACCACCCCACATATATTGTTCTCCTGTTTTAAAGTTACCATTTATCTAATCAGGAAACAGAAAAACTGATGTGTGATTCAAGTGACCAGACATGCACTATGAAATGAAAACCAGGGAAGGAACAAGGTAAAGAGTCTGAAAATTTCCTTAATCTATGCTTTTCATCAAACAACCAGACACACCGAATTTTCTTAGTTAGAGACCATGTCAGTATGCAAACTGCTTGTCCAGAAGGAAATTACGTATTGCAAATACTGGATGCTGAGTAAATGAAGGTTTTGCTGTGAGCAGGTATGGCTTTATAAAGCTTTTGCAGACCACACTCCCACTAACGAGGGGCTGGTCCTGGGGGGCACAGGCTGCCTGCTGAGAGCTGCTTCTGGCCTGCAGAGCCGGGCTCATCCGCGACACAGACGGACGTTTCTAGTGTCCTTTGAAGCTTTATCTCAGCCCGGTTGTTTGGGTATGGGAGAGGAAAATGGGACTTAACAGAGGATAACACATTTTTGTAATGATTTTGAGAGGAACTAGCTGTCTTTTAGTGCATGCTGTTGGCATCTCATTCCCATGCGTTGTGCCTCTATCAGCTCTCTGAATTGATAATGATTGTTAAAACAAGGCTGTTTTTCTGCAATAAAAGGCAGTTTTACCATTTATTGCTGGGCATTTCTGTTATACAACATGCCCTGTTTCAGCTGGAAAGCAATTCGGTGTTCATTAAGAGCTTTTCCCCAACAGGAAAGAGAACATGAAATAGTTTACGAGAAACAGAAACCCGCTTCCCTGCTGCTCAGGAGCTACAGACTGTGTAACGAAGCAGAACGTGACCCATTAAAACGTGTTGGATATCCAAATGGATTCAACTCAGGAGACTGGAAGGACATTGCATGTTAGCCAATTTAGTTGTCTAGCCTTAGGACATATATTTCCTAGGAAATGCTCTTGATAGAAAAATCATCTACTAAGGACAAATTGTTTCCGAGCACTTCCTGTGGGAAACAGTTCCCATCAGAGACGAGTTTATAGTATGAGCTATTCTAGTGCATGGAGGGGAAAGCAACCCTTTCTTTGGAACTTCAGGAATAAACATGCGAAGTGCCATATGGGGGGGACAATAGCTGATTTACAAAGTAAAGAATAAATTTAGAAAAGCATGAAAGGAAAAGGGCAAAAAGCGTGTTTGGGCTATCTGATGTTTTGAGTTCCTTAGCAGTATGCTCCTGATTACCCTGCCCAGGCAGCATCTGTGTTGCAGAAGTGTACTCCCTGCTCTCGTGTGAAAGGCCTTGGCTCCTCATCTTTTCGCTTGCAAAACTGAGAGGAACATTTACCTCTTTTCTTTACATATGATTGCCTTCATGGACTTATTCACAAGATATCTGCTGGGGTCAGGAGTGAAAGAATAAGCTGCTCTTTTATGTGCTTCTCTCTAAAGGTTAGGATTTCACAAGCTGTTTTGCATACACTATACTCGTCTAAACAATTGCCGTGTTTTTCACGCAATTAGGGGGGTGTTTCTGGTTTGTATAGCTAACATCATCAGTGGCATATCTGCCGTTCGATGGATCCAAAGTTCAGGGCAGTGGGTGGATCTCTTCCCATTGTTTGCAGAGGGGTTGGGATGAGGCTTCAGACCCCTTCTCAGGCTCTTCCCTGCAGTCAACTTTCTTAGTATAATCCTGATTATTCTTTGGCGGCATTTCTAGCAAACTGCTACACACCCCAACCCTCTATCTCATAACTTAGGGTGTATCTACACTGCAAACTACAAGGTATTAGATACCCCATAGCTACCCTTTCTGTGGTTTCCTGTACCTTGTGCTAAGCCCCACCACACCCTAGCCCTGGGAATAAATTAATTAATTTTTAAAATAAGTAAGTTTGTAGCAAAACCTTGCTTTTGTGAAATACTAGAATGTTACCCATCAATAGTATCAAAACTCAATTTTTCAGCAATTGTAAATCAGGAGAAAAATAAATCAGCACTGGGAGGTATCCCATGATTAACCACAGATTCAAGATCTTGGGTGGTTTTGGCTGATGCCAGTAAGGGTAAAATGTCTTTGCCTGTTTTGTGTTTGAGCACACCAGGATGACTCATGCCCACATAATGACCAGCAGTGTTACACGTAAAATACATCTTCCCAAGAAACACAGGAAAAATCTGGAAGCAAGAGTTGACTGGTGGTTTTCCAAACTGGGCAAAATGGCTGACTTGCCTAATATGACAATTTTTAAAAGTCAACTTATTTGTAGTGGATTACAGTAAGAGAAGATTCAGGGGTTCAGGTACAAATGTTTGAAAAGCCCATGGTACCTTTAACAAGAAATATGGATGTACAGAAGATGAGTGAACAGGTACACACCCAAACCTGGCATTGGCTGGAGTTGATGTGATTCACCAAGCTTCATTAATTAAAATAGCAGAGGCAAACCAGAACGAGAGCAAGGGCTAGCTCAAGTAGCAAAGGAGATAAAATATCAAAGAAAACTGATATAGTGGCAAACCCAAAAACATTATAATGAGGAATACCCTGTGTATGGAACAAGAGAAAATAAATGTAGCAAGAGAAATCAATATGCTACAGTTTTAGAAGCAAAAAAAAAAAAGTTTAAAAATACAACATATTGAGAAAGCAACAAGAGAACAAAGGCACACAGTTTTGTAATTGCATTATATTAGTGCAGTAATGAAAATAATCAAAAATATATGGTTTATAAAGCTCATGCCAACACCAGTTGCAAATGAAAAATATGTTTTTTCCTAGAACATACTATTTAACACTGGGACATAGTCAGGGGACACTGAGAAGGCCACCGCTATAAATAGGTTCACTTCCTGTTTCTTATGTCATCTTCCTAAAGCCTCTCCTCCTGATGAGTCAGAGATGGACTAGATGATCCCATACAGCAGTTCTGACGAATGAAGCCACACAAAGCCAAACAAAATCAAGTACTAGACAGACATGAGATGCAAGTAAATGGGGTGGGCTACAAAAGGCTGCCTAAAGATTTTGCAAAAAGTGATTCTACACTGCAGATAAGCCCAACAAAAGACAATGAAGTCGTCATAGTATTGCCAGGATAAGGTGAACTACAAGCGGAATAGCAAGAAAGGCACATAAGCTTGTTCAAGTAGAAATAGTCCAGGCAAAACCAAACCCTCTTCTGTCGGTTGAGTGCATAAACCAAACACAACTAAACACAACTCAAAGAATTCATACACTAGCCCAGAAGCAAAATAAAATACATATCCAAAGCAGGCATTGCAATTTGATGTCTGTGCAATAAAGTATATTTTTATGCTGTTTCTGGGGGCTTGGATTCTCTTCCAGACACACTATACCTGGAAGGAAAGAAAATAGTATACTCAGTACAGTTCACTTGTTTAGTAAGTGAACAACAAAGGAGTAGAAAACAAAGTTATTTTTGTTAAAGCAAAAACCCCTGAAAGTTTGTTCAGTATGTGCATTAATTTTAAAACAAGTAAAAAGAACTAATATAAAGCAAATAAAGAAAACTTGTCACTTTTTGAGACTTCGCACTTTTTAACATCGTCAGCCTAATTTCTGGGATGTAATCCTGATTGCACAATAGCATTGGTATACATTATACCAGCTGTGCAAACTTACAAAGCTATCTGAGTGACTTGATTATTCAGTGAATCGAGACAATGCAGCATTCAATTTTATATCCCCTTCTCTCTGGATATTACTTCCTTCTTAAAGAATAATTCTCTGTGGTCCTAGTTACCACCCTAAACATACTCTAATACAAGATTACTATGACTTACAAAATTACAGTAAAATATTCCCTTTACCTATTCAAGTCCTTATGTAATGGACCCAAAATCAGTCTATAACTGAAGGCAAAACAAAGAAAAAAGTGTGCAGTGTCAGGTAAACAAAGGAACATTGTTAGGTTGGAACTAATTATCTCCTAAGTACATAGGAGAAATTGATGTCAGAAGAGAGTAGCTTGTGTCTAGAGCTGTGTTTGTGATGATGAGAGTATACAGAAAAATGCATAATAAAATTGCAAAAAGCACAGAGTGAAAAAATGTACTGAAGTGGGCTTTGATTTACTGGATTTTCAACCGATCATCAGTCAAAAGCATTTAGAAAGTATTTCAATCAGTTGCCCACTTAAAATATAAAAACATTATTATAGTGTGTTTCAAAACAAATATAGTCATTAAATAACATTTTAGGTCTTCCAGCATCTATGAAGCTCCTTCAGCTGTTCTTGAAGAACTTTACGTTAAAAATATATTTCACGAAAAATATCTAAACACTTTTAATAATTTTTTGAGGTAGAACATAAAGAAGCAGTTTCAAGCATTCCCCTCAGAAGGCATTAGTAACAGCAAGAATTACATAGTGCACAACAAGAAGTAAGAAACGTAACTATAACATATATTGCTGCAATCAGTCAAGTATATCCACTGAAAAGGACTTGAGTGCAGGTGTGTTCTTCTTCCAACTCTGTTGATAGGAGTTGACTTTTCTTACCGTGGAGAATAAAATATCAAACAATTTGATTTGGTATCTGTAACAAATCACCCACCTTTTCATTTTACATTGCTGCCAATCTCTGTGTCACCATAAATAGCTTTTTTTTTTTTTTTTCAAAAACTCAGCTAAAAGAAGTATCTCAGTATAATCATGATGTAGAATCAATCTATATTTTGCCTTTAAATCCAGACTTCTAAATTCTGTACTATTATTCTAAGACCATTAATTGATGGTCAGAGAATTCAGAAGTTGACAGTGTGGCTTCTAAGTCTTGAAAATAATGAGTTTCTTTATAATTGGCTGAAGTACTTAATGCCTCTTTTTTTAATCCCCCACTGGTTTTCACAGGCAAAGCCTGCTGCAGTCAGTGGCAGGATTTGAGAAGGAGAGGGGCAGCAAGCAGCAGGGGAGTAACAGGCTGAGGAACACTTAGAGAAGCTGTAAGACCCAGATCCATGGGGCTGAAAGGGATTTGTCCAAAAGTGCTGAAAGACCTGGCCATTTAGTTGTGAGCCTATTTTTGAAAAATCATGGTGACTGAGGATAAGTGTGATGGCAAGGAAAAGGATAATATTACTAGCAAATTTTAGGAAGGCAGAGTATAACTTCAGGAAATTTGTGGCTGATGATAACTAGGGGAAGTGGAACTCCTCTTGGAAATTAGGCAAAGCACATACCAGGCTGCACCAGGAGGAATCTGGCCAACAAATTGAGTTATCATGCTTGTCCACTCAAGACCTAGGAAGCCGCACTTGGAATACTCCATCCAGTTCTGGAGTCTCCAGTTTATGAAGTGTGTGGAGAAACTGGTGAGGGTTCAAGGGAGGGCTTCCATGGTGGTTGGAGGCCTGGAGCACATGTCCTATGAAGAGTGGCTGAAGGAGCTAGGTTTATTTAGTCCAATGAGGAGAACACCAACAGAAAATGTAATAGCAGCGTGCTAATATTTGAAAGGTAATTAAAAAGATGATCATGTCAATCTCTTCCCCTCTACTCTCTTGATAGTACCAGGTAATAACAACAAAGGCACATGGCCACAAAACTATGGCATGGGAGGTTCAGATTGGACATTAGGAAAAATAATTCACGAGGAGGAAGTACGGAACTGGAACTGTTGCCCAGGGAGGTTTGGGACCTCCACAGCTGTAGGGTATTAAATTTCAGCTAGACAAAGCCATACTGACCTGAGCAGTGGACTGACCCTCTGAGGGGACTGAATGAACTTCAGAGGTCACATCCAGACAGTTTTCTTGTAGTTCTATGATTTGACGTGTGGGAAACTCTATTCTCAACCCATTAATTGTGTTAGATAGACAAACACCAGCAGCCACATGGCACTGAGGTCATGAGTTTTTAGGAAAGCATCAAATATTACAGAGCTGATGATAAAACCCAAAGACCTGGAAATTGTATAGACAGGAAAGTTTAAGTAAAATATTAGCCATCTTTAGGAATTACTTCGGAGCAGTGGATTCCGTTTCTCATGTTTCAGCACTGCAGAGTGGTCTCTATGCATACATATCTTCATGCTGAACATCATTATGTTATGAAGGCTGATCTGAATGTTTCTGTGAAATAAATGCATGTTAAGTTTTAATAGTCTCTAGGAAAAGAACTGTTCCCTTTTCCTCCACCCACACATTTCCTGCACAAGAACCCTCTATATTGCACAAGCCTGATGTTTCACCAGTATGAGAAGGATGTTTTCTCCTTTTCTTCATAATAAATACAGATGAGACCTCGCTTGGGGGCTTGTAAAACTCATGTTAAAAAAAAATAGAATCATTCTCTTATTTTATATACAGCTTTAGTGGCCTCCAAGCAACTGCTGAAGAAAGAGTGAATGGCATTACTGCTTTTATCTGTCATAGTTTCATTATTACTCAACATGCAGAAACCATGATAAGCTAAGACTTCATTCTGAAATAACAGGAATTCAGTAAAGACTGAATTAATTAACTTTTTTCTGAAGTACTATATGCAATATAAAGTCCCTCTTTGTATTTTATTTTGTCCTTGACATATAATACCTTTTAAACAGGTGTCACTGTTGGAAATTGTTTAGATTTTTGGAATGTCATCTAGCTGATGACTGTCGAAGGAATATGAGTTAGAGGACCATGACCCAGCCTTAATTTATAGGATGACTTGTTGAATTGGTAAGAGAAAAGAACAGGAAGAGGTATGAAAAATATGTACAAGACTGGGATAAAGAATATCCAATCATTTAAGCATATGGTCCTTATAGACTGGGAAAAAGAAAATCCAATCATAAGCATATGGTCCTTATAGAATAATGCATGAAGGAACTTCTGTCATGTAGGTAAAAAGGTTATTGCATACAGCAACCAGTGTGAGTTAAGTAGGAGTTCCAACCTTTAAAAAAAATAGACCACCTGGTAAGTTTTCTCACCTAGTGAAATTCTCCTGTATTGTGGGCAAGACAGAGTTAAAATCATCTTGAAACCATCAGTGAGACCAATCCTTGGCAGCTGTTTCTTATAGTACTTTTAAAAAAAATTGCTTGTATTAATCTACATGGACATAAACTGCAAATGCTTATTTTCCAGGGAGGACAGAACAGTTCTCTAAGTACAGTTGATAATGATTTTGCTAGCCTAGGAAACAATGAATTAGAAGTTGTCCAAACTAGGACAGAGTTAGCTTGAAAGAAACTGTTGAATGGATTCTTTTTAGAAGTGCTTTCTTCTAAAGACTTGTTGTGCACTCTAACAGGTCATATTAGGACTAAAGGGGGGGAGGAGGTAGGTAGTTTGCCAAAAGAAACTATGACTTTTTGAAACAGTGACATGATATGAAAAGATACTTGCTTTTTTACTCAAAAGTGTTTTAGAATAGAGTAAGCACAGAATCCCTAAAATAAAGCTGGGAGATGTCTAGACATCAGGAAAAGCTTTTTGTGCCACAACATAGGTTCAGTTATATCTTATATACTAAATATATTTTGATTTTTGTCCACTAGAAGCCTGTTAGTTAGACATCAGTTTTACAATTAAAGATCAGATACTTAAAAGTAAGATAAAATCTAGCTCGGATGTAGTGAAGTTAGGCACAGTAGTCCAAGCCATTATCTGCTAATCCCGATAAAGGAAATACAGCAAATCCGTTCAACTCTTAGGGAGGTATTTGATACAGTGCCACAACAAAATTGGAGGAGTAAGAGTAAAGGGAAAAATATGGTAAAAATAAAATGGGAAAAATAAAAAAATAGTAATATTGCATCTCAATACTAATCTTCACTTGCATTTTCATTACAACCTTGACAGACAAAATGCTAATATAGCTTTTTGGTTACACAAATTTAGGGGTTATTGGTGATTCAGAGGACTGATGTATCCTACACAATGAAATGGATGATTTTTAGTCTGTGGAATGACTCGATAGGAATTGTATGAGATCTGACAACACTAAGTGCAGAATTATGCACTAAGATACTAACAGTGAAAGAATTTCTGCTATAAGTTGATAAACTATATATAACTGAGAAGTACAAACCGAGATGGGTGTGTTGCTTTATCTCAGGACAAATGCAAATCACCAGTGTGATACAGGCTTGAAAGAAGCAAATGTGATGCTAATCTTGTACCCAACAGCAATATGAGTGCCATTGTAAAAGGTACTGGTGATGCATTATTTGGGATCCTGTGGACATTTCTGAGCCCATTGGTCTAAGAGATGAATTCTGTATATGGTAGGAGTAGAAAAAAGGTATTAGTGGTGATCAAGGGTTTGAAAAACTTATTTCAGAAGCCTGAGAGTATTTCACATGTCAGCAGTCATCTATTGTCTGTGTGCATACTGGCCTTGATCCAGCAGCTGTATAATCACACTAGTGTCATGTTGCACACAAAATAATGTATCCTGCCTCTCAGCAGGGATTTTTCAGAGACTTCAGTCCTTTTTTGTAGTTGTTTCTAACTCAGAACAACTTCTTGAGTTCCAACATCTCAGTTCTGCTCAGGAGGCAAGGTAGTATGAGGGGGTGTGGCTGTGATCTCATACCACTAAATTCTTTGAGATTTTCAGTATTTCCTTCTATTAACAAAAGGACCATGAATTTAAGGAACATGTTAACTGTACTGTCATAAATTCATTCCAAAGTCAGTTTGTTTGAAAGTATTTAAGTGTAATGTTGCCAATGTTTTCTTTGCATACTGACGTTTTATGATGGATTTGTTTCTCCAAAGAGGAACATGTCAACAGTTAAATGTGAGATCTGAATATAACCACTTAGTAGCAACTCTCTCAGGAAGCTTTCTAATGCATGTCAGGACTGCAAATCATTTGTGTCTGGAAAGAGTTGAGCAACTGTGAAGCTGGAGCTAACCACAGTTGGATCAAAATTGCTAAATTATGTTTTCTTTGTTTTGAGCAAAATGTCAAGTGTTGTTCTTTTGCCTTTGCCTTGACAAAGGTCAATTGGATTAAAAAAAGCACCAAATCAACTCATACTGTCAGCTGATTATTTGTTTAAATCTTCAGATGTGTTGTTTTGCTATTAAAACAGAGTCATGAAAATTTTAGTGACAAATATGTCTTCGATCCTCGATTGCAAAACTGGGAACCACACTGATATTTTTTTTCTTTGTTCTTTGTATGTCTACTTAAAGGAGGGTGAGTAGAAGACTTGGTTTTGAGAAGGATATCGTCTTATTTTCTGTGTGTGAGTGTGTGTGTGTAAATAAAACACATGATCTACTGGAGACTTCCTAATGTTGTGATTATGCTTCCAAAAATGTGTAACAGGGAAGCAGGCTGAAAATTGTAACACTTGTCCTAAACCATGCTCAAATACCCTGCATTCCCAGTAGAGGATTTTGAAACTTCAGTATTTCTTATGCCCCAACACCCTCTAGGATTAATCTTTTCAGTTCCAAGAAAGAGAAATTGGCATTGTAATAGTCAGAGTGATTCTTTTCTGAGTGGAATGGAGCCAGCAGCTCTTGCAGGACCTTTTTCTCATTCCTGACTTCTGAAAGGTGGCAGGAAAACAGTGATTCTCACCATGAAGACTGCTGCTTTCCTGCAAAGCTTTGTTATTTTCACACTAGCTTTTGTGTAACTACCTATTATTAGCCAAATAGGCCAACCTATGTGACAGAAATTTTTACTTCATAAAAGGAATATGTGCTTATAGGTCTATTTTCAATTCTGTCATTTCATTTCCATCAGTGAACAAGAAAAGGGTTAGTCACACTCCCCACCTCTACGTACCTAAATTAGTACACTGGTTTCCAATAGGTTTTTATGTGGTCAGTAAAGACAGAAATGTGATTCCAGAGGATGCTTCACCAGACACGTGTGAGGTTCCTGCTTTCTCATTACTTTCAGTCAGTATAACATTTCAGTATTTAGGCTCTTTATACTGTAATGTTTTATTAAATAGAAATGGTTTTGTGTTCTAAAAAAACCCAACAAAAACATAAAAAAGTGAAAATGATTAATAGTCATCTTAGAACCTGGTTACTTGCAGCTTGGCCTTTAATGATAAAGAGTGCTTCATCCTTATTACAGTATTTTTTTGCTGATTAACATCTGCTAAAGTCTTGAGATATAAGCTCACATTAGGACCATCTGCTTTAGCTAGGTACCTATATACTTCCTTCTCAGTAAATGCTAATGCCTAGCAATTATTGAGACTGAGAAACTATGATTCTGTATTAACTGTAGTGCTCTAGAGTTCATGAATGGGCCAGACTTCCATTGTGTTGAGTGCTGTACAGAGAACAAAAAGATGTCCTATGCCCTAAAATGTCTAGAAACTCCGATGTGAGACAAGAAATGGACACACAGGACACGCAGAACAAGCAGGCAATTAGACAACAGGCCAGCATGACAGACAGGCAGCAAGATTTTGTAGCCAGAGACCTAAGAGGAGGTCATCAAGAAGGTGAGCAGGTTGGGTATTTAACTGTTTGTCCATAAAAATCATAACTGGCAGTGCACTGCACTGTTCAAAGTGCTACATGATGGGAGGATGAGAGACAATAAGAATAAGTTGAAATAAACCTCAAGTACACTAGGTACCTTTGAGCTGAGTCAGGAAGGAATAAAGATTCTTTCTGTGCTCTAAAACCACACTACGGACCATCGCTCTGGAGCGATTTGCAACAAGGAACAAAGCTTGTCCCCTTCTTCCCATGGCAGAAATCCAGTCCAGTCTTTGAACCTGTATTGAGATTTAGTCCCAAAACCAACGCTGTCCTTACACGCCTGCTTCCTTGTCCCCATCTGCATAGGTTTTAAAAAAATAATATCTAGACATCGCATACATTGAGAACAGAAAGTCTGCTAGCACCTTTTCCAATATTTCTTTGCCTATCTCAACCTTTTTTTCATTTTTCCCTGAGAAATAGGTTATCTCAGAAGGACAAACAAATCATTTGTATCCACATTTCTAGAGGGGCTTTGCTTTGCAAATAAGTACAGTGTAGATGTTCTTCACATATGCTACAGTAGTATAGGATGCAGTGAGGCCATGGAGTCATGATGAGATTCTTGGACCACTTGAAGTTTTTCTTAATAATCAGTGTAGAAATAGTCTAAAAAGTAATTTACCCAAGATCTAGCCATGCGTGCTGAATTTCATATGCAGTTATTATCCCAATCCCTTGAAAAACAATGTAACTGTCCTAGTTTCCTTTGGGACACATGAAAACCGACTGAGAAAGTACCTATAGGGTAGCCTTTACAAAATTTTAGAAGTATTTAAAGTAACAAAAATTTTCATAGTTTTGCCTCTCAGAAAATGTATTTGTAGAAAAACACAGATTTTATCTGGTGTATTTGGACAAACTTATAAAATTTGAAAATACAGAAAATAACAAACTTGAGAAATGCAGTATTTTCACTAATGTAATATAAATTTTAAGCTCATATATTGTAAAGAAATTAGTAATTTTCTGCTTGTAAAAATTATCACAATGGGATACATTGACATAATATATGAAAAAATGAGAATAAATTATTTTTTAATGACTATCTTTTTTCTATAGTTCACCTGGCCTGTAAGCAGTCATGTCTGCTCTGCAGCAGCATGAATTACCAGCCTGTCAATCTTCTGAGATGGATATTATCCTCACTGTTTTATAGGTGGCTGGAATAAAAGCCATGGCAAGATAATTGACTTGTGTAGGGCCAGCATACTTGCTAATATAGGAAGCAAATTTAATGGCTTCTACATTTCAGGTTTGTGCTTAGTTTATTAAACCACATCACTACCATTCTCCTAGTCCGTATTGCCACAAGTACTTTATTTTTCAAATGGATTGTATTTTCTAAATAGAAGCCAAATTTAGTGCTACTAGTTCATTAAATCCCTGTAGCAGTAGAGAGTAGAAGGAGCTGTGGGATGGGTAATTTTCAGCATAATCTAAATAAAGACCCTCCTCTTCCTGGAAACATGTCTTTTTGGATTGCTTCAGATTGCCACCCTCCTTTCCATTGGCAAAGAGTATTAGCACAAACTGTTTAGTCATTTTGCTAACATGGCTTGGCTTAGTATGTAAAAATTATTTGTAATGGCTAAAATGCCAAGCATAGCCTGGAAGAAAATAATGCAGTACTTAACACTAAGTGACATCTAACTCGCCTGGAAGTTTCTCATTGCACAGTACCAATACCAACAATGCAAAAAGAAAAAATAAATAAACCCCAGGATCATAGTTACAGCTTTCTGCCAAGAATGAGATTTCTGTGTGTGACTTGTATAGGTTGAGCCATCTAGTACATTAAAAGATTATTTTTACTAGCTTTGTTCACATAAAACCTCAGTTATACTGTATACTGTAGCTCTTCAGAAAAGTGCTTACGTAGGTGTTAAATGGTTCAGTCATATTTTTAATAAAAAAGAAGAATCAGTCATGATGTCAATACTCAAAGACTTTGTGTAGAGGATGGAAAAGTCTTGCAGTTTGGGGTTTGGCTGTGTTTTGTAGGATACTTCATCCTATCCCACTGAGTCATCTCATTGCCTGCACTGCTGAGCCAGAGGATCAGAAGTTACTTTCGTAGGCCTATACCATTACTGCTGTCTTCATTGCTGTCCCTTGCTGACCCCAGGGAGGCAACAGGGCAAAAATAATCCCAGAAAAAAGCAGCGTGTAAGGTTACTGTATCCTCTCCTCCTACATGGTGAAATTAGACTCATATCCTGTCCTATGGGATCGTTTGATTAGAAACTGGAAAAAAATTTTGATTTTGATGATGCAAAAAGAACATGGAAAATCAGCCACTGAAAGTGAAACCTTCCTTTTAGCACATTCCACAAATACAGAAAAAGGTGTAAGGATATTTATTTATTTTCTCTACAAAAAAACTGTCAGTGCCTCCTTAAAGCACGAGTGCTGGATTTTTGGGCTGCCATTTGAAATGCATCCGCTATGTGATATGACACAGATAATCCTAAGCGGACATAAAGCACATCTGCTTTGGAGCCAAGAGTAATATAACAGTGTCAACAGAGACGCAGAGCCAGGGAGCGCAGCGATGAGGGGAAAATCTCCCGAGCTTGGGCTCAGCGCTGCTTGCTCTGCTACGGTGCTGCTGACCCGGCTCCTCCACATCACTGCTCAGGTGATGACTCTAGGTACCCTCTTCCTTAGTGGCCTTTGGATTGGTCATTCAGTTGGGTCATGTTTTGTTTTGTGTTAAAACTTCACTTTCGTATGTATGATTAAGGTTTACTAAATAACAGGTGCTTTGCTAAGTGCTTTGTTGCACAAAGTCTGTTAAAGTCTAACAGGTTGGACTGTTAACTATCACAACAGCCATACCACAAATACTGCACTTAATAACATCTGCAAAATATAATAGTCATGTCTATACTATATATTAATGATTTATTGACCCTTTAGAAACTGTGTATAAATAGAATCTTGGAACAGATTCTGCCTGCTATCTCAGAATTAATAGTAATGAATTATTACACCTGCTAAGACTCCATTTGCCAAGCATAAAAATGCCTTGCATGGGTGACATTCTTGTATAGTCCAATGTATTACCAAACATTTAATGTTTTTTTGACTAGCAACTTGTCTTCCTTTTATACTTATACTGGAGTTTATTATAGCATTTTCTTTGCATACTGAAGCTGAAGTGGTGTATTTGTGACACTCATATGTGAGATGAAATCATAATCTCTAATTCCTTTTCTGTTGCTTTCAGCAAAGTTTGGAAAGATTGCTACTACCGGTACTTTTTTCATTTTCCTGCTAGATTCCTTTCAAATTAAGAAATTCAGTTTAGCCTCCATTCATTCCATTTCTGCAGTAAAGGTAACATATAACTAAAGTATGACACAAAGTAAATGCATTTTGTTGCCTTAATTCACATTGGTAAGTATGATCTTCATTGTATGTTTATACTTTCTAATGGAGGGAAAAAGTCATATTATCATCTTTGCCACAAATCTTACATCTAGTAATGTAATTTTACATCTAATTTTACATCTAGCAGATCATTACACGTGAAGCTTAACCTAAAGCTTTGAGTGCAGTTACAAATAACTGAATCTATATGCTTTGAGTAGTTCTATATGTGAATTCAGAGGTAGGTCCATGTGGAGCAGAGTTATCTAACGACTAAGATGGAAGTTAATCTGTATCTTAAAATTTGCCTTACTTGCTGACTCTGTTCAGAGAACAATTGTGCCTGTGCCTAGTTATCTATATTAAACTACATTTGTAGGTATATAGTTCTACATATATAGTTATGGGTAAACATGAATATATATTTCTGTTACCCAGAAAAATATTTATTATATCTTATACAACTCAGAAACTACCTTAAGAAAACCCTCATGGGCTGTTTGTAGCTTTGAAAGACTCCTAAGGAAAAGCATAGAGTGACAGTGAGGCAGGAGGTAGGTATGCGGAGACGAAAAGCTACGGTTTTCCAGTGAGAGCACTTGGAGAAACTGGCTTGGCCAGTTTTAGGACTGTCATTATATTACATTAAACTGCAGTTTTCCGAGTGAGCCTGCGGCAATAACCACTGTCCGGGTGGTGGTGGTGAAGACACGGTGCCTGACGTAGGAGCAGAGAAAGCAGAAGCATGTTCAGGTTGTTACCATTCCCACCATCCTCGCTGGAGTTAATGGTGAACATCACCCTACTGACTTCTATATTAATTAAATTATATGAATTATTACAAATATTAATTAGGTGAAACGGCACTACCACACCAGGCTATGAGATGTCCAGTACTTGCCTATATGGCCAGATTTTATAGGCTTAACATAAAATTCCTTCAAAATCTACCTGCCTGGCAAGGTTTCCCTGTCTCACTTCAGAATTTCCTACTTGTTCCCTCAGGAGATTTCTTTTACCTCTCATCGGGCTTTTCATTACTTGCTTATTAGCCCATCTTTTCTGCTAACTTCTGCAAGGAGCCAAAACGCTGTTACAAACACCTGAACGTGAGCAGTCTGGAGGTGGAAGCCTAATTAGGTCAGCGTTCCCGATCTGGTCTGACCTGTAAGTACCTCCAGGTTGGTGGAGCTCACGTCCACAGGCTGTCCTTGCTCTGCAGGCAGAGCCGGTGCTGCCTGCGATTGTGCAGGCAGGGAGGGACAAGGCTGGAGGTCTTTCTCCCAGCGCTGACTGGAGGAGGGATAATGGCAGAACTGGTAGCTGCTCTGCTGCAACTGGGAATGGGAAAGTGCAAAGGAAGAAAAGTCAAAAAGCAGTAGAGTAAAAAAAAAAAAAAAAAAAGGGAAGGGCTTTTTCCAGTCATGCACTCTCTTCTTGACCCACCATGCAGCTCTGGAGTTGGCAGCTGTCTGTGTTTGCTTTACATTGGACTCCACTGTGCAGCCAAGACAGCTCTGTCGAACACTTTGGGTGGTTTTGCAATGAGAAAACACGATACTGCAGAGCCAGCAGTTACTGCCGTCCGAGGGTGCTGGAAAAGAATAGACAGTGATCTGCAGCCCTCACACAAAGAGGGAGACCTCAAAAGGACATATGTTCCTTGCTAAGTAATAGGAAAAAACTAAGCTAAAATAAAACCCAAAACATCTGAGAAGCTTATTGCTTTGAAAAATATGTGAAAGTCCATCCTTCAACAGCTCCTATGATTTTTTCCCTCTTAAGAAATGCTCCATAGATAGCAGGAGTGGGTCACAGAGCAGGTCATATCCAAATTCTTCTGTTTAGTGCTGCAAACATATCTTGGGTCACTTACGGCATTAATCCATTAAAGAGAATTTCCAAGAGGGAAAGTAACTTCTTGTTTTCCAAGAACCAACAGTTTGATATGTGTTTCATGACTTACACTATCTGGTGCCGACAATGGGTAGAGCTGAATTCCTGCAAAGTTCATTAAATATACCAAGGCATGGAAATCAAATGTTCCAATTGCTTAGTTTTGAAATACATGTGTGTATATATATATATATCTCCTTTGGTATTACATTGGTCTTCATTGACATACAGTTTAGGCTTTTATAAGCACAATCATAGTGAAATAACTAAATACTACAAGGCCATTACTATCCCAAGCATTGTTCTTGTCTCAGAAGTACAGAGTGGTCCCTGGTTAGAGTAGCCAATGGAATTGTCTCAATGTTCTTTTCATTTCCTTTCTATTTTCCCTTTTTTTTTTTTTTTTTGTTCACAGCTTAGTAGTGGTATTTCTGTCTCAGTCTATTTAGAAAGCCCTGATATAAATTTTCGTGCCAATGTTTTTTCCATTAAAAACCAAAAAGTTGTAACCCACAAATGCAAATTCTAGGAAGCTTTAGAACTACCATTGCTAAAAAAAACCCTGAAAACAAAAGTTTCTAATACAAGGCTGGCATCATATCCATATTTAATTTGAGTTTGTTTTTAATTTTACTTTGAGTAACACTCTCTATGAAAAGAGATCTCATTAACTCTTGAGGTACTTTTTATTAATCTTGAGCTTTCTCTCTTTGCACAGACTGGAGGCAAGGATGAGGGGAGGAAAATAAGCTCATTATCTCAAGTCAGGAAGTGAATGATTTCAATGACAGAGCCAAATATATTATTATACTTCCACCTACTCTTGTTCACCTACTTGTCAGATATGGAAGGACGTCTAGTCCTTGTCCTCATTTTTGCCCACGTTTCCCCTTTTTTGAGGAGCATCCCTACCCAAAACAGTGTTAACTTCCTGCTTTATAAATAAGACTTGCCTTCTGCTGTCTCTGAAGCTGTGGAAAGGCAGTAAATATCTACAGTAATTTTCATTAAAAGCAAGGGTGGTAGGGAGTGTAAACTGCTGACAGGTTCCTATGAATATTATTTAATAGCAAAGCCTGCTAAACAAGACCTCTACTTCTGAGACAATCAGAGCTCCATGGCAAAAAAAAAGCTCCTTCTTGTAGTAATTTACACATCTGTTATTCTGGACATAAAAAGTCATTGTAAGGTACTTGCTGGTGTCAGTTTTAACTAAGGGGAGGTTGAAGGTGGTGATACTTCATTTGGTTCCTTACAGCACTCTAACTGGCTGCAGCATCCCCCAAAGGTTTTCCCAATAGTCAGAGAATGCTGAAGTATACAAACACCTTATTCCCACCAGTCTTGGCCTAAAACACCCAAGCAGCAGGTATGGAAAAGAATTATATTGGTAATCCACAACCCTTGGTTTCCCTCCAAGCCAGAGTTTTTTGAAGGTTTCTTGCATGTATGGCTTCTGAAGTTTCACCAGTCAGTTACAGTTTTACTCTTTTATGGCACCACAGCAAAATGCTGCTAAATAGATGGTCTATACAATTTCTCAGTCAGATATCACAGAGTAACAAGAAATAAAGAGATAACAGTAGGCATGAGAGAGATTATGACACTGAAAAAATCAAAGGGAAAAAATGTTGTTATAGCAATAACTCCTAGCCTTTACTTAAGTCTTCATTTTGAGATTTGCTGTAATAGCAAGTAAAAGTTCAGCAATAACCACAAAATTAGCTTCTCTCTTTTGACTATTCCTGTCTGTCAATGCTGACCTTCAATTCCCTGTTTCTTTTAATTCCGTGTATTTGTCCTTAATATACATAAGTAGAAATTACTGCTTTAACAAAAAATAGTAATAAAAAGAATACTTTAATGTGCTGCAGGAATAGCTTTGACTTTCTTTGACTTTTTATATGGGCAAGATTGGCCTGTATTCAGAGATGCTAGTTTGTATGGTCCCTGAATGTAGTTTCTTCAGCTGCTAGCTTCCCCCTTGAGTATTGCTTTCCTATGCTAGCTTTCAGCTTGCTTTCAGATATAACTAGAGAATTAACTGCTCTAACACTGTTAGTCAGGGAATTTCTTGACCTAGGGGCAGAGGTGACAAAGGCTTTTCCATCTGCCATTTCTTGTCTGTTTGAGAAAGAAATGAAAACAGTAGTAGGCTTAGATCGTAAGGAGTGAGCTGAAATGTAGGGTTATGAATGTTTACCTTGGAAAGCAAGTATGACAGTAAATGTTTGCAAAATTTTGTAAAGTATCTGTGCAAATTCATGACCTCTGATATTTCTAGGGCTTTACAGTCAATGCAGTTGAAAAATATGTGAGGAACAATATAGCTTTTGGTCTTTCATTTTTTTCTTTTTTTGGTGTAAGGTTCATCAGTGGACAAATAGTCTGCTTTTCACTGGTATGTGAACTGGCCGCTTTCTGCTACCAGAGTGGTCCTCCACAAAGGACAAAGCACAAGAAGAACCTAATGCAAAGAGGACCTCAAGGGATGCTGTCCCCGATTTCTGTTGCCTGTGCAGGAAAGAAAAATAAAAAAGGCAGAGGGGAAAAAAGCCATAGGCCAAGAAATGGGGCAGAGATGGAGAACAATGGGATGCTAGTCTGCTTTGTCTGCTCTTGGCTATTCTCAGCCTCCTGCAACCACATGTGGTTGGTGTGATTTACTGAATCTCACAGAGCTCTGTAACAAGGGACTCCAGCCAGAAATGTGGAGATGAATTGCAAGCTTCTTCTGCATGCTGACTCTCCCATGTTTGCCTTCCATGGATCAGACCTGTCCCACTGTTTGTACCTGTGGTCTTTGCCTCAGTGTTTGTTTCTTCCTCAACTAAGCTGAAACACAAAATAGGGCTTTCTTGATATTTCTAGGATAGCTACAGTGGAAGGAAGTAACAGAATCTTATTCTAGCCCAATCTGCACACCTGGCAAGTTTGGCAAGGCATCTGTATTTTCAGTGCATCTTCAGGCTGAACACCTCTCTTTTAAAATTTGAATCTGTCCTTTTAAAACAAACAACGATTAAAAAAAACCCAAATCTTCTCTACCACTTGCAGGGCTGAAATCGGAGGTACAAATGGCTGTTGTGTGGGAGTAGCTGCAAGTGTGCTGAGAGCTATGCAAAATATTTATAGTGAATCCTGAGTATCCAAGCAAATCTGCTTTTTAAAGATTTGCCAAAATTTTTGAACCTTTCAAGTAAGTCTGAGCCAAGTTTAGACTAAACCTGAGCTGAACGCAGTTTGCCAGAAAGGGATTTATGGCTTTGGCTTTGAGTAGAAACTGCAACATTCAGCATGGTCTTGGCATAGCTGTCTCTGCATAAAGAGAAACTTGGCAGTTTAGACTAAGTTTCAGGTGTTACGTTAATATTAGGAAAATATATTCATAATGCTGAAAGCCCAGTATTTTCATCATTATTACAGAGTATACCCATAGCCTGTTTATCTGTGGAATTATAACTTTACAAAAAGAGAAAGCACTCGAAATAACTCTTAGTGCAAACCTGTAAATACATTCTTATTTTAATGATAAATGTGCGAATGATTACTTTTCTTCATTCCATTTTTTATGGTGGCTTCTGTGCATGTATGTGTATGTGTACGTGGTGGCAGTTGGTTGGTTCAAGAAGTAGTCTTATGATGTTGCCTACCAAGATGGTATGATTTTTGCAGTCTTCAGTTACATTTATTGTTGTCTTTTGCTTTTGGTGTGAATTTTTAGAAATTCAGCTGTAACTGACACAAATCTTTTCCTACAGAGCAAAATGGAAAGTAAATACCTCAGGAAGCAAAGTGCGAATAAGCGGTAAATGTTCCCAATAGAAACTGTGATAAGAGAAATTATATGATGGGTAAGAATTATAATAGCTTCATCAAAACTATTGCTTAATGGCAAATAAACACTCAAACCCTTGATGATATACAGTGAGTCCAAAGTTGACTTAGTAAGTGTAATCAGCAGTTGGCAGGGTTGCACTTCTAAGGACATGGCTTTTACAACAGTCACTCTGAATGCTAAGAAAAAGAGTTAGATTTAAACAGAAGGATCTGATTTACATTTCAAAGGTTAATATTTCTGGAGAGCTATGAGTGGGAGATGTTATATGATGGCTTAGGATGTAGTATCATGTGACTAAGATGATACTTCTGTCATGATGATACCAATAAAAGATCTTCAAGCTGTTCTCAAAGAATAACGTGGTTGAAGAAGATACAGAAAAATAAAATGTACATTGAAGTCTGCTTTTGGTATCTAGACATGCACAAAAATGCTGTGCCTGCAATTTATCGTAATAGTCTCTGAAAACAAGGAAACTTGCAGAAGGAAATAGAGAATTATGTATGTTTTATGTGTGTCACTTGGTTAGCATTATTAATGCTATTATGCCTATGAATATTCATTTCCATGGCTAATTTTCTTCCACAGATGATTAGGAAAGACAACAATTTCAAATACATATCATGCATTGTACAATGGCCCTGATTATAATTTCCTGAATATGATTCCTTTTGACATTGTGAGTCATTTTTTGCTACGTAGATACTAGCTTCTTGAACATGGCAAAACATGCAAATTATCTGGATTAATCAGACCAGTAATTTTCCGAAAAGCAGTAGGCACTTGTTATGTAAATCAGTGTTAATCCACAGCAGGCTTTGACTGGCCAGTGATGGGAAACTACGTGAGAAAAGAGAAGTCCGCAACATAAGAACTTCCAGTAAATTAGTGGAATCCCCAGGGATATTCACAAGAAGTCAGCTAAGGCGTTAAGGTGCACAGGCATTAGTCCAGCACCTGTGGCCATCGACAACCGCCCAGGAAGGACAGCCTGGCCGTTAAACCGAGAAGCAAAGGATTTTCTAGGACTGGTTGCCAAGAGTAAATTAGCGTAGTCCAGACAGAGAATAAGATTAAATCTCACCCTGATAAGATTAAAAAAACTAAAGTGAAACTAACCAAAGCATAAACCAGCATGCGGAAATTCCTCTACAGTGACTACAGACAGCTAGTCTCAAAAGCTGATCTGAGTAAAGACAACTCTTCTGTTGGCAGAGACACCTCTTTGTGTGATTTCTTGGGTTTTTCACCACCTGGCACCAAAAACTTTAAAAATAATAGTGATGTTGTAGCCACAGTGATCTAAGGATCAGAATCAGAGGTCTTTTTGTCGTCTAACACAAGATACCATCTTTCTTCACAAGCCTTGATTTCACTTAAAAGAGTCTCTTTTGAAAAAACAACTTTTAGTGTTAGTCACATGATTAGTGATATAGTCACATGATGATAGTTATCAAATAAAATTTTCCAAATTAAAATAGGAACTCAAAGAGTGCCTCTGTAGAGTGCACTGAATTTTTGTTAGTGCTGATACATACCCTGAAACAGGTCGAGGAACTGCTCAAACGGGGTGTTCAAATGACTTTTCTTTACCAAAAGTCCAGCAAAGATACTTTAGTTTTATAAATAGAAATACCATTCGTCAAAACAGATGACATTATTGGAATCCACTTCTCCTTGGAAAAACAGTTTCTGCAATTTCAGGGCAAGGTATCTCAGGCATGGATGAAAATACTTGTGTGAGAAGTATGATGCATATTAGAGTTTGTGTTGGTTTTTGTTTGTTTGTTTGTTTGTTTGTTTTTCTTGAATCTGATGCCTTGGTGTGTTTGTGTTTATTAGAGCAATAAAAGTCCTTTATCTTACAAGACCAATTTAAAATTATGTGATATAGTAGGCATCTTGGTTTTCTTTCAGTGTGTAAAAAGCAGATGATGAAGAGGTTTGTTGATGGCCTACAGTCTGTTGTACCCTTTCTCATTACTATTAGCAGAGTGATCTCAATTTCCAAATTTAGACATACTCTAGTGTCAGCACAGTGATTTGGAACATGCAAAATTAGAGGATAAAGAGACAGATTGACTACGAATGTCAAATGTGCAATGAAGGCTTTCTGTGGATCAGTCCTTCAGGTTTGAATGTGATCTTATGAAGCGTAAAATGTATTCTGCCCTTTTACTGACAGTGGTGGAAGTCTGTGCTTAATTTACTAGCTTCCTGCAGCTGTCACTCCACAGAATAAATAAATCAAGCTGTTGTATATGAGAAACCCCCTCACACCCATGCATGCACAAAACCCTCCCACAAATTATAAAATGTACCAGGAAAAACCTCCCTTCTTCTCCTATAGAGAACTTTCCACAGTCTCACTGGGCAACTTGTTCCAGTGCTTAATTACCCTCACATTGAATATGTTTTCCTTATGTCCAGTTGGAACCTTCTTTGTTTCAACTTAGGACCACATTTTTACCACATTTTTAACAGAGATGTCATTGCCTGTGTTACTAATAATCATACCCAGACCTATCTTCTTTCGATCCCTTTGGAGTGTGTGGGTTTCTTCACTGAATGTCCTGCAGGTCTGGTAGACCTGTCAACAGAACTTGACTATTCTGTGCATTTCATATTTGGTCCAACTGGCAAGGACAACGTCTGTGTGTCTCTGAAAAAGTAAAGTGATGCCAACTTGGCCAAAGTTGTTTATATGATAAATGCAGTGAAACATATATTACAATGCCAACAGCTTTATTTTCATAGTAGTTTAAGACTATTTTTACAGTATTAGAATTTGAAGTGAAAAAGAATATAATAAGTGTCAAAAGTGCAATGAAGGACAATTAAATTCTCAAACC
Source organism: Haliaeetus leucocephalus (assembly GCF_000737465.1). NCBI lineage: Eukaryota > Metazoa > Chordata > Aves > Accipitriformes > Accipitridae > Haliaeetus > Haliaeetus leucocephalus. The sequence continues at coordinate 2,163,854 of NW_010973034.1, read as the reverse complement.
AGTGCTTTTGAAAAAAAACCACTGAGACTGTGAAAGCTGTGGTTGCACTGACGCAACCAGGTGTCTGCATCCTGCCCGTGCTCTTTCAGAGCGAACACCTTGGTAGCTGCTGGTGCTAAAATAAGCGCGGATGAATACGACTTGATCCATGTCATCTTCATGTGTATGATTGTTGGAACCCAGTGTCGTTTGGGCAGGACCATTTGCCTTGTTTTGATTTCCCAAGATTCAGTTTCAGTGGTTTCTAACAGAGACACAGGGTAGTGAGAATAAGACCACAAACCCCTTTTGATACTTCAAATAAAACCATGGTGATGCCACATAGGAACTCACCTCTACAGCGTGTATCTTCTTGAGACTTTAGATTTGGATAGGAATATGGGTCCAAGAAGGTTCCATCTGTTTTCCAGAAAAGCAAGAAATGTTCTACCCAGCAGCACAGTTCCTGTGTAATCATATAACCTACTTAGGAGTGTTGGGTTTTGTTAGGTATAAGCTTCTGTTTGTAAGGCATTGCCATAATATTTTGCAAGAGCAGGAGAAGTAAAAAAAAATCACAATTTTTATTTCTGTTAGCTAACTCAGCCTGTGACTCCTCCTGTCCTCAGACAGTCAGATAACCTCCCTGAGTCCATGTGCTCATTATGGAAGGACCCAGAGGAGCTGTCTCATCACCCGTCTGCATCACTATGTGGGAGTTCTCGCAATTGCACGTACTGAAGTTCCTTCTCAGCCTCTAGAAAAGGGGGTCTGCAGCACAAGGGTCTGCGTCTCTGGATGACAGTGAGGGGCAGAAGTGGTGGCAGCAGGGAGGAGTGGCAGCAAGGATGCTTTGGGTGTCAAAACGCCTTTCTGTGGTTCTGGTAGAACAATAGTTCCTCAGAAATAGCACTGTCCGAAACACACAGGGAGTTACATCAGGACACCAGGCCGAGTTAAGGAGATAATTGTGGCACTTTATTCTGTTTATTTGTTTTAGAAGAGTGAGCGTCCACACTTGGGGCTGCGCAGCAGAGGGACATAGCATGGGCCTGGCATACCAATGCCTTATGTCCCGGCGATTCTGAAAGACACGGCTGTGCAGCATTTTCAGCTAATGGGTTTTCTTCAAAAGTACAAAACCACTTGAAATGTGTGTGCAGCTTTTGTGGCTAAGTCCTCAGAGACTGAAATGCCAGAGGCTGCTCTGAATTCAGTGTCATCACTGTTATCTGTTCTTCTTCGTTTTTTTATCCTTTTCATATCCATTAAACAACTTAAATTAAAAGAAATCAATTTGCTGGTCCCATTATGCTTGACCTACATCAGAGTCCTTGGATTTGTTTATAGAATGAAAGGACATTTTTGTTCCTTTCTAGTGTCTCTGAAGTGCAACATGTGTTTGCACAAGTTTTTTGGAATGTATTTACTTACAGGTATCAGAAAGAGGTTTCCTCTCAGTAAACTGCTCTGAGTCCTCTGACAAAAACCTATAATCTGGAAAAGTGGGAAAATGTTTCCTCAAAATAGTTGTTTTTAACACTTTTATTTGCTGTTTTGCTGTTAAAAAAATGCAAACACTGAGCTGTATGGCTTTATAGCAGCTGTATGAGGGTATTTTCAGTGTTTGACCAGCTAGCACTGAAATCGCATTGAATCCCATTAACTTCTGTTATGTGTCACTTTGGACCAGACTGTTTTGCCATATAGTTTTGACATTAGAATTTATGAATTTGTGGATCATGAAGTGCTGCTGCCTGTTTTATAGGGATGGAAATGAACATATATCTTGGGTATTTGCAGTCTCCATGTATTTTCAAACTTCCTTCCATTAGGTATTTCTGAACATAATTAGATGAAACTCTTCACTATTTATAATCCCAGTTATTACTTTCATGCCAATGGTAACCTTTCCAATAAATTGTTCTGTTTAGTACAATTGGTTTCAGGGGTCTAGAAGACAATGTGAAATACAAAAACCAATGCAAATGTAATTGTATTGCAGCAATCAGGAATAATCCAGAAGTCTTCTGTCTATGCTCTTTTGGTTAACCCGTTCTTTAGTAATCATTGAACTGGCTGATTTATCAATTGAAATGGATTGTTTTCCCTCAGTATTAGTGCAACTTAAGAATTAGAGAAAGTCAGATTTCATATTCAGAAGTTCAATCACTGGATTTCTTTGCAAACAAAAGACATGGTTATAATACTTTTCTTGGCTAAGTCTAAAGGTCAAAATTAGCAAGTTTTAAAGAAGAATTGCAGAGGCATACAGCAGAGCCTTTGTAGTAATCACAAATGAAAGACAGTACTGAATTAGTGGATAACACAGAGAATCTAATTTGTAGTTACAACTCAGTATCTGTGACGGCAGCAGCGCAGTTTGCATGAGATTGAAACTGGGGCAAGAATGCAAAGAGCCAGCAGGTCAGTAAGGAAATAAAGAATTGCGGCTAGGGGCCAGCAGCCAAATCCTATTGTAAGGGTGGCCCTTAACCACATTTTCACTATTATGACAACTGTGAAACTTGATTTGGTTTTGTTGTTGTTGGGATCTTGGCTTTGCTTTGCAGTTGTGTGGGTTCAACCAAATAATCATTTTCAATTACTCTTTTGGGTTGGGTTTTTTGGGGGGTTGTTTTTTTTTTTGTATGTGTGTATGTTTAGCTGGAGGCCTCAAGGTATGATATGAACTTGCTTTTAACTTTCAGATCTCTGATGGGCAGTGACGCCATCCCTTATTTTCCATAGAAACTGTCTGCAGCCCTTTGAGGCATGGACTGCTGTTGTAAGGGAACGCATCTGCTACAGCATATAGGACCTTGCCATGACTACGTTCAAGCTCTGATCTAAGCTCCCTGCATTTCACCCACTGATGTTCTTTTTCTCTCTCTGTTTCAGGGTCTTTATGTCTTTGTGGTATATTTTATCCTGCACAACCAACTTTGCTGTCCTGTGAAAGCAAGTTATACTGTAGACATGAATGGGCATACGACTCCAGGATCGGCTTTTTTCACACATGGCAGTGGCCTGCCAGCTGCAGGTGGAGAGATCAGCAAGTCTACTCAGAACCTCATCACTGCTATGGAAGAGGTAACAGTGCTCTATAGTCATCACCTTGTGTATTGGAAATGTACCTGGAGATTTAAGTGGCAGTACTGAAGTGTAATACACAGGAATGAGATGCTAATTATTATAGGTTGGCTTTGGGGAAGGGAGGATTTTTTTTTTTTTTTTTTTACCCATAAAATTTTTATCTTTAGCCATGGTGATGTTCTTGGAACTCACAATTCCCTGGTAACATCCCATCTAGAGAATTTCCCCTTTTCTACTTGAGTCTTCAGTTTGTTATAGAAGCTGGTTAAAGCATTGCCAAAAGTAGGTCATGAGAAATCAAAATATCAAGTTAATTCTTTCAGCTTTCTATAGGTCTTAGATAAGTTTTAAGTCTTTAATTTTCCAAAGTCATGCTGTGCAAAATTTCTGGAAATTTTAATAGACTAGAATAAAATTAAAATAAAATTAAAATAAAATTAGAATAGAATAGAATAGAATAGAATGAATTGAATTGAATTTTTGAGGGAGATGATTTTCAGTCTCTTTTTTGCTGGAACTGCAATGCTGCTAGTATCACTTTTAACTACCTGTAGTAAACCAAGACGACTTTTGCTGCTATGTACATGTGCATGTTGATAGAGCTAGTTGAAAATTTTTCAGCTAAACAGTTTTTCCAGGAAAAATTTAATGGAATTGAAATTTTTCAACGGAACACCAGTTCTAGTAATAATTTTTGTGGAAAGCAAGCTGCTCGCCTGGCAGCTGTTTTGCTCATTTCTTTGCCTGCTTGACTGTAGGTTTGTCTGGATTTTGAAGCTCCTCAGGTGCCTCCTGGTAGACCAGTGAATTTATTCAACTTCTCAGTGTCTCACTCAAGGTGGTCCCTGACTCCCCAGTGCAGTGAACAGCACAGCTTTTCAGCTCTACATGGCAAGCTTTTATGTTCCTGAGCTCTCAAACAGTGGATGAGCAATAAACGAAGAAAAAATATTTCAGTTGTACTAAAATATATTTTTTTAGAGTTCAGTATTTTGGCTTTTCATCCCATTTAAGGAGATAGATTTTGAAAACCACCTCTTTTCTCATGAACAGAAGTTCTGAATTTTAGTGCAGCTTCACCTTAAACTGAAGCGGAAGATGAACTATAGCAAAGTTGATATCAAAACTGTAGGTCTGTATACCACCATCAGAACCTTCAAAACTGGCAAATTACTTTAAAATATTGTATTGGTAAACATGGGAAGCAGTGGGTAGCCACCTGTAGATCATAAAATGGAAAGTAATGATGATCAGTGGAGAACGTAGAAGCAGGGTCCAGCAGAGGAAAAGGCAGTGGTAAGACAGGATTGAGCTGGAACCTGTTGGTGCTTTAATTTAAAGATCTCCATACCAGGGGCCAATGTTCAGAAATACCAATTTTTTTCAACTTTTTGAGATAGCTTGAACAGGCATAATAAAGAAAAGGTTAAATGACTTGTAATCAAGTTACATATATATATATATATATTTCTTTAAAAAAAAAAAAAAAAGGCTAGCTGGTTCACTACAGAAGTGACAGAATAGCTGGTTCCAAAATCTTGGTCTTGAGTTTAGCTCTAGTCATAGTTTCCTGTTTCTATACTATAGTTTTGATGATTACTGCATTTCTATGTCTTTTTAAACTTTGCAGGTGCCTGCAGACTGGGAGAGGGCATCCTTGCAGCCTGCTAGTCAAGCTAGCGCTGCCTTCAAGCAGAGTCCACAAAATGGCAATGTTTTCCACCCTTCTGGAGGATTTAGTACTAGCTCGTTGGTTGCTGATGAGGAATCACAGGAGTTCGACGACCTAATATTTGCTTTAAAGACTGGTGAGTGACTCTTCTCCTTGTTCCTCAGAGGTTGTTATGTTGTTCTTCACTTTAACAGTGTCACCATTCCAAGAGATCCAGTTAATGAGATCCATTAATATGATGGCCAGTGAAAATCTGAAGAAAAATTGTTTTGCCTTGGACTGGTATTCCAAGAAAAATATTGTGTAGACTATCTAAAATAACAGAGCAGGAGTCTGCAAAAATATTTTTTGAGTCATGATGTTAAGCAGACTTACAGAAAGTAGCAGCAGATTGGAGGCTCTGACATTTTTTCACAAAGTGCTTAAATGGCTAACTTGCTGCCTCTAGACATGAGCTGTCTTGTCTTCTTTTCCTTTCTTTTTCAAATTGATATATAGAGTAAATAAAATGCCTGTCTTTATTTTATACATATATATATCTGTGAGAAACAGCATAACTTCATAAATATTGATTCTCCCAATAAGTGTAAGACAAAACATTTGCATAAAACACATTCAGACCTGAAAAATGGTGTACACTGGAAAGATAAACTAAATAGACTTCTGCCCAAACACAAGAGCCAGCTATGATGGGTTCACCATGCTGCTGGAGGACAGAAGCAGGAGAGGTCGCTCTAGGTGACCACACTCAAACTACACCTGCAAAACGAAACAGCTGTAATCAGATTCCTCTCAACAGCCTTAGAGTTCAAATCTTCAAAATCCCAGGCTTTGCCCTCAGTTATGTATTGCTTTTCTGCCTTCTCACCCACTCCACCAATGAAACTTCAGGTTATTCAAATCATGATATAAATAGATAGCCAGACGTGGCCACCGGCGTAAGAAATGAAGTGAAACCTCATTCAAAGATAGGTCAACATGGGAATGTCTGATAAGACAACCACAAGTCAAAGGAGCTCCACCTGATAAGACCTGGCAGATGCTAACCCAAGCCCACCTCCTCTAGGCATCAGGGGGAATACAAATGGACAAGCTTGGTAGTAGGAGGTCACCTGCACAGTCTTTGGGGATACCATCAAGCCTCACAAGAGACAACAGCGAGGTACTGGTGACATTAGCTGGTTAAGTGCTTTGGCACTGATAATTTCATGGGTTTGCTTCCTTCAGTGACACCAAGGAAAACAGTCAAACTGGTTAGAAGACTGGGAATGCTGCTAATGAATGGGTAGTTTTGTTCAGTATATTCATAATACTTTATCTCCTAAGCCAATTTCCATTGCAAAAAACTCCTCTAATTATGAAGGTAATTGGATGATTAATAACTGGCCTAGTGCTAAGAAAAACAAAATTTGTATTGTACCTATTAATTTTGCAGTCTACTTCTACTTTGTTATGCAGTTAAAGATTTTGGGCAAGACTTTCAAATCTAGATGCATAAGCTTACAGTTACAAATCTTTTTTTAAAGTACCTAAAGAGGTAGGTTTTACTTTTTTACCCCTTCCTGAATATTTTGAAGGAAACCAGATAATTCATAGATAGTTCATAAGATATGAATCCATTCACATCTAACACTCCCACCATGGCACAGTGTTTACTGCTTAAGCAGCTCAATTGACATCAGTTGGCCTATTTTCTGCATTAAACTCCATGCACTGTGGAAGACCGAATCTTAAATCATGAAGAGTAATCTAGGCAACAGCAGTAGTTAAAACTCATGGTTAATATATTTCACCACAACTTTAGCATTTAATGATTTTTTAATAAATCTTCAAGCTGCATCCTTAGTTAATTTGCTTTCAGTGCTTCTAAAGGAAGTAGGTCTACAATCAGCTTTTGATTATTTTGGTTAAATTTTATTATTGTCTTCTTTATTAATAATTTATTATCATTTGTTCCTATGAGGCTTTCATATTAATGTGATTTGCAGCAGAGACCTCAGGCCACAGTTGGAGAGAAATATTTTTGTTTGCATTACTGATTCAAGTAATACCTGACCATTTTACCCCAGTGCTTATTCATGTGCCCAAACTGTGTCCACAGCAACATTACAGAGGCAAAAAAAAGGTGGTTTCTAAGCCAAACCAGTTGTCCCACTTGTTTCCAGTCCCACACACAACATTTGAACAAGCCAAACTGAAGAGGTGGTATTGAGGTTAGAGTAGCTTTAACCACCAAAGTAAATGTTTATCAGCTATTGCCTTAGATACAAGCTGTAGCTTCAATGCGTACTTCTAACCAAAAAAAGTGAGCTTTTCTGTAACTAAAAATCATATCTGTTTTACTACTTTCATCCAGATCTGCTCTTCGGTCCAGTTCAGTCCATGGCCAAGGAGTCAAGGTGCTCCCAATAGCATGAGGGAGGGAAGTGCGTGGAAGCAATAAAAAGGGAGATGAGGTCGTGGAAAGTGGGATTTCTTCTCTGTTTGGCAGTGTAGGCTTATGCTGCTAAAGTATTCACTGAGCTGTGTTCTGACAGGAATTTCATGATACGGTTAAGTCAGCAGGCACTGAAAGGAGCCCGTCTCCTGGTCCCCCCTGGCAGCACATTTCTTCTTTGTCTCTTGCATCGTTGTTCGTACTCGCATGAAACCGCAATAACTCAGGTTACAGCCTTCTCCTCTCCCTCTCCCTTGCCACTCCACATCAGCCTGGTGCCCTTTGAGTACCAGTCCCAGCTCCAAGGACGCAGTGGTCATCAGCAAATGGAAGACCAGAACTTCTCTAAATAGGCTAAAATGTATGGGCAGATGAGATGCCTTTTTGTTGCCTTGCTCCGGTCTGGCATTTGCTGTAAGTAGTGCTTCTCGAACCTTTTTAGACCAGGCTTTGTTTCAGTAGGCTGAGAATTCCTCAAGCAGACAAGACCCTGGGAAAGCAGGGAAGAAGCATCTGCTTTGCACCAGATTAGCCATTTTTATCACTCCTAAACTGGGAAGTGTGGCTTTTGGGTGTAGAGGAAGAATAGAAGTGCTTGCTCTGCTATTGCCTGAGCTTCACCTCTGACAAGCAGAAACAGAAACCTTCATTATCTGTCGCTCCCTAAAACTGTCAATCTATAACCGAACTCAGCCTTATCTGTGCTAAAATACTAGCTCCCACTCTGAAGGGTGGCTGAGGATCAGCACTGATTAGCAGAGGAATATGCAAAAATGTCTTTATGCCTCTTTGCACTTCATCTGTCCTTTCTGCTTATGTAGTTTGGAGCTGTCTGAAAGTTACTTTAATTTATGCCCACTGTCTGTAGCCACAAGGTTTAATCTGGCAGCCAGGATCAGTGAGAATGAGAGCATAATCACAGCAAAGCTAAAATCTCATTCCTGTCCTCCCACCCCACCCTTGCACTGCAGCTGGCCACTCTCAGCAGTACAAATGAAGGGTGACTGATGTAGGTTAAAAAAATCAAACAAACCCCCACTGCACAACTTTATTCTTTAACTTGCAACGGTTTAGTAATTTGCAGTTTGCAGTGCAGCTCCACAAATAGATGCATTGGCACACTTGGCCTTATTGCTAAAGAAATGTGTTGTAGAACTGTGCACTTAGCCCTTGGTTCCGTAATCATTAATGCTGGGCTTAATTACAGATTAACCTGAAATACGGACCGTGTCAGATGAAGGCACACAACTGCATTTCTAGCAAATTAGGTGGACAACAGTGTACTGTTTCTTAGCCAGCTTTTATGCTAGCTTTATGCAAGCTTTGCATCACATGGACATAGAATTTTTTGTTTGGTGCAAGAAATGCAAAAGCTGGACTTCTTATATCATAAAGCCATGGCCTCTGAATGCCTTATCAATTAATTCCTCCTTACCACCAAGTATGTTCATGTCCATACAGGAATATATAGTCAGGATTCACTACGCTTACTATATCACCACATCTCTTATACTGTGGGAATCTTCTGGAAGGCCAGCCAGCTCCAAGGCAGTTTATGTGAAGGAAATTATAGAACGATTAGTGTAGGAAAAAATAATTCCGGGGCCTATTGATATGTGCTAAAACACCCTTTTTTTTTAATGTTTATGAATTTGGCTTAAATTATTTATTTTATTATATTTCATTTATGGCTTTTATAATGAATCAAAGGCTTAGCTTCTACTGAGAAGGACAATTATTTACTAATTAGTTCTTGTTAATTGCACTAATTAACTTTAAAAGTGCTGTTATTTTGGGCTAGATCTCATTTTTCCTCTGATTTCTTGTGCAAGGTTTATATTGATAAACAATTTATTAAGACTATTGCCTTCCAGATTGTCACAGTCATATGTTACTGTCATTGAGGCTAAAGCCCAATATAGCAGAATTCCCTAAGGACTTCTACTCTGGTTAGGTCTGGAGAGTTAAAAAGGGAGCCAGCAGAATAAAAGTAGATGGAATTTGTCCCAAAGCAGCAAGCTGTCCATCAGCTTTGCTCTAAAGCATTAATACCATAAATGCATGATAGCTTTACTGATGTCTGAGCTTCCATCCACATTCCCACCTCCTACAAATGCTCTTGTCCTCCCCCTTCTGTGATGCACAAAACTGAACCAATTCATTCCTTTGGGTGAGATGTGAATGCAAAACACAGGAACACCTCCGAGAAAGGCCCAAACTCCTCCAATGCTCACTGGTGACCCACCCCGTAGGAAGTTGCTTGCAAAGATATTTATATGTTAGAGCAGAGAATACCAGCCTAGCACATGGTACTTTTCAAATATATATTGGACAGTATCAGTGGAGGCTATTGCTACATCCACATCTCAGTGTACTTTTGCTCTTAATAGACACATAAGTGATAAATCCTAAATAAATATTCTATGTAGAGAATACTTGGAAAGATCTACTGTGTAAGTTAAAAACCTCCCAGAAGTGCAGCTGTTACACTAATGATGCTGTATAAACCAACTCATAATTTTCAATCTAATACTGCTAGCATTCCAAAGTCAGCATTTTTTAAACCTTGGTGTTACCACTGTAGGTGCCTGGTTTAAGAATTAAGAATCTCATGTTGGGCATCCTGAAGAAGAGGAAACATTTAAAATTTCAAATTCTGAAAGGTGTTCAGTGCAATCTCCTGGGACTGTCTGTCACAGGGTAGGTTAATTGTATACAGTGGCAAACTGCCAGATTCATGGCCTGCCTTATCAACCTACGTCATTTCTGTTTTGAAGGGCTCACTTCACAGCAAAAAAGGAAGGAAGGGTAGCCAGTTTGCATATTAATTCAACTTCTCATTTGTGATTGCTCACGAATATGTTACCTGTTGGCTGTTGAACGTGACTGCATAATATCCAGGAAGCATTTTTAGTGCAATCTGAACTTTATTGGTAAAATTCTGAGTGTCTGTTGGTGTCATTTCTGTAAAGACAAAACCCTGAAAGAAGAATTAAAGTTGGTTCATGTAGCTTATTAATTTCTGTCTAATACATGTTAGACGTACAATAAAAATGATGATTGATGCAGAAAACAAGGTGGAAGTGCTTACAAAAATAAAAAGTCTCTCCAGAGATATGAGTACAGCAATTACAAAAAAACCTCTGTCTCCCTCAAAATGTTGTAGTGATCTGAGGAAGCAGATGATAACAGCGGGTGTTCAAGGGCTCGTGGGAAGGGCCTGACGAAATCCCTCAGCCAGTAGATGTCACTGGAGAGATCTCGCTGGGTTTGCGAGAAAGTGGGCTCTGACTTTTCAGTTTCTAGCTAGTCCTTTGATAGAAGAAGAAGGGCCTCATTTTCCTGCATCGTTTTCTTAAAATAGTTTATTCACAAATTGGGGAAGAGTAATACTCCCCGTTGCGTACCTACAATCCAACTCTAGCATCTCTAGGAGAGCACAAGCCTTTGGGGATCTGATTGAGTTTAAATTCTGCTCTCATCTGAGAATGTCTGGACCTATGAACTCTGTGAAACTCCATCATGTAAGCAGCCCTACCGTTCCCATTCCCAGTCTGCCGACTGTTTGGTAAGCTGGAATCCGGGTTATGTTTCAGCTCTCAGTCCTAAAAAGGATCAGCTCTTACATAGTTTGTCTTTGCATCAGCAACAGAACAAGGCCCTTGTAAACCCTGAGTAGCCTACTTCAGTCTCTGGTTTACCAAGTTCCTGATAAGAACCTCTGTAACAAAAAAACCTCTTCTTACTTTGCACAAAGCACGCACAAAGCATGCACACATATGACATTTAAGAATATACATAGTGTAACACCATATTAGACAGGTATCCAATGTTTTTATAGTGACCAGCACAAGATTCTTTAAGAAAACCCATACTGAGTAATTGCAGTATAGCCACCAGTAAGACAAATATCTTTCTAACCCCAGCAGTCAGTGTTCATCTTAAAATCTCAATCCAGGATGGTCATATTTATATAACATGATTTTAAATGTGTTCAGTAATGCATTTTTCCCCTTTTTGAAATTTGTCCCCTCTTCAGCATAAAAAAATTTTTGAGTGAATTCCAATGTCAATGATGCTACATAAGAAGTATTGTTTTGTTTCTCCATTCAAAGTATTTTATTTACTTCAAGGTTATTACTTTGTTCTTCCATCAACAAACAGTAAGTACAGCAGACTGATTTATCTTCTGTATTACACTCATGTTTCCTTTCTAAAACAGTTCTAGAGAAGATAAGGAAAAAAACCCCAAATAACTTGCTTATGCAAGTGCTGTTTTTCCCAGGACTGTCAAGCAGCTTTTAGTTATCAGGACCATGATTCAATGAAAAGGTTAAATATGCATATAAATTTAAGTCAGTAAGTATGGCTTAATCATCTTCAGTACACTTATAAACAAGTATTTTAATGATTCAGAGCCTAATCTTGTCTTTAATATTTGATCTCTGTATGTTGATGGATTTTTGCTCTTGTCATACTCTGACAGTAATTGCTGGTCTCTCAAGAGCTTGGGTCACACAGACCCAAGAACAGGACTCATCTAGTAGATGTCAATGAAGGCACATTGACTCTGCAATCCAAACACCAAATCCAGGTGTAAGAAGGATCGCAGTGCAGAAATACCTACTTTTCACCTGGATGCAGTAGGGCTGGGTTCACACAGCACTGTACCTGAGTTTGGCCCCTACCAGGACTTCTTCCAGACCTCTGCAGGAAAGCCTACCTAGTCCTGCAGGTTCTTCTGCTCAGGTTCTCTGAACCAAGCTCCGTATTCAAGACTGCAGCCTGACTTCCCACAGCAAAGGGGCATCCCACTGCTGCCCCCTTTTCCTTACTTGTTTTCTACTTGGGGGGTGGTAGAAGGAAGGGTGCTATGGAAAAACTTTGTAAAAGTGGAACAATAGGAAGCACAGGAAAGGATGAGGTAACTCCAAAAAATTAAATGACCCTTATCTTGTCTTTTACTGAACAAGCCAAAGCATGGAACATCAGCTGAGGCAGAAATAAGAGATGCACTGCACAACTGATAGCAACTCCTGAAAATATTTTTTAGTATGAAAATGCCAATTACTGCCTCTCCCAGCATACCCTGTTCGGGGCTTTTTGAGCCAAATGTTATTCCTTTGCAACTCCCTTGAACTGCATGTAGTTACAGATCTGCTTCTGCCCAAAATGAGTAACTTCCCTAGTTATTTGTAAGTCACATTGCTGTAAGACCATGCCTGAAATTAATCTGCCTTGAAGTCACTATGCCTAATTACACTGATGTGCAGTTCTCAACAAATGTAAAGCCTAGATGGCCTAAACCCTAACAAGACCCATGTATTTTTTAGGATTTGCTCTACAACTCAAAGAAAGCAGCTGAAAATGCACTAAAGTTCATAGTTACAGCTGATATTCTGTGAAAAAGTGGTCTGAAAAATACACATTTCCTAAAATTAGTGCAGGATTATGTATCTTCACACTAATCAACTCACAACCCCCCAAAAAACCCCAAAACAACACAGAGGCAACAAGCTAGTAGAACTCCTGGAGGATGGAGAAAGTGGCCTCCTGAGGTCTCTTCCATACATGTTTTGGAAGTTTCCGTGGGTCAAAGTCTAGTATTCTCTCACAGTAGAAGAAAAACACAATACACTGGCTTGTGCCAAATGTGGGTTTAAAGAATATTTAGTCAGCGTCTTTTCTCATGCTGAAATTACAAACCTATTAAAAGAGCTGGAATTATAGTTTAACAGGGAAATTGTATCATTAAAAATCAATTCTTCGTGAAGAAGTCCTTGGAAATACCAGACTCTAACAGCCAGACCATGAACCCAGCTTAAACCAGGCCTTGATTTATGCTCTTGTGATTTCAAGGCAACCTCTGAATAGCTATTGTACCATTTACTGAGACAAATAAAGTAACTGACAGTGGAATTATGAAAAAGCGTATCTGGATGGTACAGAACTACATCAGATAACGTTATAATCTGTGGATTCAGAATTGTAGAGAAGGAAGAGGAAACTTGCCACATCATTGTGGGGTAGGGAAGTACTTCAATAATCAGAATAAAGCAGAGCAGGACACGATACCACCATTTCTGTGTTGGGATTTCATTCTCACCAATTCTTTTGCTTGTTTGTTTTGCTGTTTCAGGTGCAGGTCTCAGCGTCAGCGATAATGAATCTTGTCATGGCAGCCAGGACGGTGGCAGCATGGCTAACTCCCAGATCGTAGAGCTTAGAAGAATACCCATAGCAGACACTCACCTCTAACTCCATGGCTTGGTTGTTTTGGGTTTTTTTTTGTTTGTTTTTTTTTTTTTTTTTTATTCAAGCCTCAGTATTTTTATATTTGTACTTCCTTTTGCACTAAAACACTATATGAAACTGTGTAGTAGAATGCTGTGAGCTTTCCTGAATGTTTAATGTGGAATGTTTGCTTGAGGTTTTGTATATCAGAAAATAAACTGTAAATTTTTTACAGTGGCTGACCATCAATAGATACCATGGCAATCGGCCTAGATTTGTATCTTGTAGCTAGATTACATATTTCACAAACTGTAGCTTTTTTTAATTAACCTGTATGTGTAACGCTGATTAATAAAAACAATAGAGTCTGTTTGATAAAAACATGTCTGTTTATTCTGCTTGCTGCTTATGGAGCTGGAAGATGATGCAGATACCCTGTTGCACAGAATAGCCTTTTAATTACACAGTTGTTCTAAGTTTCCTAAACTGCCCTCTTCTCACTGGTTTTTGAGTACCAAAATCTGTGAACTTTAAAAATTCAAATAAAGACAGTCTTGAGCCAGAGAGCCTGAAATTTAAATTGTGACATGATAAAATATGCAATGATCTGAAACAAACAGAGGGAAGGGGAGATGAAGGACAAGAGTGAAACCACTGGCAGCTGCATGGTGTCAACTGCGTTACCTTGCTGATTTCATAATATTAAACTCTCACTCTCCTCACAGTCAGAAATAAGGGGGAATTCCAAAGAGCTGAATTTTCTGTTAGTCTCTGTAGGTGCTACACAGATATCCCTGTTCTGATTGAAGGGTTCAAGTACTGCATTACAAACAGAGTTAGATCAGTAATCTGGGGTCATAAATGAGCAAGAAAAGTTCCTCCCTTGGGAAAAAAAAATATAGAGGAAGTATTTCAGAACTGAGAGGGGGAGGCAGGCTGATCTCGTAGGAATCATTAACTCTGCTTCTACACAGACACTGGAAGAAAAACACATTAAAGCGGGAGACCAAGGGAATTTTCCTCTGAACATTTCTGAGCATAGTATAGAAATACAGTAAATGAGAATGCAAGCCTTTCATACTTTCTTCAGGAACTTGCCTAAAGGCTTAACACTGGGCAAGCTTTGAGCAACAACCTCTCCCTTTAAAAGAAAACTTCTCTTGTGGAAATATTTCTGTGAATTTTGCTATAGTGATATACAGATTTTGCTGTATCTAATTACTTGTTGAGCTGAAAAAAAACCCAAACAAACCCCATTTCTGTGTCCCAGTTCTGTAATAGCTGGTAGGAGCGCACAGCTTACGGTCATCACTCATATCCAAAGCAGACATAATCTTTAAAGTCTAATGCAAAAGACACAGGAAACTATTTCTAGTCAGCAAAGCCCTTAAACAAGCGCTTTTTAAGCATGCATTTGAAATGATGGGAAATGGAGCATTTCTATATTTAATTAATACAAGTTGTGCTGCATCGAGTCTTAAATTTCTGACTCCCAGGAATTTTGTGGACTCTGTTTATGCTGGTCACGCTACAGAGCAAACAGGGCCAAGTCTTTGTGGTCAATGGCAAAACTTGGGGGAGAAATATACCTTGCTTCACCATGGGCAATATACAGAAGCACAGGCCAGTCAGGGAGACAAATACCCCTGTGCAGAAGGAACAGCCTTTAAAATTGGGTGCAGTGCATCTGAAACGTAGCGGGCAAGAGTGAACCATGTGAGCATATTTTATAATTCACTTTTCTGCCCATACTTACACCTGCTGACAAGGGACTTTCTGGGCACTTGAATGAACTGCAAGTATCATCAAAACAAGTCTCTCAGTCTGGAGTTAAAATGAGTTCTGGACACTTTGCAATGTAGAACTGTTTTATTTTCTACACGGGAAACCTGGCTCGCAAAGAGTTTTTTTATTTTATTTCATTCTTCCTGAATCAACTGAGATGAGCATTGCCCATTGCTGATACTTCTCATCTCCCCACTAAAGCCCTAACATGAAGCCTGGCCCTGCAGAATGATTGCAACACTTGCTCAGTTGCGAGGGAGTCAGGGCTGTAACAGATGTTTCATTACTCGCAGTACATGCTACTACATGCTGTGCGAAAGCTTATAAAAGAAGGATGTTTTGTTTGATTTTGACTCACCACCATAAATGTTAATACTTTGTGTCACTTCAACTTGTTGCACAACTGGCCTGGTTAGGGATTTACTGTAAATGCATCAGCATTTTCAGAGCAGATCAGTTGGATGAGGTCTGCTGCCAGCACTTCTTGAGTTTTAAATCTCTAGGTGGTGCTCACACAGTTTCGGATCATGCAAGGAATTTTGCTATTGTTCTAGAACCACTTTTTTAAAAAAAAAAAAGAAAATAGTCTGTAGTAAATTCAGTGTTTTAACAGCATGGGTCTCTCTCAGCTCCTTTTTGCTGTTCCTTGAGCAGGTGAGGATTGGGATGGGAGCAGGGCAGCTGCGTGCTCTGACTCAGGGGTGCCCGACAGCCACACCTGGACAGGAGGAGCACCTTTACAGTTGGCTTGACTTCACCTAACCACACCGAATGCCTCCCGTGGTTCTCCGATCCCAGGCATTATTTAAAATTTGATAGAGTATAAACATTTCTTTGTTTCTATGAGATGAATAAATCCACAGCTAGACAGCTTTCAAACCTACTGTTACCATGCTAAGATGGCTAACTCATTCAGCCCTTTGCTTTGTTCCTGAAGATCACCAGGACACTTGCTGCCTTTGCTTTTTTCCCTATAAAAGGAGCCACCATTTCTCCACAAGAGGCCATTCTCTGTGTTTTGAGGCATAGAAGGAGCTGCAATTAATATGGATGTAATGTTTCGTAGTTCACTGTGTGAAGGAGACACCTTTTCCAGACAGGCTTCACCTAAAGCTACTTAAATATGTCTGTACATCAGATGAATGAATGGATGTGTTCAGGAGCTTATCGCCACTCATATGCCAACATAAGTAAATTCACCTTTTTAAATTATGTCTGAATATATTTCACGTTCAAGTGCATAAGTGATGAACAATGCAAAGTTCAACAGACATCTTTTAGGTGGTGTTTTAGAGAAAGCCACCGTGGTAGATTCTGATTTTTTTTGTGGTACATATCCAAAATAAGTCAGTTCATGTCAGGGACTTCAACAGAAATATTCAGATTTGTTTTTCTTTAGAACCTATTTGAGAGCTCCAGTATATCCATGTTCTGTCCCTATCATGCAAATGCTTAGTACTCCAATATCCTACATCCAAAGTCATCATCCTGCTGAGAACTGCACAGTGAGAGCTTTGATCTGCAAAGGATTAAATTGTATTGAGAACTTTACAGCAATAGAGTGCCTACGTGTTCAACATAAAATTATGTTGAATTGACTGATCTTGCAGAGGTTTGACTAGAAAATTGCTTAAGTTCAGGCATATCCTCCCTTAAGATACATTTCACTATAGCTCAGCCTACACTGTGGACCTTGAGCTACTATATTGTAGGTTCTGCTTCACCAGCGCTGGTGTAAACCAGTAAGAAATCAGAATGTGTGCCCAGTTTGCTGGCAGCAGAATTTGCCTCTGTGTCACTTCTACTGGCAGTAACATGTAGTGAAAATAGCACATGCAAGTTTGGGCTCATCTGCTCAATTCAATATGTTATTCTGTTAATTTGCACAGAAAAAATAAAAAAGAATTTCCATTCTTCATTGCATGGTTCAAAATCATATTCTGTGCAATAAATACATTGAAATAATTACAATGCAATACTCTTGTATGCAATAAATACATGGAAATAATTGCAATGTAATACCTAAGCATTATTGAACAAAATACCTGGGATTAATGATGTGCTGAAACTGAGAAGACAGTTGTGTAAACTTGCCTAAATGGTGGCCCCAAACCTCTAAGAATGATTTTGTTTTGTTGGTTGAGTTTCAACCAAGTCAAAGTTATGTTCATGGTAGAGATGGCATTTTCACAAATAGACAAGATTTGGAGAAAATTATAAATACCTTTTTGTTGTTGTTGTGACTGCATTTCAACACTTTTGCTTTCTGTGCAAACCTAAAGACTGATGTGGCATCTCTTTGGTCCTGCCTTCTTCCTTTGCATCCCTAGAAAGGTGAACGCTTTGCTCTTTCTGGAGGTGGTAGTTTTACTAACAGGATTATTTTGCCGATGGTTCATACTACAGATTGCCAGAAGGACTTTCCCAGGTATCCAGAAAAGAGAAGCGTATTCTCGGAACTGTGAGCACAGAGTTAATAATCCTGACATCGCTCCCTGCCTAAAACATACAGCTTGGAGATGACCCCAGGAACATCTCATAACAATGGCTGGTGTCAAAACTGCAGAGAAGGGTTTTTACTGAAGCTGTCAGTGATCTTCCCCAACTCAGCAGGTAGGCCTTGAAGATGGTGTGGTCACTCCTGTGCCATAGTACCCCTGATCTGAGCACACAGTGATTTTATCCAGAGATGCTCTAATTTCCAAAAGCTGCCTTCAGTGTGGCTCTACTCATCATGCAGAGCACATAGCAGCATCTGGCCTATCTTTTGATGGTTCAAACTGTGTGTGAAACACGAGTATGTGTCACCATGCACACAGAGACAGAAAATAATTACAGGATACAAGAATTTAATATCATAAAAATAAATTCAGTTTCAATCTGGAAGCTAAAACATTGTGGTCCAGGTTATGAAACAGGTTTCCCTGGAAACTTCTTGGCTCCTGCTTTGCAATTCCTGAACCGAAATTAAGCGTGTGATTTCCCAGTTTCCTAACTGGAAAGAGTCACCCATCCAGGCATGGGATATACAGTGCAAGAAAAGGGGATACTTGAAATCTCCCTTTGCTGTCAGCCTCCCGCAGTGCACAAGCATATGACGGACCACCTGCAGCCCCTCTATGCAACGCTGCTGCCTCAGGTCTGTCCGCCACAGTGGGGAAGCAGAGAAGCAAATACGAAAGATTTTCCCATCTGGCAAGGACCAGGCAGATTTCAGCTCCATGTGTATGAAGGACCATATTTCTTTTTGCATAACAATGTGTCCTGGAGACTGGGGCAGGGCTGGAGGAAAAGAACAGACCAACAGTGGTCTCACGTGAAATCCTCGTTGAGTCCTGATATAGGGAGATAGGGAGTTGTTCCTCACCAAGGGTGTGCACGTGGTTCTTCCTATAGGATGGTCAGCCCTGCCGCCTCTGCTGCAGCACACGGGCAGTATCTGCAGCAGTGACTCAAAACGGGCTTGTTCTCTGGTGCTTCAGCCCCCAAATGAGCCCTGTTTGCATCTGTTCTCCATGCCACGGATATTGTTTGCAATGCTCTTTGCAGGAGAAATCTAAAAATAGCCCATCGACAGACTTTCTTCTGCTGAAGGATTGATCCTTCTCCCTGATCTCCTGCTTGTCCTGCATCTCAGTCGCAGCTGTGGGCCCACATTCCTTCCCAAAGAGATTCTTTATTCACTTATTCCTTCTAACAGCCTTTGCCTCAATAGTGAATGGGCTTGTGCTTCCTCTTCCTCAGCCAGGCCTTTGTAAGGACATAATGCCAAATACAAATCTTCTGGTTTTCTGTCTTGTAAGAAGGAACAGGTTTCCTTCTTAATTCTTTGTTCTTCTGCAGTTACCATGTTTTGTATCTTCTGCTGGATAAGGTCCTAAGAAGTCAAGTCCTACTCCAGCAAAAAACACTTGAGACCATCCTCAGAGTTGAGCATACGCCTACTTTGGCTATTCGGATGGCAAAATACACAGTTCACTGGTTAATGTGTCTCCACCCATATGAATCCTGCATCCAGCCATTGTCTGTTATACATTTAATAAAGCTGGTCTAGCCATTTTAACTGGGACTTTCTGCAAGTTCTGGGACATGCATGCTCCCTTGTGGTACCTGTCCCAGCGAATGCTGAAACCTTGCCTGCGCTGAGGCACAGCCATGGTCAGGCAGTGGAAACTCTCCACTCTGATCATTAGACTAGACTCAAGGTTTAAGAGGTGAGTTTGAATTTGGTGGGGCTGCAGAGGGCCTGAAACCCTGCCCTCATCTGTCAGCAGTGCTCTGGCTAGATGTTTACTGTATAAAAGGTGAGGTGTCTACAGCTTCTGCCACCCCTTACACGTGCGCTGGGCAGTTCCTTGGAAGGGTGAGCAGGTGCTTCTGGCAGGAAAAAAAAATACAGCTGGAGAGCACAAGCAAAGAGAAGAAACTGCTGAGAGCTTCCTTGCCTTCATTTTTTCATGTTTTTTCCATTACCCAGGCACTTCCCACTGTCACCATATGCATGATGCTCTGCCTTCTGACGAGCATTGCCTGCTGATTCAGAGCACCTCAGGCAAGCACTGCGATTCTCCTCCAAGGGCCATGTGCCTACAGCTTTTAGGTTCTTCCATCCGGAGAGGCAGGTATAATAAGAATCATGTTACTTTACGGCACTTAAGGGGCTTTTCAGGGTTAAAAGTATATCGACTCCTTATATTCAGTGATGGCAGAAGACCTCTCTTGCACATTAGAAGACCTCTAGTCCTGGTCCTTTGTGGACTAAGGATGAGGGTAAGACCTGACCTACGGCAGTGGTGTGGACCGCTGCTGGGAAACAGTCTGCCCACCTTAAAAATCATGCTCTGCTGTGGAGTGCAGAGTGAGAACGAGCAGGGCAAATGCCAGGCGGTTACTAGCAAGCCTCCTGACTTGCAAATGGAATGGCTCATTACAAACATTGGGAGATTAATATTAAAGATAATCCTCTGAGCATGGAAAAGAATCCCACATAGCCTCAGGAGATGGACAGCTAAATCCTCGGAGCCAGCATACACAGTTATACCATCCGACCCTGGGGACACAGACCTTGTTTTTGAAAGCAGCATGCTCTAGAGGAGAAGGCAAATGGAAAAACAATATAATCTTGCTTTCCTAACCCAGAAAAGGAGCCTTGAATGTTCACAAAAACAATCTTTTATTGCAAAGGAAACAGAAGTTGAGATTTTTCTGCTCCTCATAAAACTGAGACTAACATGATTAAAAAATGTCATAGCTTTCTGAAACTGTGAATTAGCAGAGAAACAGAGTGTGCATTTCTGTTCATGTCTTCTCTGGTTATATTCAAATACTCTCAGAAATACTGTTGGAATTACTCTTTTTTTTTTTTTTTTTTGTGGAAGTACTAGCCAACAAGAGGCAGCGTTTTACATACCATATGAAGTAAGTTAACATCTAGATCATAAAACACAAAGTCAGTGCCTGTAGACCACAAGTGCTCAGAATTCATTAGTTCTGACTAATTGAACTGCTTGTTACTTATTTTAATCTGATATCTACTCTAGAAGGAAAATTGTTGTGTTGAAACTAATTAAAGCCCCCACCTCCCTTTTTTTTTCTTATATGAGTTTTATATTAGTGGTGGCAACACATGTTTTGCTCAAAATTAGGTCCATTATTTCTGGTTTTCCTTGGGGAGAGGGAAATAAAGGCATGCTTAATTCCTTGTACTGGAGAGAGAGCTTCTGTATTGTGAATAGCTCAGTATTTTATGAATTAGCCTCAAACTTAAATAAATAAATAAGACTTTAAACAAATAATACTCCTTGGATTTGGAAAGGAAGGTTTGAAAGTGAGGTGTTTGCATGTCTACATTTCTATAGAAAGAAAAAAAAAAGCAGGAAGGGATGAGGGATGTTTAATCCCATTAAATGTGAAGAAGAAGAAGAAGAAGAGTGTCTTCCCAGTAAGACCCATTCTAGGCCAAAACTGAAAACACGGAAAACAAATCAGTGACAGTGGGTGTCATTGTCTTAGCTTGATTATTAGCAACTGCAGGATTTTGCCTGGGGTGACTGTTTTCATTTGTACTGGCAGGGTATAGTCGGCAGTCACCGCTCTGCTGCTTCTTAAGGTCAGATCCTGAACCAGTGGCTCTCAGACAATATTTCTTAACATCAGGTTTCACTGGCTAGAAGTTACATTTTGTATTTGCAGGCATGAAAATTTGGTCTTAACTGGCTGGTGGTGTTAACAACAATGCTATTTTTGGTTTGCAGGTGGAGAAACTGAATCTCCAGACCTCCCATAAAAACCTGGAATACAACATGACAGTCAATTCACTGTGAGACTATGGCGCGTGCAATCCCGGCAAAGACAGCAGAATGCAATGACTGACACGTCCACTTTAGAAAGACTATACCTGATTGTGCCTGACCATTTATATTGATATGTGAGCTTGCCCTCAGCCATCCGCCTACAGTCCTGTGTATTGGCATACCCTTGGTCTCAAAGAGGACACCTGGCAGCTGTCTGTCCTGTGGAGGAGAGCGGAGGATGCTCAGGGGGAGTTGATGGGCAGACGTACCACCTGCACTGGCAACACAGATGCAGGTGGCAGACCTGGCTCACTCGCAGCCCTTGCACCGTAATGCAGGAGTTTTGAGCTCTTGCCACCCACCTGCCATCCTATGCAGTGTCCCAGTATCAAAGCACTTAACACTCACCTGCCCTTGGTTTTCCACTACAGAATCAGGAGCGTGTCTGCAACCATCACTCTTATTTCTGGCTAGGACTTTATTAACGTGACGCTCACCATCCACTCCCCACATACACTAGACATGCACACAACAGGAGTCCCCCTCCGGGAGGTATTTGCATACAGCAGAGACAAAATAGATTTTGCTTCTGTCACCTCCTTTGCCCAGAGTCTTGCTTCCCCCTTCCTCTGCAGCCACAGTGTCGGCCTTGGGTGATGCCCAGATGACGACTTGGATCTTCGGCCTCTCACAGTCCTCGGGGGTGTTTATCTTTGCTCTAGGATCATGCTTTAGGGATTATCTTCTTCCAGAGGACTATTGCTGACATCCAGACTGCAGGTCTAGGTGGGACAGAGATAAAACATTGCAGTGCCCATGCTTTGGATGTCTTGAAGGTGGAGAAGAACTAGTTGCACCTGATCAAACCCTACTGTATGTCTTCAGCTTGTGCAGTCTTATGGGTCATGCAAGTTCCAGCTATGTTCTGAAAGAAAAGCAGTTCATTGACTGGACTCCCATGGCATGCATGTGACCAGCATGCTAGGAAAGAGCTTTGGAAACTGGTCTGGCACAAGGTGAGAGAGGGAAAGGACATGGGAAACTCCAGATCTGGGCTCTTGAGGCCAAACAGACAAGTAAGAGAGAGCAGACTAGCTTGCTAGTGTCTTGGGATCTTTCCAAGTCTCAGCTTCAGCCTGTACCAAGGCTACCAAGAACCCTCATTGAATTGCACGACGTGGATCACCTGCGGCCCAGCCCACAGCCCAGGATCAGCAAAGTCTGATCTGGCTTCCTTGTAAGCCGGACCTGGAGATCTGTGGGTGTGAAGCTACCATATCTTTGCTCAACCAGGCACTCAGCCAGGGTCAACCCACCACAACCAGATTACGTAGTCCATAAAGGTGGTTTAAAGTCTTGTGCTACAAGGCTCATCCCTGGCTGCTTGGTTAATTTGTCTCTGAGGCCATAAAAATAGCTTTGTTTGATTCTGAGAGGTTGTTTCAGGCTCGTTTTTGTTTCTGGATTGATCTTTAACTGGTTTCCAGGGACACCGCGAGGGCTGGAGAGAGCCACTCTTCCAGTTGTGTTTCAGGCTTTCAAGTTTAGGGCAGAAAGTCCGTCTGTGACCATACAGTTTCCTGCTTCCCTTTTCTCTCTTCCTTTGGTTTTCTACAGCACAGCCTGCTAGGGTTGTCCCCTGTGACAGCACTTTCTTTTCAGTGCTCACCCGTTTTTTATTGAGCTGAAGGGAACTTTGGCTATCAAGAAGGTACGCAGGCTCTGTGATACATGCTGGACAATTGGTCCGATGCAAGTCAAAGTTGGGCAGTGTGTGTGTTGCAAGGGGCTGTGGTGGTGGATGTGTTAGACCCTGCTCCTTGCCTGCTGTAGTTGCCTGCTGTAGGAAGGACATGACTGGTTTGAACCCTCTAGCTCAGTGAATTTGGACTTCAGCTTCTTCCAGAGACACCATTTTTCTTAAGCTCCGAAAACTTCAGCTTTTGCCTTATTCAGGCAAGAGTTCCAGAATATTGGTGGTGTCAGTTTGTGAAAAAATGGTGCAAATTATCAGTGATACAAACCAGCAGTTTTGTATTATTAATCATACCAAAACAACTCTGGTGTTGTTTATAAGCAATAAAAACGTGAAGGTTTTTCTCTGCATCAAGAATCTGGAAAGATACAACAAAGACAAACATATTATTAATACCTGATAAAATGTCTCTTACTCTAGTGCACTGTCCTTACATATGACCAGTATATTCCAGAATGCTTGACCTTGATTAAAAACAAACATGCTTCTCAATGTCAAAGGAAGAGGAAATGTTATAGATAACACGCCAAGTTCCCTTTTTTGTGTGTGGTTGTGTCTCTTTTTTTGTTTTTCTTTCATACATAACTACGTCACTGTTGCAGGAGGCACTGAACACTGCTGCATTTCATCCTATGAAAATAGAGGGTCTCTAACATCATCTAAAGATCAAGGTTATATTTTTGCTTGGAGGTAATGTAATAAGATTTGTTTGGACTTTGTGATTGAATAGGAAGGGAGAGGTTATCTATGCGCATGCATTTGACTGAAAGTGAATGCTTTTTCCCATGGAAAGCAGCCTGAATATTCAATCATTAATTTGCAAAACAAACAACCCAAAAGAACTTGGCTTGCATCTTCCATATGTATCTAATGGGATTTAGTCAGAATTAACTGCGTATACAGGCATGCCACGTGACACCTGGTTGCAGTTTCCATTTGGCTGCAGATTTTTCACTTCAAACCAGCATCCAGCGTGCAGGAAAGGTTCGCGGTGTCACAGGGTTGTGATGATCATGCTGGGGAGCAAGTCACCTTGACAGTCCCTTACACTAACCTGTTGCACAACAGCATGACTCCTCTAGGATTTCAGTAGGATACTGCTCAGCTCTCCTACTCTTCTCTGCTCAAATGCTCCTCCTTAAGGATTTTATTGAAAGCAGATACCTGCTGAACATGAAGACAACCAACTTGCTGTGACTGAGGAAAGCCCCTGTTGAAATGGGACATAGTGGTCTTTCCAGGAATACAGACTCCTTTACCACTTCTTTCCAGTCTCAGTAACGTTTAGGATAAATTTGTGTAAAGCATACCATGAATATTAGCTTGTCATGCATGCTAGGAGATGTATGAGTAAGGGTTTAAATCCATGTTATTTTGAAATGGTTGAATCAAAGTTATTTGAACTTACTGTCTTTTTTTTTTTCCACCTAAAATATTAAAAATGACACATGATAAATTTTCAAATTGAAAGAAACTAGCTAATAACCGCTAAGTCCACATTGAAACAAAAGTAATGAAACTTCCTACCTCCTTCAATTAGTCTTTCCAAGACACCCATCACTCTAGTAATTAAGTGATTTCTTGTTTCTCAAACTGTACCAGGCACTGCCAAATAAAATACAACCATTTAATCATGTTAAATTAGAGCTATAATAATATTAGTCATTGCCTAATAGCCTTTTTTAAGCCACTAGGAAAGTAAAGTCTTGCCAAGAAGACTGTTACCCTTCCACAGAATAAATCAATAAATCATAATTGTACTGTGTACCTTGACCTCTTTTCTACCACACTGTGGAAAACAAACAGCAGGAAGCCAGAGACTGGTTAAGTAATTTAAAACAATTTGTAAAGTATAATTCAAGGGACTGGTTAGGCCTATTAATTAGTAAATCATTCATAATCTCAAAAGCATTCAAATGCACTCAATTTCAGTAAAATATACTAAGCGGAGCAATCTGATAACGTGGCTGCTACCATCAGGGCTGTAAAAGACTATGTTCTTTTCAACTGTTTCTGTTAACGTTTGAACATAAATTAGTGGACACATGCTAGAAAGTAATTAATCAACTGCAACCATTCCACCAAAGCTAGATGGTCCTAAATTATGGCTAGCCACAAGTCCTTTATTTTTAACCACTAACTACTGATATTTTCATCAGTATTCCCCAACTTATATTTCTGAAGCCACTGCAGACACGGGTTGGAGATTTTCCCCTCTTCTTTGCTCTAAATTAGCTGCATTCTGGAAATGCTTCTTCACTGCTTTGCCCTCATTTTATTAATAGTCTGCGGGAAATAACCAGCTCTGGAGTCCTAAAGCTGCCTCTGTGCTGTGGGTATTTACAACAGGGCAGGGTACATTCTCTGGAGTAACAGTACTGGTCGGGTTAGAAAAGATTTAGAAAGGACTGGGATTTAGAAGGAATTTTTATGTGATCCTCAAAACACCAGCTGAACCCTTTGGGTTTCCTCCCCCTTTCCTGGAATGGCTTAAGTGGCATTTCTTTGTAGGTGCCCTAAAGTGCTCCCTGGAACAGCTCAGGAGCTTGACACGTGTGTCACACCGAAAAATAGAGGACCTCCAAATCATAGAATCATAGAATTGTTTAGGTTGGAAAAGACTTTTAAGATGACCGAGTCTAACCATTAACCCAGCACTGCCAAGTCCACCACTAAACCACGTCTACACGTCCTTTAAATACCTCCAGGGGTGGTGACTCCACCACTTCCCTGGGCAGCCTGTTCCAGTGCTTGACAACCCTTTTGGTGAAGAAATTTTTCCTAATATCCAATCTAAACCTGCCCTGGCGCAACTTGAGTCTGTTTCCTTTCACCCTATTGCTTGTTACTTGGGAGAAGAGACCAGCACCCACCTCACTACAACCCCCTTCAGGTAGTTGTAGAGAGCGATCAGGTCTCCCCTCAGCCTCCTTTTCTCCAAACAGCCCCAGTTCCCTCAGCCGCTCCTCATCAGACTTGTGCTCCAGACCCTTCACCAACTCGGTTGCCCTTCTCTGGACACGCTCCAGCACCTCCACGTCTTTCCTGTAGTGAGGGACCCAAAACTGAACACAGATCATCTAACAATGCTAAATACCTTACTCAGCATGAGAGCTAAACCTTGAATGCTAAGGAATCAGATTATCCAGGGCTGGCAGCCAGGTGAAGTGTCTCCCACCCTTGAGAAGTCATCCTTGAGGAAGACCGTGTTACTAAGCAAAGCTGTAGGAGAAATGAATGGGGTAGTCTAAGCCTTGGGAGCATGTGAACAAGCATCAGTGTTTATCAGCTGCAAAAGAAAATCTGGTGCAGTGACTGAGTTGTTGCTGGACTTTGTGTAAACACAGTGGCTGGTGCCACACAAAGACTGGCATGCCAGTCCCAGGAAACTCCAAGTTGAGACTGAAGGACTTAAAAGGAGGAAGTGTGTAAAAGAAAAATATAAAACCCTTCCAGGAATGCTTATATTGTTTAGATTTTTCAAGGAAAAAAAAACAAAGCAAATGCAAACCACAGGGAAGAATAACAACAATATCTCTGGAAAAAATTGTTTCATAGCATTGTTTATTGAGTACTTCCTTGCTGTTCTAATTGTCAACATGATGTGTGGCATTTATATATAAAAAATAAAGAATAAATTCCTCACTAAAGGAATTAAAAACACTGATCTTCTAGGAAGGAAGAGTCTGAGGGGAAATTGATTGTCTAGATTGTTACTACTTAAAAACAATTTTCTTTATAGCGTTCAGTGAATAATCTTTGCTTTTTCCTGATGGCTCTCTGGGCCAAGACAAGCTTATATCTTACATTATTATTTATTGAGTCACTGTTCATTTTCCCATTAGTAGCAGCAGGATATGTTCTACTTCTCTGGTGATAATTTCCTTCTTTAATGTATTCAGTCCCTTTTAGAAAAACACTCGGGGTGAGGAGAAGCTTTCAATTTCATATCAGCAACCCAAACGGTTCAGTCAACTCTTGTTAATCTTATAAAACTTTCCCCAACATTTAGAAACAACAGCTATCTATATAAATCCTTAGTTAGACCTTACCCATCTTTGGTGTCAGAAAAGGTGCCTGTGAGCACGATTTCTATCTGGTTTTCACATCGGGACTAGAAATACCGTCAGCTGATGCAATGAAAATAGCGGGCCCATCAAAATTGCAGGTTCATCGTTGCATTTTGAACTGCAGAAGACTGCGGTCAGGAGCCTAAACAAACTCACACTCTGCAATAAATCTCTCAAAGCACACACACGCACACAGGAGAGAGCAAAAGTACAGTTTACCTAGGGAGTTTCAAAAATGGGGCTTGTTCAAACTACTTGTTAGACAAATGCCTCCAAAGTGTGGGTGTTCAACAGGAGACTTTCCTGGTCCTCCAAGGGAAAAGTGGGCATTGGTCTTCATCTTGACCTGGCACAAGCCCAGCTGCCTCCCTGCATCCCAGGTACCCGTCTGAGCAAAGAGGCAAATCCACCTTAGGAAAAATCCTGGTTTAGTTGTGTCCTTGCACATGGATGTCGGTAGAAATACTTCGGTTAATGTCCATGCTGGTCAGCGAAAGCTGCAAGGGTGAAATGACCATCAGTGTGGCCACAGGATGCTTCAAAACTTCACGATAGCTCCCATCCAGACCCCTCAGAGAAGCAGGGAGTGAAGTTTTAGGGGTTAGGAATGCTAAAGCAGCTTAACAAAAATCAAAATGTGCATCTGTGTGTGTGCGTATGCCAAAAATCTTTGACGCTAACCCATGCTTATTAATGTGAGCACATGATTTAGAATGTTTTCATTAAAATCTAAAGTTTCAGAGTGAGAAGGAGATCTGTCCCTGCCTCTGGAGACAGAAGGAAGGCTATCGCCGAGGGCCTGAAGATACTGTGTGCAGCTCCAGCCTAGTGCATTTTTTCTGTTTGTATCTGGAATTTAGCAGCATTCTGCTCTGGGAATTTGCAGTAAATAGGACATGTCAGTGTATTTATGTAAGAAGGTGGCTGTTGGAGATGTATGGCCTGAAGAAGTGTTTTTGCAAGATAGAAAGCAGTAAAATGTGAGTCTGGAGCACAACATTCACAGGAAAAATGAAGCTTAAAAAAGCATATGTAGCCAGCTTTCCTCCTCATTGGGCAGAGCACACAGTGAATCAGAATTTTTTTTTTTCCTTCTAAACGTACATATTTTCCTCATTTTTCCAGCATCAGATTGGATAGCAAAAATCCAGGATTAAAAAAAAAAAAAGAGGCCCAGATTTAGGTGAACAAACTGTTTGTTCTCTTCAGGTACATGTCTTGTTTATTTTTCCCCTGGAAAAAAGTATCAATTGCTTTATATTTCCAGTTACTTCATCAGTTGGACATGGTGGGAAAGAACATCTCTCCGCAGCTGAAGATGCCATGTGAGGAATAAAATTTAGTTTTCCTAGACCTAGAAATGGAAATATGGCTGTTGTTTGGGACTTTGAGACAGCTCAGATTTCTGTGCTGGAGGAAGATAGCTGGAGAACCCAGCTAGGCTTAATGAACAAATTAAAAAAGAAGTCCTAAGAAAGTTGAAAATTCAACTAATGTAAAATGTTGCTTCTTACAATTTAACCTCCTGGTATGCATATCACGTAGAAAATTGTTTATGTTTAGCCATGTAGTGGGTTTGATCCAAAAGAAGGAGGCCAGAAGGATTCAACC
This sequence comes from Haliaeetus leucocephalus, assembly GCF_000737465.1. Lineage (NCBI taxonomy): Eukaryota > Metazoa > Chordata > Aves > Accipitriformes > Accipitridae > Haliaeetus > Haliaeetus leucocephalus. The sequence continues at coordinate 2,134,921 of NW_010973034.1, read as the reverse complement.
TGATCTAGTTGAAGATGTCCCTGTTCATTGCAGGAGCGTTGGACTAGGTGACCTTTAAAGGTCCCTTCCAACCCAAACCATTCCATGATTCTATGATTCTGCCTTTGCTTGTCTTTGATTTGTTTGCTTCTTGCTTTAAAATAGAAAAGAAAGAAAATTTCAGCTACCAAAAATTGTTCAATTGGGGATTTCTTGCTTGGCTTTCCCCCCCCCGTACTGTCCCATACTTTGTGTTTACATAAACATATTAATGGATACTAAATGAGTACACAATGATGCTGCTCTTCTTAGGCTTGGGCAGTAGGCTGTGGCACTGTGCATATGGTGGGCTTTTACTACAACAAGATACTTCTTACTGTCTGATACCTGTGTAGGAACACCTATGGCTCCAGTTATAATACTATACACTTACACCCATCTATTCAGTTTTAGAATAACTGAATTTAAAATTTTAGTAGTGAATTATTTTATATATATATATATAATCCAGTGTGTGTATGTGTGTGTATACATATATAATGATGTTGCTTCCCAGCTTTGGCAGATCTGTTGGGCCCATACTGCTCACTCATTCATCATGTGCTATATGTTTTTTGTGTGTGTGTTTTTAAATGAAAATATTGTATTACCTTTAAAAAAGTAACTCAGGCACTAGGAATAATATCTGTAGTCTACTTGAAACCTCAGTATGCAGGTTTCGTCAGCTTTAAAAAAAAAAAAAAAAGAAGAATTATTATTAATAAATCTTCCAAGAATTGTATTTGTTACTGCAGGAAGTCAGCTCACCATCCAATAGGAAATAATCACTCAGTCAAGCATAAGGCCATTAATAAGCAAATTAAATAAGCTGCTCATGAGTCAGTATATCTCTTTCTCTTTTTTTTTTTTGTTTTTGGCAAATCAGATGTACATCTCTTAGCTGTATTGAATAGCTTAATTTGCAAGGTTAACTGCACATGCATGTTTAATATGCGTATATGTAGTAGTAGATCCTGAGGCAGCAGGACATCACTTACTATGGTAGGAGTGCAGCATGTTGACTTTACAGCTGACTGAGTAATGTGCAAGACTTCACGGCCTGATCTGAGCCAGCAGAACAGTTTTGCTAATGACTTAAATAGGAGCAAAGTCTTACTTGAAGGTGGTTAGTCTAGAATTACAGATAAATTTCACAGTAAAGCTGGCCAAATGATAACAAACTTGATTCATTAGTCTTTGAACGGCTGAAAGAGACCTTCATTTTGCTACTATTTGCAAGGAGCACATCTGTTGTTTGTCTCTATTCAGGCTACTAAACATTATTGTTTTCTCAAACTGAGAGGTTTATTGCTTGCAAAAAACAAATAATGTGCTAGTATCATTGCGTTTATAAATTTAAAATTAATGTTTTATTTGACATTGCTCTATCACAAGTAACAAGTCACAATGTTGATGAGCAATCCTTAGATTAAAATGTATTTGGATTTGGTGAGCACATATGAATAATGCACACTTACGCAGATAGAAAGGTCAGTTAATGAGCAATTTCCTAGAAATGGACTGCTGCCCACACTGGCTGTTAGGCCAGTAAGTACTTCAACCATCTTCGTCATATATGAGGGAAACTGCTTATTCCAGAACAAAAATTTACTACCTAAGAATTAAATCTCTACATTTAAAAGATTTTTACTGAATATGTTGTGAATGAAGACAGTGTTTCATTTTCTCACTTCAGACTCGCTCAGTTTTGTAAACTTGTTATCAGGGACAAGATGAACTTGTCAGAAGCAGTTGCAGTTTATACCATAAGCAGATACTTCATAAGCTGTGAAGTGTTTTGGGACCCAGTGTCCCAGGGCATTCAGTATTTGTACTGCTGAAGGGCTGAAAGACTCTGATGTAGCTGTTTAGCATACCATGGAAGACAAAGAAGAGCAGACAACTTTCTTCTTCTTAGGCTACGTGAGCAAAATTTGTAATGGAGTTCGTGGGACAGGGTGGAAAAAGAGTTTAGGAAGTGTATTATAAAGTATCTGAAAAGAAATATGAAAGAAGACCTATGAGGCAGTACTATTCTCGGGAAATGGCTCAGGTGGCAAAACCAAATTATAATAGGTTAGCCCTCCACTGAAAAAAATCGGGAGAATTCAGAGCCCACAGGCAGCCTGAGAAGTTGAACAAAACCAAAGGAAGAAGATTGCTATGGAAGTGCTCTGCCAAATATTTTGGGTTTGTCCATATGGCCCAGCACTGGTAGAAGTAGCACTGGATTTGCTTTATGTAGCTCTTCTTGGCCTTCCTCCCTACCAACCCCAAGTTTGCTAGACAGAAAATTTATACCCCCGTGTAGGTATACCTGCCCACCCAAATCCTGACCCCTTTGTGTTGTTTCTGCTAGGTGTCAATGTGTACACCCTGTACAGACTGACTGTGTAAGGCATGGGTTAGGAACAGACACAGCGTGTTACGATGTTGAACACAGTATGTCTAATCAGTTTGCAGGTGAAGGAGTTTGTGATTCAGCTGTAATTTTATTTCTTTCAAAACCCCGTGCTCATTTTTGAATCAAGAGCTGAGGAGGCTAGCACTCTGTGACTGTGCTCTAGCATCTTATTTTAAACTCTTGCTAGCTCTGAGGATTAATGCTTTCTGTTGTTTTAAAGCAATCTTGAAGATCTAATGCAACACTCTCAGCTGTAATGGCTTCTAAACCATTCCATGTGAAATATATTATGTGTCCCCCGCATACTTGTGCAATGGCAACGCACGTCACCTTGGAATAAATTTGTGAGGGATACTGTATGAGAGAACATCTCCAATAGCAACATCAACACAGCCAAACTACTACATTTCAGTACGATCTGAGAGGATCTTCCAGGGTGCTCAGTGATCTGTAGACTCTCAGTAGCATTCAGTGCTGCGTGGATATCTCTTGGCATCTGGAGGTGTCTGCTCTGTGGTAATGGAGTTGTAAAGTCATGCAAGAGTGCCTTAAATATGCTAATATTCCTTGCCAAGCCATTAGCTCTGTTCCAAGGTCCTTTTAAGAGCTGGTGGCAGTGCCCTCAGCTGCAGCATGAGCCCTTGCACTTTCATTCTTGCTTTTTCTCTCTTTCAGCATGGAAGAATGAACCTGAAAAAGTTTGGCCTTTGCTTGGTGAGAGCTCAATAGCTGAGCATGAACTCCTCCTGCTGACCCTTTCATCCGTCTTGGATGCCAGGGGTGGACTGGTGATGGCACAGTATCACTTTTTTGGCCGTCAGCCTTTACATTTGCCATCCTGCTGAAGCAAGCCTTCACAGTTGGCAGCATCAGCCTTAGAGAGGCAGCTGCAATCATTTCAATGAAGCACATACTCTCTCTGGGCCAGATGCAAAGATGTGGTCATTTTTATATTTCTCCCCCACCCCCAGAAATCTGTACTCCAGGAATTCAGCAATTTTCTGAAAGAGCCTCTTCCTGGCTCCTGCGGATTAGGTGAATCACAACAGCAAACTGCAACAACGTGGGCTTAAGCCTCACGGTGAGGCGAAGTTTTGCAAAAAGCTGCGTCTGGGACAGTGGTGCTGTGCTCTGCCTGTTGGCAGGGGAGGAATGAAAGAAGAAACAAAGCAGTGTCCTCTGAGGCAAAGTGGTGTCATCTGTGTGCAAAATGCAGTAGGCTGGCTAGGGCAGTGGTAACCGATTGCATTTTGGATTGCACCTCCTAGGAGATACAGAAGCTGGCAGTTTGCGTAGGCAGCTTTTTGAGACTCAAAGGACAATTCTGTATGCAGTTAACACTTTTCTTGAGGAAAGAGGTGGGGAGATGGGGAAATTCCTTAGAAAATACGCACCTATCACTTTTTGTTGTTGTTGCTGTTCTTAAGGCCTGAGAAAATGACCGGTTTTGAGTGCTTTGTGAGGTTTGCTGAAGACTGTGAATTTGTTGAAATGGTCATCACCTTGTGACTTGCCCGTGAGCTCCAGTGGCACAATTGCCCTGTTGTTTGTTTGCATCAATTGCCTATGCCTAACTGGTTTCTATTGTGATATGGATAACCTGTATAAAGCCTTCATAGGACTTCAAAACAGGTTTCTATATTTAAATATATACTGCCATGCTGGCTTCCACTATGCTGTGGGCGGGAGGGACTTGAGTTGAGCTGGTAGCGTGCTTGTTCACAAGCCCCATCTTTTGGGGCTTTTTGTTTGTGTTCGGAGAAATCTTCAGTCCCATTCATTCCTCCTCAGACAGCAATGCTGAGCCATGCTCAGCTCTTTTCTACACACCAGCGTCATTGCTGCGTATCACCCTGACGCTTTGGCCAAACAAACAGTCAGTCCTTCCTCCCTTTTATCAGTGTCAAAACAAAATTTTACTTCTCTGCAAGGACAGGACAGTGAGGGAGTATTTTTTGCAATTTCTACCCCAGAACAGCCTTCAGGGATGTGGGTAGACATTACCATGATGGAGGTCAGCACACATCAAGGCTTACAGGGTTTAGTCATGAGTATGGGTTTTACATTGGTAGATGAACTTTTAGATTGATATATCCTATTATTTTTCACCCCAAAGAGGATGGTGCTACAGAATCTGAAACTGCTATAGGGGCTTAGGGTTAATTAATTGATATCAGATCTTAGACTAGGACCCTGATAAACACATTTATGCTTTGAATTAGGGCTAGATTTTGCTATCGAATCCCACAGTTTAACAGAAGTGGCATATGAAAATCCAACTTTCAAATTTGCTCTTCTGTAGCCAACTTTTTGAAACAAGCCTCAACTACCTTTCAACTTTTTAAGAATAAACAAGAGTAAAAGGCAACCATTTTCTTTCAGAAACACAAAACAGCAGGTGCTAAATTTTATTCTCAGTTATTATGGTGTTCTGCTGAAATAACAGTGAATTTGTGTTGTAGTTTTCCCAGCTTGGAAAGTAAAATCTGTCCCCAGGAGCTTAGCAAATGCCTACTTTTTCTAAACTGTTAAAACTATCAGTGTGTGTTTGGGTTTTGGTTTGGTTTGGTTTGGTTTGGTTTGGTTTGGTTTCGGAGGCTAGGGGAGGAGATAGGGGAAGAAAAGAATGGAATGGTTTGAGCAACCTGGTCTACTGGAAGGTGTTCCTGCCCATGGCAGGGGGTTGGAACTAGATGATCTTTAAGGTCCTTTCCAACTCAAACCATTCTATGATTCTATGATTAATCTAGAATGGCCCACAAAATATATGCACTGACCAAATCTGTTTAGCTTTCATTTAAGTAGTTTAAATAGATGGCAACTCTCTTCTTCATCAACAATATGACATTATTATCAACAATAAAACATTCTTGTGTCTGCCAAACCCCCATCTTGGCCAGTGCCTTTTATTTGGAGCGTACAATGTGAATCTATTTCTTTTTCAAAATGCCTGGTATAATACCCCTTTCTCCTCTGGTGTTTGCTAGCATGGGATAGTCACTAGACCTATCCCCAGCCTGGTTGAGCCAGGAACGTTATATAGCCCTTTAGCTTGATCTCCAGGGTGTCAGCCTGCTCAGCATCTACAGAGTTAGAGTGTTCTCTCCCAAATGATTAATGAATGAAGCTCTGGAAAACTTCACTGGGAGGAGATTTCACTCATTTGATATATAAGGTAATATCAGCATTCTTCTTAATCTGGCTGCCCAAATTATTTTGATGGAAATGAAAGAGCAAACTTCCCATGTGGTGCTGCTCCACATGAAATGCCTTTCCTTATTTTCTATTGTGGGCCATAATCTTTTTCTGCCCCTGATTTGTTCTCCATATCATGCGGATTCAGTACTTCAGAAATGTCAAAGATGATCCAGAAAGTTTAAGGAAGAAAAGGAGGTATTTTTATTTCTTTACCAAAACTCAGGAATCTAAATTTGACTGCTATGTTAACCTTAGATTTTACACAGTGTTTAGAGTAGAAGTCTGACTATATGGTGAATGATATGTTTACCACCAGTATATGATAAATTTGTGTTCAAACCTTTTCCATATATCTTCTAAAACCCTTCAGGTTCGGTATTTTTTTAAAGAAGATAATTAGTATAGGGTATTCTAGAATTTCTGCTGCCAACTTTATTGCTTTTCCAGAGAGAGTCAACCCTATCAAACTTTAAGATGAAACTCACAAAGAGCTGAAGTCTCTGTGATAAAAAGGTGTACCAGTCTGCGCTGATGCCTGAAAATTTAGTCACAGAGCTTGCACTACTGAATGGGAACCACTGCTGCTAAATGTAAGAGGGAACAGAATTCATTTTTCTCTGTTTCTGATGTACCATGGAAAAGAATCTTTTCCATGTAAGAGCTTCTCTTTCCCTATAGTCCTCACAGAAAATACAGACAATTATTTTATCCAGTGCCTGAATTATCCAAACCTGTGTAAGCGTCCATATTTTATTTTCAGGCTGTAAAACTCCTCAGATACTGTCAGGAGATTATCAAGATGTAACAAAATTCCTGGAACCTTTATCTGAAAAAAAAGTTAACTTTCAAATGACTATTAATAGTCAGGGACAGCCTCATTACTTCCAATTTTCTGATAAATAGCAGATTATTTGCAGGTACAAAGATGATTTTATCTTTAACACTTCTGACATATTTTGTTGCCAGAACCTTGACAGTTAGGATTTGGCAAATGATCTCTGTCCTGATTTTCCTTCCCATGGAGGATTAAAACACCTTCAGCTCACCATGAAGCTAATAAGAGTTGTGAGATCTCTCTACCTTGGAGATGATCAGGCCACTGCAGTTTTCTCACCAGACTTTGCTGACTTTGAATAACAAAGCTTAACAAGAAAAATCAATACATTAAAGACTAAATCTACAAATGCTTTGCAATCATGCAGCATTAAGCAAACTTCAGGCAAACAAGCATGTGTGGTATTCAAATTTCCATTAGTCACAGGAAAAACTGACATGATTTATGGGAGATTTGGCTTATTTAACCAAGAAACCACAGTGCAGCATTAGGCCCCTTAGTTAAAACAAATGTCTCATTACAAAGGTACTTTGATATTTCTTGTGTTTATATAAGATCAGTCATCATTCAGGTACTGAAAAGCTATAAAATTAAATACATGTGGACTTTACCAAAGTAGGTCCTACCCCTCCTTTTCAAGGTTTCATGACTTTTGGCAAGCCTATACAGCACCGAAGGTTAATGATGAGCTAATATCTTCTTAAACTGTCTATTTAAGAAATACAGAAGAAAATGCTGAGCATCTCCTTGCTGCTTCAGCACATGAGCTTTCTTTCTCTTTCTTGCTCAGATGAATGATTTGCTGCTTCCCAAACTATGAGTCAAAATAGCTGCTTTTGCCTTTCTGCACTGTGGTTATGTTGCCAGCGTTCAGGAAACTAGTGTCAGCATGTACCTTATGCAAGCTGGGCTCAAAGGCCAGTGTATTTTGAACTGCAGCAAAGACTTTTTCTCTCTTTTTTTTTTTTTTGGGGGGGGGGGGAGTTTGCTCAGAGTTTTGTTGAGTTAGGGTCACTCTTTTACACCCGCAAATGGTTTGTGTAGAAGCACATGAGAGAAAGCAAGTGCTGGCTAGAAAATATAATTCTAGGTAGTTCTGTCCCTATGCTCTGCACTTACGAAATGGTGACTGAGGGTGACTTAAGATTAAACAACTTTTGCTTTCAAAAAGCTGCTAAGCACTACTTCATCAGAACCCTGCTGAGTTCTACTCCCTGTAACAGTGTGCCGTGGCTTTTCTTTATTAGGTATTTGTTGCTTGTAACCATTTTATAGAGGCCCCATTCTTGCACCAGCTAGGATCAGGCTAGTACCATCCTTGAGACACCAATGGGTGGCACAGATTAAAACAGCTGCTTTCCCTGTGTCCTGCTTTGTGGTCTTTTCTTGCTGGCTCTGCTGCTGGACAAAGAATAGCTCAGCTAGGAGCCGTATGTTTCACTAAGAGGCCAGGCGTGTTAAGTTTGAAGGTGAGGGTTCAGGATAAAGAGCAGTCTGGTCTTGTGGAATTTTATCAAGAAAGGTGACTAACGTCATTGGAGTTTGCTGCGTCTGAGCCCACGCCGCAGGCAGGAGCTGTTCACCGCCCTTTATCAGGATGGAGGCACGAGGGTGTTACTGGACACTGCCCATAAATGATAGGCATGAGAAGTCCTTCAGACATCTGGAGTTTATTTAACACCAGCTGCTGTCTGCATCGATGCTCTGACTCCGAGGAGCATCTGACTCCCCTGGGAGAAGTGTGCTGGTGATTTCTGGGTGAAGTGGTCCGTCCTCTCTGCACCCGGAGCTGATAGCAGGCTGCTGAAGAGGGGACCTCTTATCAGCGAAACTCCAACTGCAAACAGCCGGGTCCCACCCTGCTGCTCGTTTGGCGTGGTTGACATCACCTCTTAGACTGACAGGCCTCTTCCTTCGCTTGTTTACAAATCACACGAGTCCTGTGCCTCCCAGTTACAGCCAGGAATTTGTTTTTGGAAGAGTTAACTTGGCAGCCATCCCCATGCAATAATAATGCAAAGGTAACCACTTTTGGTGCACAGGTAGCTTGCTTTTATAAAAAGCGCTGGATGTAACTGAAGATAGGATGGGCTTCTATCACGAACCAAATCAAAGTGTCCCATTTTCTGCCAGCATGTTCTGCCTTCATTTGGATTGGAAAAGGAACACCTGGAATCCTTGAAAGAATCTCGGGAGGCTGTGAGGTGGAGAGCAAGCCCGCAACATGCCTGGCTGATGGATTCAAGCCTGCAACATGCCAAGGAGTCCTGGCTGATACACATCTCTGAGCAGAGTGCAGAGCACTGTACCTCCCTTAGAGGAGCGAGGGCCAGAATAGCTAATTATGGCATTTCTTCTCCATCAAACTCCTCCGCTCAACAGCAGATGATGATGATTGTCTAATGCTGAACAAAGACCAGGGCTAAATGAAACTGTTTTTCTCTTAATTGTTAAATTCCCTCCAGTGAATTCAGAGAAAAGATATTTTAACATAATCCATTTACTGTACCAACAGGAGACACTTAGTATATTGTGATGCAGTTGATAATTTTTGGCAAAAAAAGATCTGGGTGATAGGTTTTTTTTATTGTTTTGGGTTTGGGTTTGGGGGGTTTTTTTTTACATTATCCAATGACTCAACACAACTAGCATATAAAGATATTGGCCAATGCCTTCATATTACATCTGAAATACAGAAAAGAGTTAATTGCCCATCTCCAGCAGTAGGATGTGCCAATTATCTGCCAAACAGCTTGCATAGTTGAATGACTCCAAGAAATTTTGCTGACATTCTGTAAATAGTGTTTGCGCAACAGCCCTTCAAACATAAATAAAATCAAGAAACATGATGAAACGATATGCTGTCCCTCAAAGGTGGTGATTTTTTGTTCTTTTGCCTTTTTTTAAAGACTATCTGATAATCATTCCATTTAAGAGTGAAGTAAGTTCTGAGTGTAGCTGGTTTCTGCTCTCCTGCCAGCTTTTCCCTTTTGACTTCTACCAAGCCTTGCATGGTCTGTCAGGTCAGTTTGGAGTGGACCTTTTCTCTCCTTCAAGAGGACCCCTGTTCATTTGCTGTGTGGTCACGCGGGTGTCTCCTTCCTCTTTTATCTCCTCTTCTTCCTAAGACACTTACTCCTGCTAGCAGCTGGCTTAAGTTCACTACAGTTGGATCAGGTTTGCCCATTCAGCATCATTTGAGAGCACCGAATTCCTGATTAGTTATATGCACTGTTATTATATGGAGAGCTGGTTTCCTTCTCAGCCAAACCATTTCTCTCAGTGTTGCGGAAATCGGGCTCCTCATCGATGTGGAAAGTCTGGGTAGGCAGAACGAATGTGAGAACACAGCTGGAAAATAGTCATTATAGTGGAGACAGACTGAACAGAGGAAAAAATTACTTGGAGAATCAGAGATTTATTTCATTTCATTATATTAGACAGCTTTGGAGGAACAAAGTCGGCCCTCATTCAAAAGATTTTATGTTCACTTCTAACTGGTTCCAGTGAAATTAATTCTGGATTAAATTATCTTCCCAGGTCTGCGAGTGAAGGTGGGAGTTGGCATATTCCCACGTGAAAAGAAACTCCAGTGTTTTCAGTTGAATCCTTGATTAATTCCTTGCAGACATTGTTTAAGGAGGAATGCTGAATGGGGTGATACTGGGCAGAGGATGGGAGCAGCTGTTATCTCTGGCCTTAAGTGTTACCAAACATTATCAGTTACCATAGATTTCTCTCCTGTAGGAAGTGGTCACCCTATTTTTGTTTAATTCCTATTCCTTCCCATGAGTAGCACAGAATGGACTCCAAACAGCAAGAAAACTTGTACAATTACCTAATAAAACTTGCTGCTTGGGAAAGTCTGAGGAGTTGGCTCATTACCTTTTTTCCCCCCAAGCTTCTGAAAAAAGGGAAGAAAAAAATTCTGGAAAGGGATATGATATTCTTATGATATTTATCCGTTTACATGAACTGCATGGCTACAATTGTCCAAAGGAAAGACGGATAATTCTGCCTAGCCATGGCACAAAGAATGTGAGTGAGATTTGCTTTGCGTCTAGAGCAGTGGGCTTTCACTATATGGTCACCGTTGATGAGTGACTCAGGGAAAATGGGTGCGTTTGCACAGACAAGGACCGTGCAAGGCAGCGAGCTCCAGCGCGGATCACTGCAGTGTGCAATGCACTCACCAGCAGCCTTGTGTTGGAGGACACAGTCCATCCTGAGGTGAGAAAACTGACCATCTTCAGTGTCGTCCAAGCGAAGCTGAAGGATCCTGAAATTCATGAGAGCATTGCTTGTGAACTCCATGGGGGAGATCTTGATATCTCTGTGGCATTTGCAGCTACTTTTGAAAATCCGTGTAGGATGGGCAAAATGATGGAAGGCTGAAAAAAAGGAAAAAACTGTTGTCTACCTTATTTAATTTTTAAAAAGGGAGAAAAGGAATAGATGGCAAACTGTCTCACAGCTTGCTAGAAATTTCTGCAGAAAAGCTGGACAAATACAGTAGAATTTGCAAGTATCTAAAAGAAAACAACATGCTGAGAAACAGCCAACACAGATTTGTCAAGAACAAATCACGTCTAACCAATTCAATTTCTGCCTTTGAAAATAAGGAAGGCTTTCTTAACAGATAGAAACAGCAGATGTTACACATTCTGCTTTTGGTACAAAATCGTTGTATTGTTTCACCTGACACTTTCTTGGCGAGGAAGCATGGTTAGCTGTACTTGTTGAAGGCTTGGTGCAATACTAGTTGGAAAACTGTACTCAGAATTCAATGGCTTAAAGTCAGTGAATATGACCTGTGTGTGGCACTCATCAATACTTTGTATTAATGTTTGGATGATGAAATAAGAGTACAGTCATTAAATTTAGAGGTAACATTTAAGCTGGAAGAGAATGAGAGTGTGTGGACAGGATCAGCATTAAAATTGATCTTGACAAGTTGGTGAATACGAACCAACAAGGACAAGTGCAGGGCACTGCATCTCAGCAGGAGCCATCATCTTTTCAAACACAGAATGAAGAGCAACTGAGTTAGCAACATTTTCGTTAAAAGGGACCAAGGAATGATTGTGATCCACAGGTTGGATGAGTCAACAATGCTGTTCGGGTGAGAAAGTAAACACTCTTCTGGGAGTGAAATTAGAAGATAGTCTGTGAGAGCAAGGTGAAACAACCTTTCTTCTTCATCATTCAGTGCTGCAAGGTTTCCATGGCAGTGCTGCGTTTGAGATACCGTGCATGGAGGAAAAATAATTTCAAGACAATCAAATAAGTAACAACCTGGTCAAAGATCTAGAACGAAAGATCTCCAGAGGAGAGATAAAAAATGTTTACATGTTTATCTAACCAAGAGAAGGTAAGCCTCCCAATACATAAAAAAAGTTGCAAAAGCCAAAGCCAGTCTGTTCTCCCATAAGGATGAGAAATACATTAGAAAGCAGTGAGTTTAACTTGCAAAAAAGGAGCTTTGATTACCAGTTAAGACTTTTCCTTAGGGCTAAGGAAGTACTGTGCAGGAAAGCTGTGGAGCACTGGTGGCATGTTGTAGCTGTGAAGAACAGCTTAGGCAAATGTTCAGGCATGACACATGTGAAGGATGGAAGATGTGCTCATCAGTTTTCTTCACATCTTCTAGCCTGTGTCATTGACCAGTAGTTAGGAAAATTTTAACCAAAGGTTCAAATTGACTTGCAAGCCTCAATGCAGGGCTGTTGATTGGGACTGGAGCAGCTGGGAGACACCTGTAAAATGAGCCTAGATTTTAGGTAATATTGTGTGCTTTTAAACTTTTTCTTTTCTGCTCTCATGTATAATAGGCATTTTGCCTCTTTTTGTGATTTTCAGGCTGACCCCAGGCACCCAAGCAGAGGTGTGTAGCTGGTAGTCAAAACTCAGCTGGACATGCTGAATTAATGTGCACAGCAGAATGAAATACTGTGATCTGGATGTCAGAGTACACGCAACTGTTGAATTAAGCATTGACAGACTAGCAAGGGCAGCCTTTTTGTGTAACAGTTGCCCCTTTTAAAAATAGCTTGCTTTGGTTTAGCGGTAAGTGAGAAACAAATAGCACTTAATTTATCATGGAATTGTTTACTTTAGATCAGTCTTCCATACACAGATGATTCAGTTACTTATTTCAATATCTTGGTGGTAAGACTTTTTCAGTTTTTGAGTTGTATCTCTATGTCTTTCAGAGCACAAACAATGTGAATGGAAACTTGCTTAAGCTGTAATTTTGAACCTTGCTATTTTCTGCACTTTATTCTTCTCCTTAATAAATCTGTTTGCTGTCTCTGCAGGTGAACAGATAAATGTCCACTAGTTTCATTGGAAAGCAACAGGATTTTGCTGTTTATGTCTGCAGATATTTGTCTCAAGGTAATCTTTCCATAACACACTACTATGCAGCTTACAAGATTTTTCTTCATATAGAGAGAGTATGCACGTATGAAAATGAAAACAGTACCAAAAACCCATCCATATAGAATGCAAAAAATGTCAGTGTAAAAGCTGACATTGCAAGGATGCTGCTTCCCTTTAATATTGTCCTCACTGCCCATAAAAAGCTATAGAAATTTGACATTCATGCTTCTTATTAGCAGGAGACGTGGTCTGCACTTGCTTTCCTATAGAATTAAGAGTCACAGCTTTGAACAAACATTATCTTCTGAAATGCCTTTAATGCAAAAATCTTGGCAGATAAATCACTAGTAGAGAATCCAGGTAAAGAAAAACCTCTGTGTGCATGTATGTTTAAAAAATAAAACCTAAACACCACTTGCATGAGTCAATCTAAAGCAGAATAGATCCAACAATTCAAGAAAAACCATTACCACTAGTAAAGTTGCATCTCATTACTCTGATTTCCAGCTTTTCTGCCTTGGCCAGATGATCAGATGCAGTTACAGAAAAACTTTCCTTCCATAAGAAATTACACATAAGAGAGAGTTTTATCTTCATAGAATATGGAATATTTTGGTATATTCAGTTTGCTGTGTAGCATTTTTAAGACTTTGCACATCTGTCTTTTCATTTTTAATGTCATAGTAACAAGACAGCTGACAAATCACTGTGGACTTATGAACACTGTTATGACATGCTAATATTACAATATTAATATTTTTTCATGTTATTACAGTACATAAAATATAATTGAGAGTGTTAGAAAAAAACTTAAACTTGTTTCAACATTCTTCTACAAAGCTGTAGCACCTACAGTGTCCACTTGAAATTGCTGTACTATATTCCAAGGGGAAAAAGAAGCCCATCTGAATTTGCCAAAATAAATTACATGGTGACATCAGGATTACTATTTCTAGTCTGCTTTCCTTTGTCAGAAATTGCTGAAAATCTTTGTGAAGAAAGTTTTGTAGGTTTGCAACTAAAAACCTGAAAGAGTACCGGCACATATTCTTCCCTAACTTGTGTGATATATCTTAACCTGAATGCTCTGGAAATAGACTGGTGAAGTTACTTTCCTATTCCTACACAGCAGTTTGATTTAGTGCAGCCATTGTATTAAAAAAAAATCACCTTAAAAACTGAGATTGTATGTAGAAAATCATCATGGTTTAGAGAAAACATGGTATCTTTTGTTTGCTTTCTAGTATGCTTCTTCACATATAAGCTTTAACATCTATGTCTGTCATCAAGTTTACAGAAGCATTGATAACAATGTTTTTACATTATTCTGTGGTACTACTTTATTTCAGGAGTGGAAGATTTTTCAACTTAAAATGCAAAGAAATTGTGATTATACTGGAGTAGTTTACCTAAATGACACATGTTCATCGCGCTGCAACCTGCAATTTTCACTGATTTAATGACATCAGTTTTTCTGCTGACTTAATCTTATTGGCACAAACCAGTTCATATACACAGATCTGCAGCATGAGGGCAGCTCTCTTTCTTTCCCTAATGTATCTATAGATGTCTGCATTGTAAACATAAATACATAATCCGTCTTGCCTCCAGCTGGGCTCTTAAATCCAATGGCATTTTGAGTTTTAAAGGTTAATTATGCACTTCGCAAGCAAATGTTCTGTTACTAATTTAAAATTTGCTTTTCATTAGTGGATATAATCAGACCTAAAGTGTGTAACTTTGCTTCTTCCCTTTGAAGATTCCCAGTGCCGTGGGTGTCCTTTCCCGCTCCCATCCTGCCATGTCCAGGGCACGGCCCTAAGAAATGTGTTGATGTTACAGCAGCCACTGAGTTGTATCAGAAGAATGGTCCACCCCATCTTCCAGGAGAGCTGCTGTTCTTGTGTGCTCTCTAGAAAAGATTAATTCAGTGCTGTGAAATCAAAATGTGTTGAGAGACTGTTCCCGGGCAAACAGCTGCTGCGTTAGATTTTCATCATCGTGGGACCGATGAGATTTACTTTGGGCTGCTTTTTTTTCCATTGCACTGCGCCCTGGTGATAAGAATTCTAGTCTTTCAGCTAGTTATATTTTAACCTACCTGTTGGTTTTCTTATTTGAGAAGTTAAATGGAGAAGGCTTTGGAAGAAGGTCTGAAGTAATTTTGCAGTACTACTTCAAAGACACTTCTCCTGTTGAACACCCAATCCACAGATGGCTATAACACTTTAATGCATGTAATTGCCATATATAATGTAGAGAAATTAATTAACAGACGTTCTGGGTTCTTTACTGACTTAAAGTGGACTCTTTCTGGAGATTCATAAACGGATGGTGGAACTCAGCACTTTCCCTGCAAGCCAGAGACAAGATCCTGGCCATGGCTGTATTAACTGGCACTGGGAAACTATTTTTAGACCTTCAGCTATTTAGGTAATTGAAGCTTTTCCCACTTTCAGCTAATGCACTCTCTGTTGTATAACTTGGCTGGTGAGCAGCTTGGTGCCAGGGACAGAGCCGCAGGAGGCCCCACGGCACACATTGGGAGAGAAAAAGAGCCGCTCTCAGGTTTGGGGATTTAGTGGCTGTCAAAACAAGGAATTATAGTATATGCATGTGTAGGTGGAGGATTTGTCAATTAACTGTGAAAGAGCTGGAACACTGGATCATGTTTACCTACAAGGCCAAAAAGGCATCAGCGTTATTAATTTTCTGTGTTCAGTGTGTTACAAGCACGCTCAGCGCTGCTAACCCAGCAACACATGAGCATCCAGAGAGGACTACTCCTGTCTCTAAGGGTGAACAGCGTTATTTTGGCAAGCCCCTACCTCTGAGAAAGGGCCAGCTCCAAAACAGGAGCTGTATTCTCACCAAGACCATCATTTCCGTATGTCTTTAGCCTTGCTGGCCTTCAAATTTCCAGCTTGAATGCTAAGCAGGTGTAGGAGACATCAGGTAGGGCTCAACTGCTTGGTACAAATCCAGAATCCAGGGTTCCTCTCTACAGCTGGCCCAGGGAGCATGATCCAACAAGCAGCTAACAAGACAAGACCAGAAAATACAGTATTTTGAAGGACTTTGGCTAAGTGCATTAACTACCATGAATATGCTATGGACACATTCAGTTCCCTTATTGCCATAGCCTTTAACGCCTATAGTGTCCCTTCACATATCTTAATTCCTAATCTCACTAAACTTTGTTCTCTCTTTTTCACAAACACAAAATATTTGAGCAGAACAGAACGTTGAGTCATAAAAGTTGCTTCAGAAAACTGAAATGGTTTAGTAATATAAGTGGTATGGTTAGTTTTTTTCTTGAAAGCTTAAATAATTCACTTGAAATAAAGGAAAGTACCTTGGTTTACATTATAATTCCTTTAGCACCTTATATCCAAACCAGTAATTTTTTTGTGTGGTATTTGGGCTTTGTGGAATGTGTGGAAGACAAAGTTCATGTATCTTAGAATTTCTTTGGGGTTATTAATAAAAGTGGTAATTAAAATTACATAGCATATTCACCTAACCCCTCCCCAAAAATCACTTGGCCAAAATTGACTAAATCAGTATTCCACAGAGACATGGGTAGCAATTCAATAATTCATGATGAAATAATGTTGGTTTTTTTCAATAATTTGAGAGGCAGTTTTAATTAGGTGCATTCTTAATGGACTTTTCAGTATGTTCCAGGCAAAAAGATCCTCTCACAATATTCAGTTCAGACCATGTATGTCTCCAGCTTCAAAGTAAAAGCTAAAAATACAAGCTAAAATATGTAACTTGTCCCTTGCAAAACAAAGTCAAATCTGTCATGGTGCTGGCCTGTACAAATCTGTCTTCACTTAAAAAGAGGTAAAATATGGTTTTAAAAAAAAACTTTCCCAAATAATTAATCACAAATATCATTCTTGATGTAAAAGACAGAGAGTTTTCAAATGCTTTTAAGACTCCAGAGCAGGAAACTAGATGCTTATCCTTTCTTTTGCTCCAAAGCAGACTTTCACTCCCTCTGAAAACTTTAATTACAATATTGATGTGGTAAGTCAGGGAGTACCAGTTCAGCTCTTCTGAACATAAATCCAGATATTACAGTGTTACCCATGGTAAGTTTAGTCAGTGCCGAGTTTTGGGATCCCTCCTATACTCTCTAAGTGTGCAAATATGACTCACCAATCAGTCTATATGTCGATAATAAGCATGAATTCAGGTGCATGAGATACTAATATTAGCAAGGAAGCCATTCCTCTGAAGTACAAACTCACAGTTACTATAAGGCCTGTCTAGGAAATTAATTTTTGGCAGAAGAGAGAAATGCAGTTGTAACACTGGATTCAAAAATTCATCAGTTTTAAAATGAGGATGCAGAAGGGAATACATGAATCTGGGTATAGTAGGATGCTTTTCCTGATCCCTATTGTTTCTTTTCCTTCCAATACTATCCTTCCAAGAAACAGATCCTGCTATTGGGGAAAAAAGTACAGAATGTCTATCCAAATTCTATGATTTTCAGAAAAAGAAACAGCCAGACCTGGCAAGCATAGCTTTGGATGGCCAGAAATGTCATAGCAGACCATGTGCTTTTAGATGTGGGATTTGGAGCTCAGACTTGGTAATTCAGTGCTTTCCACTTCTATACATCTTGGGAAGAAAGTGGAGAGGAGCAATACTGCATCCTGTAGAGAAAGATGACTTGAAGAAATGTATGTCTGTCGTGAGGCAGTCATCTTGCGAGATCATATGTTAACACCAGTAGCACAAAATACTATTACTGTCTAAACAACTTTTGAATGAAGAAAGTCTTGTGGAAGATTTCATTTTAAAAGTACAAATTAAATTGCAAATTATGTAGATTCATGACACCTGGTAAACTGATGTGTTTCTTAGCTGGAACAATGAAAATCAAAAATACTCTGTAAAACTTTCACATTCTCAGTTTGCTATTTTAAAAGAAAACATGCAGATCCTTAAATGAAATAATTTTAATTCAAAATTTGCTTTTATTGGAAAAGAATAACAAAGGTCAAACTTTAACACAAAATTTTGGGGTTTTGACTTAGTGCTGAAATGCAAGAACTGTATCAGCACAGGCTGATTATTATTTTTTTTAATCTTTTTTCCCTTTTGGGGGTTTCAGTGCAGTTCACAGTGATGAGCATCCCTCTTCAGCAAAACCATCCCGCGTTCCACAGTGCAGACACTTGGAGCTCGCCCTGCAGGCAGCGAGTGGGGAAGGACTGTTAACTCTGCCGCAGGTTTAGGGTGGGAAAAGTCCTTTGTCCTGCCCCAGCTCCTAAGCAGTGCCGTCCTGGGCTTCACGATGGATGGGCTGGCGAGAGCTAACAGAGCTGTGACTGTATCCCTTCCTCTGTCGCTTCTTCTTGGAGAAAAGGTTGTTCGTTTCTACTGCACGGGCTTGCCTCCTGCCCTCCCCCTGCGCCCACGCATCACACGTGGGCTGTCGCAACCACCCCGTAAGGAGGAGAGACCGAGAGGGCAACTTCTTGTCGGAGTACCCTGAGGCAACACCAGGAGCCTTGTGCAACTGCTGCCTCACTCGTAATTTTTCCATGAGTTACCAAGACTTGTCTGTAGCTTTTTTTGCTGTTTTTTTTTTTTTTCAATCTGCGTAGCTATTTTATAACGAAGGTCACGTGAGTCCAAAAAACAACAATAAAATACGTAGTTTCCCAGTATGTAGTTTCCCAGTAGTGATGACTTCTGGCAATGAGTTTCATATGTCCTAATCTGAAACAAAGGCAGCACAGGAAGAGAGAGTGACTCAGTCTCTGAGCCCCAGAAAGTAAACACTGTCTAACCAGTCTTATCTGGTTTTTAGGAGCTTGAGTGAGGCATTCTGCTGGGCCTGGATTTCTTTCGCGTGGGGGTACGTGTTAGGGACGGATGCAGTTTGTGAACTCAGAAAACGGGTTGCTAAATGCTCTTCAGCTGAAAGATCTGAGAGGTACGTACGTGCTTCCCCTCGAGGAAACGGACGTATGTTAGGAAACTTCTGTGCTTTGTTTTCTCCTAAACAGGTTCAACAGCACTTTTTAGGGTCGTTTGGGGAAGAAGGGGAATGGGATTTTTATCGGGAAGGAAATTTAGGGTGCTGCTCACCCACTGGCCAAGTCAGTGCAAATCATCTGCTGGGGGAAGCCACCTTACCTCCACCACAGTCCTGTTTCTCCTGAGCCTGCAAACCACCCAGCTGCCCAACAGCTCTCCTACCACATGCCACTTCCAGCATTGCCTTGGTCTCTTCCTCACTGAGGGAACTCAGGTTCGTCTGAGTAGCTGTTCCTCAGCTGTGGCCCTGTGCAGGGGAGGAGGATGCTTCACAACTTTGCAGCTTCTACCAACTGCTTCATCTTGGGTGTCTGTCTCTTCTCCCGAGTAACAAGCGATGGGACAAGAGCAAACGGCCTCAGGTTGCGCCAGGGGAGGTTTAGATTGGATATTAGGAAAAATTTCTTCACCAAAAGGGTTGTCAGGCACTGGAACAGGCTGCCCAGGGAAGGGGTGGAGTCACCATCCCTGGAGGTGTTTAAAAGATGGGTAGATGTGGTGCTTGGGGACATGGTTTAGCGGTGGACTTGGCAGTGCTGGGTTGGACTCAGTGATCTTAAGGGTCTTTTCAACCTAAATCATTCCGTGAACTCTATGGTCTGCTGCTGGTAGCAGGACAGCTGTGGAAAAAGAAGAGCAGGCTGTGGTCCTCTTCGAAGGTCCTTGGAAGTTCTTGGGAGAAGTGATGCACTTCCTATGCCTGCTCAATTCTTCTGTCCCTTCCCCCTCCTTCATTCGTCCTTCAAATCATACATCTTCGCTGCGAAGCAGGTGGAGTAAGAGCAAACAACTCCCCTTCCAGCACTGAAACAATGACCCCAAAAGAATGTGGCTGCACGTACGCGAACCAGTGCTCTGATTATATTTTAATAACACACTGACATGACCTTTGAATGAGTTGTCCTTCCAGTCATCCAAGGGAGATGTTGGCAGTCAGTGTTTTGTACAGCACTTCTCACCGCGTGTTGGAAAACACTGCCGTGTTAACTCCATTTCACAGACAGAGAAATGGCCAAATGAGAAATCAAGTAACTTTTAACACTTTTAAAGTGGAAGTGCAGAGCCAGGAACTGTGGGCAGCTTTATCTGTCCCAGAAATTCAGGCCAGCATTCTTCAGGCATCAACATTTCCATAGCAGCTAAGCATTTAGCACCTACACTTTTGGATTTTCAGCCATTCTTAAGGCACTATCTTCCCAGATTAAGAAACTGAGCTACTAATAAACATCTTGTTAAATTCTGCACAAGTTATTTAAAAATCTAAAAGTAACTTGCACGACCAGTGTTCCCTTATCATGTTCAGGGAAACACTAGAGGTATTTCAGAAATGAGAACACCAGAAATATTATCTACTTAGATAGCAATCTGAAGTGAATAAATGCAACTTAGTTATCAATCTAAAATGTCCTTTGTTGTTTTATTTTGCCACTTAGTGCCGGCAGCCTGTGCCAAGTGCCGACTTGATTTGCGTCACTGCTATGGTGATTTTGCCCCAATGCTAGTTTTGCAAGGTATAGCAACGACAACCTTGTAACTCTGGGGCTTACAGGGAGGTGAGGGTGAAGAGAAATAGGCATGAGAGATGTAATTTTTTTTTTTTTCTTTTTCTTTTCTGTGGTACAGATCGACGGAGACACTGACTGCCAGGGGGGTTACCTTTTGGCTGGCGCAAATGCATATAGGCATTTCAGCTCTTTTAATAAATCTTCCAAAGGAATAACAACAACAACAATAATAATGACAAAACATCAGTAACAATAATAGAAATTTCAAAAATAAAATAATTACATAATTAAATAATTAAATAATAATGTAATGGAATAATGAAATAATGAAATAATAAAATGATGGAATAATGAAATAATAAAATAATAAAATAACAATAAAATTATGAAAGAATAAAATAGTAAAATAAATAATAAAAGCATGAAATGATAAAATAGTAAAACAGTGAAATAACAACAATGCAGAACAGTAAAATAGCAAATTAATGAAATGATAAAATGATGAAATAACAGTAAAATAATGAAATAATAAAATTATGAAACGATAAAATGGTAGAACACCGAAACGATAAAAACCGAAGCAGTAAACCCACGAAACAGCAGAACACCAAGTACAGAAATGAGTAACAACCCCCCACCACCACCCTGTCCCTGCCTGGGGAGTCCCTGTGGAGTTCACCGCCGACCCCCCCTTGGTCCCCCCCAGTCCCGTCCCCATCCCGGTCCCGGTCCGGGGGTCGGGCAACCGTGGGAAGCGGCTCTGGCGGCTGGGGCGGGTCGGGGGGGGCGGAGGATATTCGCAAGCAATGTGTTTCCTCAGCTCCCAGCAGTGCGTCAAAAGCAAACAAACAGGAAAGGAAAGGGGGGGGAGAAAAAAAAAAAAGAAAAAAAAGGGCAAAACAAACCTCCTAACCTTCCTCCCCCCACACCCCGACACAACAGAAACTCGTACAGCTGCTGGCACGGCTCTGCTGGTTTTATCCATTCGTGGTTTTAAATGGATTTTTGGAAGAATCCAGTCCAAGCCCAAAGTGAGAATTTAGTGCACAGCGTAGATTTGAAGTGCAGCGTCAGCGGTGGAGCGTGCTGACTTAACGACCTGTTGTAGTCATCATAGAATCATAGAATCATTTAGGTTGGAAAAGACCTTCAAGATCATCGAGTCCAACCATTAACCATGCCCACTAAGCCGTGTCCTGAAGTACCCCGTCCACTCGCTTTTTGAATATCTCCAGGGATGGTGACTCAACCCCTTCCCTGGGCAGCCCATTCCAATGTTTGACAACCCTCTCAGTAAAGAAATTTTTCCTAATATCCAAGTTAAATCTCCCTTGCCACAACTGGAGGCCATTTCCTCTCATCCTATCTCCAGCCACCTGACAGAAGAGACCAGCACCCACCTCACTACAACCCCCTTCAGGTAGTTGTAGCGAGCGATCAGGTCTCCTCTCGGCCTCCTTTTCTCCAGACTAAACAGCCCCAGCTCCCTCAGCCGCTCCTCATCAGACTTGTGCTCCAGACCTACCTCCTCACTTCTACAGGTTGCAGAAACCATCAACCCGACCCCCGTCCATTGCCCCCCTCCACCCCCCCAAGACTCCAAATTGGAAGCAGGAGTTCTGATTACAGCTGAAGCATACCCTGACAGTTAAAATATGCCCTTCCGCTATATTACCTAAGTAACCCAGACCCCTTTGGCTTAATTTGGGGAAGTTCCTGGTTTTGCCATCGGTTTTGCGTACAATGGTTGTTTTCACGTCTCACAATTCCCTTTCTCATTGTAAAACCGGCTGCAGTTGGTTATCGCTGAACTGAATTAGCATCGTCAGAGATTGGGACTTGTTTGATGTTGCTGGGGGGGGGGAAACTCACATACGTGTCAGGAGGTGAAAATGTTTATGGACACTCCTACAGAGTGCAACTGCTGAGTCTCGTACGGCTTCATGTGGAGACATTTCGCAAACTTCAGCTCCATGTATTGCAGAAAATCTTAGGTAAAAGCTGGTTAATTGGTGTGATTCCAGTCTGCCATGGGTAAGGCCAGATCTTGAGCCACGCTCTTCAGCATATCTCTAATTCTGCTAATAGCTTGCATCACCAAGGGGGGGATGTATTTCAAATCTCACCAATTGCCTTTCGCAGGCAGAGTTTGCGCTGCATCAGATATGCCTTTTGTTAATGTATATGGTGAGACACCTGGAAAGATACAGGCAAAATGGGTGCAGTGCAGACCTACGTTATCATTTCTATCTAAACAGTCTGTGGTGGTTGTTTTTTTTTTTTATTAGGGAAAAGGGTTTCTAAAAACAAAAGGTAGTTTTAAACTCCTTGATTTTTGGATGCCCAGACTGATGCAACAGATTTCCAGAAAGCAGGTATCAATACTTGACATGAGGTTCCTTTAAGATAAGTAAATAAAATCAAAATGTATTTTTTTGTTTGGGGGGGGGGTGGGGTGCTAAGGAAATGACAAAGAATGTTTCACTTTGAATTCACATTGTACAACTTTTTTGAGCTGAAAAAATGTTAGTTGTTTTAGACTGATGGTGAAAAAAAAAGAAACGTAATGTCAGGGTATTAAATTTCTCTCCAACTTCTTAAAAATTAGGCTGGTTTTAATATTTTAAAATGTGCATTGGAAAGGACTATTTGACCATTTTATTTTTTTCTTAAAATCTGTGTTTTCAAAAAACTTCACGGATTCATTTAATTGAAACCGCATTTCTTCTGTGAGTTTTCTCTGCAGATGAGTGTTACTCTGCCTCTGCAATGAATCAGACATTCTTTGATGTTCAAAGTCAGGGACTCCCAGCTCCTTCTTAATTGTTGGCCATTTTTTTTTTTTTCCCCCAGCTTTTCTCTTATCTCCAACCAGGAGCATAACCTCTCTTCAAGATCTGATCGTCCTCTTACATATAGATGACCCCACTCATTCGTCCTTCCCTTTGTCCTTCCAGCTGTAGTCATTCCCCGTGGGCTTCACTGTCCAACTGTATCTGTTGAGATAGCAGATATGCTGGGTACCACTTCAGATCCCAACACGTGAGAGATGAGGCAAGAGTTTCTCAGCAGAAATGGGTTTCAGGGGCAGGGGAAAGAAGGAAATGATGACTATTCAAAAAGCCAGCAAGGAGGCTGATAAAAGTGTCTTGCTCATCTGATGATGACGGGGACAGAGAAGACTGCAGGAGTAGTTGGAAGTTATAGAGAGCTATACAGGCCTAAATGAGGGGGGGGAAGAGGTTTATGGCCTGAATGACATTAAGTTGCTGTAAACTTAGGTAGGAATCATAGAATCATAGAATCATTTAGGTCGGAAAAGACCTTTAAGATCATTGAGTCCAACCGTCAAGCCAATGCCACCATGCCCACTAAACCATGTACTGAATGAGAAAACAAGCAGTGTGAGGGAGCTCTTGGGTTGTTCTGTTTTATCCTTTGGGTTTCTTACCGTACTGAAAGCCTGTCCAAGCCTGGAATAGGGGAGGTATTGAGAAAAAGTCGCCTCAAGTTGGAACCATGCAGACTTCGCGACCTCTGGTTTTTTGCAGCTGCAGAATATCTGTGCAGCACTAATGTCAGTGGACGCAGCTAGTTCGGAGGAGCAGATAGACTGAATTTCTGCTCTCTTTCTTTCTCCCTTGATTCAGCATCTGGGAGAGCCGGGCACACTGTGACCTGGTTTTTGCACTGTCCTTCAGGAACTTGAAAGCGGTCCAAAAAGCATTCCTCAGATCACAGGCTGTTGACACAGTACCTCAATATGAACCGTGAGCAGGCTGGATTTGTTCTATATTTACTGCCCCTGGCAGCCGCTGGGAACGGGGCTGTGCTTGAAACGTTTCTAGCGTGCTCAGAGCTCGTAAGCCACAGAAAATGAATGTTATACAACAAATTGGGTCCGACGTAACTGGGCTTAGGGTATCACCAGGCAATGCCCCTTGAGCTGACCTGCTGAATATTAGCCATGGTGTTGTGGTTCTTGCTTCTCCTGCCAATGGGTGAGCTATGCTGGCAGAAAACTATTTTTTTGTGCTTGTTTTTTTGCCAGTTTAACTCCTTGAGCTGCCTTACTGTAAGGCCAGCTGAGTGCCCATGCCAGCATGAGGGAAAAAGGCGAGTCAGATGCTTTGGTGCAAAAGAGTGCGAGACTCATAGCTGTCTTACTATCCCCACAGAAATAACAAGGAACAGGAAAAGTACAAACGAGAGAAACCTGGTATGCGGAGGGTGAAAGGAAAATTTATTTAAATGTCTTTCAGCAGCACCAACAGAACACCCCTTTTATTAAGAAAGAAAGGATATAATTAGGATGAATGTTTTATTCTTTAAAAAGGAAAGTAAGATTTCAGATCTCTGAAAACCAAAAAAAGCTGACAACTGCTGATTTTTTTTTTTATTGTTTGTTCTCTTCTTTTTATACTATCCAATAGTCTGTGGTAACATTATGCTTACCTAAGAAGCTAAAATTCCCAGAAGTAAGCATTTGAAAATGGGCTCAAATTCAAACAGTGTGTAAGCTTGCATGTGCACACAAGCTATATAGCTGTACATTCATATATGCAATTTTCTTATCGTATCTTCATCAGTGAACTCTATGTACCGAAGATAGAGGGTGGTTTCTCTTCTTTGACTTCCCTTTGGTTAGCTGAAAAAAAATATAAAAAAAATCTCTGACTCACACTGAAATGTATTTTGTATGGGTTTGCGATGGTTTTAACTTCCAGCCTCAGTTTACAAGCTAAGCTAGGCTAAAACAAAGGGAGGCAGAATGACAGCCTGAACATGAATGGAGCCTTCAGTCACGTGTTATGTACCCCTGGAAAGGAGAGGGGGATAAATCTTATTAAAGTTTTCCACTGCATGTCAAGTAGAGAGTAGAGCCCCCAAAAGAAACATTCAAACCAAGATTTCTGCAAGTGTTTCAACTATTTTTTCTCTTTTCTCCAGTAAGCTAATTTTATCTTTGTTCCAATGCTGAGACCTCAGACTGTTTCAAACCAATAATTGCAATTGCTTCAGAATCCTTGAGGGTTCACCTTCTAGCTCTTCAGACGTGGATATGAAAGGCTAATTTTTTAATTTTTTTTTTTTAAGTCATTGATTAAATTTGAAGTCTGTGGAGTCACTCTTGAATTTAAAGGCAGCAATTCTGCAGTTGCATATTTGCTGGCAAGGACTGGCATGGGAAGGGAGTGCTCAGGGAGAGTAAATCATCCTCTCACAGGGTAAATGAGCTGAGAATATTACAGAGGTGCCGCGCTGCATTGCTGTGGTTACACGTCTACCATATGAGGCCCATCACCCACTTTCACTATAATACTTTAAGACAGTAAAAAACACTACCTCTGAAGCAACAGGAATGCTTTGCATAAGTAGAAACTTATTTTGTGCAAATCCCCTCTGAGCCGGAGTTTTGAGCAGTGTTGGTGGGTCAGCAGTTTGAGGTCAGCAGTAGCTTGCATAAAGGAAAACTCATAAACAAGCCGGTGAGTCAAACTCATTTCCTTGACTAACAGGAATAGGATTTCATAAACATAGCAATCACTTTGTGCTCTCCAAACCGACTGTGAACTGTGTTAGCCAGTTTACGTAGCACAGAAACAAGGGGGGAAGGCAGCTGTTTCCAGCAGCTCTTTTGGAAAGACTGTTTGAAAAGAGGCTCTTTCAGAAAACATGGTATAGGTTAGACTTTGGGTAACAGGGGAGTCCTTTTAGCAGGACTTGTATAACTTGATAATACTGCCTTATTTCTGACCTGCTCTGTGTTGAACTAGTGCATTCTCTCGCGCGTTTATGTGTTATGTAGTGGTGCCTGTATGTCCTTTCTTAATGTATTTGTGTAATTAACTTGTGTTTAAAAAAAGAGTCAGCGGGCAAGACCAATCTAATTAAGACCCCGATCTCATAAAATTCTCTGTCTGTCTAGTGAGGCAGCCAGGGCCCTCAAATCCTCTTTACTTCAGTGGAAATTTAGATAGATTAGATTTGTAAGGGAGTTAAGACCTCACTAACGCAAGTATGTTAAATTTTAAATTCAGAAGACTATTTTGCGCTCTCTTTTTTTCTTACTTTTACCAGCCTTTTAGAAATGTTCTGTTTCAGCTGATGAAATAGAAAATATATTCTGTATTCAGTTACAACTCTATGCTGAAGGATATATTTAAAAATATTTTAGTACACAAAAATTGACAATCTCTTTAGTCCTATTCACAAATATTCTGCCCTTGGTCCTCAGTGCAGCTGCAGAACAACTGCACGCCATGAATACACTTCCATGGACGTTTCATGCCTGCAGTCACGTAAGAGGCTTGGGTGTGGGTCAGGGAATGCAAATAACACGCTGAGGCCCAAAGTCTGGTCCGCAGTTGCCTATTGTGGACAATCGATGTAGCTTACACACACCCTCCTTCAGATTCCAGGCTGGGGCAGGGTCTGCAAAAAATTTCCTCCATTATTCCGCAGCCTAGAGAGCATCCCTGTTCTCTGTCATCAGTGATCCCATCTTAAATCTTTCATGGAGTTGGCACTGAAAAGGTACTGAAACTTCACAATGTACTACTAATCCTAAGGGGTTGGTAAGTCAACCATAAACCGTGAAGAAAGGAGATGTGTTTGTCTCCTTATCTCCCTCACATTACCTTCCTCTTGTTTCTCAAAGAGATTTAGTCTTGCTGGAAGACCAGGACCCCATGCAGGTGCTTTGCTTTTTGTGAAGCAGAAGAGTTTTTGTTTTATTTTCAGCCCGGCATTGCCCCTTTCTCTGCGGTGTGCTGACACCGTGGCTCCCACCCTTGCCAGCACTCTACTTTCTGAAGGCAAATGGAGGAGGTGAGGACATACAAGCCTTGCTGCTGGTTCCTCCCACTGTTGACCGCTGGAGCAGAGCAATGGTGGGCTTCCTCTTCCTCCTCCTCCTCTGTTTCAGTGAGCTGGTAGCAAGGCCAGATGGAGCAGGTCTTGAATCATCACAGTACAGTGAAATCTGTCCATCACCCATAATAAATGCCTCTCACACAACTCTGCTGTCCCACTATCCAGGCGATGTTCACGCTGTCAAGATTTTGGGGCGTGCACTAGCCTTTAGAAATTAGAGCGGTCGGTTGACACTAATTTTGTTCAGCGTAATTAGACACTAGCAGCCTCCAATATTGCCAGCAGGGAGTAGAGAGATTTCTTCTGCAAGATTTGTATTATAATTTACCAAAACATATACCAAATGGATACTAGTTAGTGTTTTTCCAAAGTACGCTGTATCACTTTGTCAGGATCTTGTGCAATAAAGTCTAACTTACATGCACTGGAGGCCTACATGTTACTATTCCTACAGGATCGACTGAGCATGCATAGCAAGGGCATCTTGTGTTCCTTTTTTCCCCCCTCCCAGCCTCCCTGTAGCTACTTGCTACTTGCCCTGAATTCCAGGGACAAATCTCACATTTCTTGCCAAAAGTTTAATCCACATTTTTTACTTGTTCAATGGCTTTCTCTATGTACTTCCTCTCTACCACTCTGGGATTTTTATATATTTCTCTACTCGTTTGTGCCTTTTTTCCTGTTCCCTTGTGCCTTTATGCCTCTGCCCTTTAGCACTCTCACTCCTTTCTTTCTCTTTCTCCTCCCCCTCTTTCAGGATGTGAGTGCTTTCAGAAGTGTATTAGAAAGTTGACAGAGCTGAAATGGAACAACTTCCTTGGAAAAAAGTCAAAGATTGCTAGAGTTTGAAGTTTTGACGATCACATTCCAGTGGACTCATGTCTCCACCCTGCTGTGTTTCTGCTTTTCCCAACGACAGCAGTAGAGTTTTGCCCTTTTATTTTCCCTGAAACTTCAGAATTGATTGAGCATGCGTGACGTTCGTCAGCTGTTGTGTAACATCCAAATGGAGCAATATTTTCAAGTTGAGTACAAGACCTTGCAAGCTCAGTCAACAATACCAAGAAGTTGAGCTGGATAAGATACTTTTGTCAGTTAGGGGTAGATGCTGACGACCTAGCTGCAGCTTCATCCTTGGGGTTCAGGGGCCTGAGTGGGACAGGACAGAGTCTGTGGAGAGGACAGGCTATCTATAGACAGAAATATTTGAAGAAACAAAACCCCATAAACCACAAAACCCCCAAACTCCAAAATTTTGGAAATCAGATGACTTCTGTTTGTTTTTTAGTCACGCTTGTGTGACTAAGGGAATGCAAACTGTGGAAGTGAAATTTAACAAAAAAAAAAAAAAGGATTGGCTGGCAAACCGCTATGAATATTCATACAGTACTTTGCTATATTGTAATTATTTCAGCTAGAAAATATAATGGCTGCAATTATTTTGGAAATATGTTTGGCAGAGAAACTTGGAATGGAAACACAATAAAGTTCATTTTCCTTTCAACATACAGTTATGCTGAAGTTGTAGATAAAACCTTATTGTACCTGGTATGTGTGACCCCATGTTATCATCTAGGATAAAATCTGAGAAACATTTAGGCTCCTCTGTGGAAGCAGAGAGTTAAAACAATGTGCACCACTGCTGAAAACAGACACAGAGCAAGATAAAAGCTTAACCTTACAGCCCAAGAGATTTCCTTGGCATCAGGCAATAAAAGCAAGGACTGGAGCAATAACTGGCAGTGCTATGGGCGGGATAAACATTAGAAACTGCTGCTGACAAGCAAGTGGTGAATAAATCTCAGAAACAATGTGAGAAACCCTAGTTAGATCTGAAGAAAAAACTTAAAAATCATTGTAAGTGAAGTGCTGGTTTAGCTTAACAGGATCAGGCAGAAATTAGTGACGTATACTAGCTTATATTAAAGTTAATATATAGGTGATTCCTATACATTCCTTGAGCAGGAATGTGTAACAGTGCTGGGAGTGTAACAGGAAAACTTTGCTGCTAAAGGATACCTCCTCCTACAGTAGGTATTGAACTCCATTTCAGGCAAGCCAGTATTCACATTTACATTAGGCTTTCCACATCTGTTTCATATCCACTTTATGTCAACAGTAATTGAAAGCTGTTACCATCTGGGTTTTGGGTGGGCTACATGGAATGAGTTATCATGAAATAAGTAACTTCTAGTATGAATTAAATATCATTCTAAGTCCTCTGGTGGCTTGTGAGAGCTGAGGGGAGAAGCCAAAGAGTCCTAAGTTGTACAGAGTTTGAAATAAAGGAACCAAATTTTACTGGAAGTAAGGAAAAATGTCCCCTTCAGTCTGGAGAATGATCGGTTAAGGTATAGTATAGGACCTGCTATATGGTGACATTTGGTTCTTTCACAGAAACTTTGAATAAGCACCCACATGTCCACAACTCTTGTACTGTACAAAATCTGTAATCTATTATTTTTGTTCTGTATCTGGTGCAAAATCTACTTCAACCCTAACAATTCTACATTTATAAGCAAGAGATTGCTAAACAAATAAAAGAGTTGGAACAGATGTTAACCTCTTCACTCTGGGGAAGCCAGCTGTAAATTCACTGTAAGGGATCAGATTCAGTAATTGGACTGCCTAACAAATTAGATACCTAGTATGTGCTGTGATATGTGCAAATTTGTTCTTTCTACACAATTGCTTGTTTATCATTGAAATACCCGTATTGCAAACCAAAGGTATTTCTTATGATATTCATGCCTTCTATTCAGAAAAAAAACATAATGTGAATTTTCGAGCAAACATTTAGTGTTACAGCCTTTGGCTTGGATGTTACATTAATAGGTACATCAGATATAGACAGATCAAGGGTTTGTTTTCATAACCCAATCCTGCTTATGGAGAAGTTGATGGGACTTTTGCTGCTGGCAATACTAAGGATTGGTTATAGACTACAGGAGCAGTTATCAAATGTGAGAGCTTCAGTATGTATGGGTGTCCTGGTTTTGCCTGGGATAGAGTTAATTTTCATCCTAGTAGCTGGTATAGTGCCATGTTTTGGGTTCAGTATGAGAAGAATGTGGATAACACACTGACGTTTTCAGTTGTTGCTAAGTAGTGTTTAGACTAAGTCAAGGATTTTTTCAGCTTCTGATGCCCAGCCAGCGAGAAAGCTGGAGGGGCACAAGAAGTTGGGAGGGGACACAGCCAGGGCAGCTGACCCAAACTGGCCAATGGGGTATTCCAGACCATGTGACATCATGCCCAGTATGTAAACTGGGGGGAGTGGGGCTGGGGGGAATCACTGCTCTGGGACTAACTGGGCATCAGTCAGCAAGTGGTGAGCAATTGCATTGTGCATCACTTGTATATTCCAATCCTTTTATTATTATTGTTGTTGTTTTATTATTGTTATTATTATCGTTATTATTTCTTCCCTTCTGTTCTCTTGAACTGTTCTTATCTCAACCCACGAGTTTCACCTTTTTCCTTCCAATTCTCTCCCCAATCCCACTGGGTGGGCGGGAAGTGAGCGAGTGGCTGCGGGGTGCTTAGTTGCTGGCTGGGGTTAAACCACAACAATGGGGAAAAGTAGCCATGTAGCTCTATGATATTGACTAAGAGAGAATGGGGTTTGACTTGGGAACTCCAGAGGTCCCTTCCAATCTATATTATCCAATGTTTCAATGACTGTTTACAGTTCATTACTGGAGAGCTTCTGCTTTGAAGTACCTATTGTATTAGTGATCCCCTCTAAACTGAGTAAATCCAATTTATATTTTAGCCTTGGTATCTTTTTAATTTTCTGAAAAGATTGTAGTTTTAGGACTGGGGAATAACGGGTGACATGAGTGGTGGGAAAAATACCTGCCCAACATATTTCTCTCTGGTTCCTTGGTTGAACTGGTAGTTACGTAGATGCTTCAGTTAGGCTCAAAAATTGCTTATTACCTTCATACCGCTCTGTGGAAAAGTTCATGTTTTTGAGAGTCTGACCCTTCTATAGAGACCAATAAAGACAGTAGAACTTTTGATGAAATGGCTGGCAAAAATACCAAACTTTCAGGAAGGGCATATGTAAAACAGAACATTCAATGACCACACAAGTGTTAGTTAATCACCAGAAATATCCATATCTGTTTCATCCTTGAAGAACCACCCTCTTCTGGAAGGCAGAGCTGTAGCGATGTTTCATGTCACAAATTCATGACATCATATGAAAATTTTGGCCGAGGAAGTGGCGTCTGTGGCTGCAACTCATTTTTATTTTGTGGGTGCTCAGAGTTTCTTGTTTGGGTGTTTGTAACTGTGGTTATTCCCCCTTAGCAGCCACCAACAGAGCTGTGGGTGTTCGTTTGTGTAGGATAGTGATAGGTATTATAACCGTGATGTATGTCACATCCTTCACACACTGCCGTCCTCTCTCCAGTCACAGGGCCAAGAAGAGAACTGTCCTTCACCTGTGAGTACTGTTTAATCATTCATTACTTGGTCACACATCCAATGTGCTCTCCAGCTATTTCGGCTTCCAAATGAATTATGGAAGAATGACAAATAGGAGAAACCTACTGAGAAAACAGGATGAAAGTATGATTAAGGCAGTATTACATGGTGTTTAATGCCACGCTGTTAGATGGCTAATGTCCCATCTTTCTTTGTGTACGTGCACAGATTGAGAGCTGGAGAAAGACAATAACTGTTTCCTTGGCTGTAAGTGCCCCCTTCTTCACTCTTGCCCCAGTGCTTGTTGGGTTTATCGTCCTCACTAAGACAGGGGAGGAATGAGATTAGACTCAGTGGACTCTTCTGTTGGTTAGAAATGATGGTACTGGTTGTTTGGATGTTTGATTTAATATCTCTACCCAGGATAAACACAGGATGAAAGAAAATGGAGAGCAGCTGGCAGAGACTCAGCAGACTCCTCCACCCTATCCCTTCAGAGAATATTTTCTTAGGCTTTGTAACTTGGTTCTCAGTAATGTTAAGTTCCATTTAAGATGGATGTAGAAATGCGTAGTATATATTTTTGAAGTCAAAGCAAACATTGAAGAACAAACTGTGAAATTTCATTTGGCAGAGGGAGGTTGCATCATTGGCTTTCCTCTCAGCCTCAGGAGGTTTCATAACATCTGAAGACATCATCATGAGTGTGAGAGAGTTGACATTTAAGAAAGAGTCTAAGAATGGGAAAAATTATTAACCATTAAATGTCAAGGATGTGAAGGGATTGCACCAGTGATTACAGGCTGCTTAAGGAAGTAATGATCATGCACATGTTGAAATATGTATTCTTATGTCCTGTAAAAAGACATTCCCTATATACTCACCATATGCTCCCCCATGTGAGGGAGCCCCCATATGCTCCTACATTTCAAGACTTCAGGAGCTTACACTGCCTGGGCTCTTACCCGGTACCCTTGGAGGACTACCCACAAGCAGAAGAGGGATGACATAGATGACTTAGTGTGTGAAATCAGGATCATTTTCTTCCAGAGTATCAAAGGTGCATTTATCACATTGAATTTCATCTGCCATTTTGTTGCTCAGTGGTGTAATACCAAGAGGTCCTCCTACAGAACTTGATAATTGGCTTCATTCTGACTCTCCCAAATAGTTTTGTGTTGTGAGAGGTTGCTGTCATATCACCATTCATTTTTCTATCTAAATTGCTTATGAATATGTTGAACAACAGCGATCTTGCTGGTAACTTTCTCCTATCATGAAAAATTACTTTATTCCCTAGATGTAAATTCCATTTCTTAATGTTTCTGATATAAAATTGAATATTACATAGAATACAGTTTTCTAGCTTTTCTTTGTGTAGATATGTGTATATATTTGTATGTGCAGTATGTGTTTGTATTTGTGTGTATATACTATGTGAAGGTATGTGTGTGTATATATGTGTGTGTATACATGTGTGTGCATCTATACCTATTTTAAAGAGAAGTATCTGAATTTTCTTGATTGCCAGTTTTATATTATGTTACTGTTTGAAAGAAAGAACTGCAATAACTCTATTATAAAGTCTATGCATCCAGAAAATGATCTGCTAATGCTGATAACATATAAAAATAAGGACATTATGGCTTAATTTGGCCATGAAAATGTATACTTCTGGATTACCAGTACTGTAATGTGAAGCTTGTTTACCTTAGTTTGTGTCATGTTTGGCAGGGGGGTGGCATCTTTTTGCCAATGTTTTCTCTTTTATTGTCTTTAGAAAATTCACACTGTTTGTGAATTAGCTTCGAAGCAGGCCTGACTGATCCCAGGAACCAGCAGATCTTCCTTTTATGAGACTGTGATATGTTTTGAAAAGGCTGTCTAACTGAGGTTACATGCTGCAAAAACATTGCTTAATATTATCTGTAACAAGAATTCAAGGGGAAGAAAATTGAATAGAATATTAATGTGACTGACTTGAGCACCTACTATCCTTTTATGCAGACATTGAGCCTTTCCTGTGTTTTTCCCCCCTTTTTTTTACCAATAGAAGTTTTATTTGGGATGAGAAAGCAAAATCAGAAAAACTAGCCTCTTTTCCATGACTTCCAGTCATAAATCTCAAACAAAAAATAAGGCATCCCTGCACACCTCAGACCCTCAGCAGATATGCTGCAATTTGTCAGACTCATGTTATTCTTGCCTGGCTTTTAGAAACAATTTTCCATGAAGGAGATAAAAGGATCTGCTCAAGATAGTTCTGGTAAAATGCTGTGCTTAGATTGACAGTATACTTGAAATTATTATTATTTGACTACAATTCCAGTATTTTTATATTTCGAACAAATGCATTCAGCTATGTTTTAAGGCTGTGCATTGCCAGTGAAAAGTGAACTAAGTGAAAGATCACAGAAATCTTCTACATGAGTAACTCCTTCAGTCAACACATTTCTCTGTTTCTAAAGGATGCTCTTTACCAAGCATTCTGTTTTCTAAAGATTTAAACAAAAGTTACTTTATCTACGTGAATAACCTGACTACAGTATGACTACTTACATATGTTGCATGAACGCATATGTTTATGTGTAGTCAAGGCTGGGCAATGTAAATGGTGTCATGTATGGCATTGTCCTTTTCGTTCATTTACTCATTTGCTTCTGGCAGTGCTGCTCCCAGCTGTATCCCTCTGACTAGCAGAGGTTGAGACTCGTCAATTCTTCTGTGGAAGACCACGAGGGAAAACACAATTGCTGCAGGATGATTCATTCACTAGATGCTGTCTCCCTTCTGAGCAACAATTGAATCATAGCAGATGCCAAGGGTGGAAAAGACTGCCTGTCATAAAAAGCTGTGGCTATTTTTAGTCCTGTGCTTATATCCTGGTCAATATTCCCTCTTCATAAGACTTTCTAAGGTATGTCACACCCTCAAACTGCATTAGTACAGCTGCAATTAGAATTGGCACGTTTTGTCAGCTACTACAGAAAGGCAATCACTGATTCACGATAAAGTTTATTTTAACTGAAATGAACTGAACTCTCAAGATTTGCCGGTGTGTATATAAATCCCTAAAATCAAGAGCATATTTTCTGGAAGAGGATAGGTGTCCCCATGAGCCTGACACAGAGATGATAAGGGAATCGTTGTGGAGTGTTTCCTCTATGCCTTTCCTTGCTGTATCCAACCCTGATATACTGTTCAAGAGAGAACTGTACCTTTTATGATATTTCTTATGTCTTAGACAAGACATATGATATTTGAAAGTTTTTTTGACAGTTTTTGAAAGTTTTGAAATTTCAGGTAACTCCCCTCATTTATATTTTGTACATTTCTTAATGCTGTGAGGGGCTGGGATAGTAATGAAAGTGAGAGATAATGAAGTACAAATTATTTCTTGCTAATATAGGAATCACTGTTCAGCCAAGATAGTTGATGACTGAGGATTTGTAATGGTGCTAGTTGTTGGGTTTTCCTAACATAAGGATGTGCTAGTTAAGATCTAATGAAGTGCAGTTTCAGCCTCTTTATTAACTGTAGCTTACAGATTAGTATATCATAAAAATCAGTCTTCCTGCCTTATTTTAGGATTTCTCTGGTTCTGTTCATATATGTCTTTTGGGGATGAATAATGCATATTGTTATTGGTTTTTAAGGCCCCCTAAACATTCCTCACCAGCTCAGTATCCTTGGGAACTAACTACAGTGCATTCCTCAGCACATATGAGTCCATTCAATGACTACCTCCTATTAGTGTGTAGATTTTACATATCATACTTTCTGAGACCTTTTTCTTTTGTGGGAGAATTTGATCTCAAAAGAGCTGTTTGTTAGCCATTGAGTGGCTATTTTTGAACATAAACTAAGACTTTTTTTTTTTTTTTTTCTTTCTGAGCTCCTCTAATTTGTGTTTGTGGATTGTACACCCAAATTTTTTTAAACATGGGCTAGTATATCCTATAAAATTTCTAACTAATCCTGCTGGTAACACTCGGGCCAAATGGATACTCCCAGTACCACAAGGTGGGGAGAGGAAAGAGTTATGATCATTTGGGTAAACTTACTATCTGAAGCTTTTTACACAGCAATGAGCTGCAGATAACTGTATTACCTATTTTTCTCCAAGTTAAAGAAAACTTTCTCCTCCACTTTCCCTGTATTGTTTCTACTGTTTTCTTCAATGACTGAATTTTTCCCATTTGCTGAGTAAGGAAGAAGTGAACTGGCTTGTGGTTAATTTACTTCCTTGTTTGTGTATTGGGATAATTAATGGTATAGTTTGTAATCCCGAGAATGGTACTGACTAATTCGTTGAGCGCTAATGACGTGTTCATTTAAGTTGCCAGTTTAAGAGGCAGGGCCAAATCCTGATGTCATGGCTGAGATTTTATTCTGTCCTGTAGTTAGTTACTCAGTATCTTCATGAGGGCTTTTCATAAATAGAGGTGACATGAAAACTGAAAGTGGGTTGTCTCCTTGCAAGGTAATACCTAGGAAGAGGGAGGAAAAAAGTCTGAGGATTCCTTTTTGTCCCTGTCCCACTGGGTCCTTCCTTCTGCTCTGTATCTTCCCACCTTCAGTGTTTCATACCTAGCTCCCCAAACTCCTCATCTCTTCCTCCCTTTCCACGGGAGCAGATCCAAAATAAATTAATCCTCATGTTTGCCCCACGCCTTTTCTTTGTTCAGCGGTTGTGCATTGATCTCTTGCTGCACATATATTTCCCCTTCTCCATGTGGCTCAAGATAAGATGGAGAGATAGGAGGAGAGCAGCAAAAGCCAACACGCACAATGTCAAGAGCCACGTTGGACCTGTTGGCAGTGAAATTCCTGGCTTTTTTTGACTTACTTCACAAGACGGGGGGGGGTGTTATGAAATTGTGAATCCCACAGAGACTTTTATGAAAATGAATGTCTGCTTTTGCATTTAAGTTTCCCTTTAAAAGAAAAAACCTACTGTGGAGGTTATAAAATGGGGTAAGCTTTATTTACCTAAGAGATAAGGAATTTTATTGCTTGCAAGATTATTTATGACATATGTGAAGACAAACAGAAGGATGAAAGGAAAGATAACATTTGTTTTGAGTATCCAAGGGAGTACGTTCATGAACAGGGAGATTAGTAAGTACCAAGCTGATTATTTTCCCCATTTCCATCCCCAGGAGTGGAGTTAGAGGGTCATTAGCATATGAAAGTACAGCCAGCATGTGCTACACTTTATTTTTGTCCATCATTTGAGAAAATTAATGGCAACTGACAGTCTCAATTTCATGTTTTGGACAAGTTGCACAGCCTTAATGATGAACTCATAATGGAGTAAAGCTCTGGATTCTCTTTCAGTTGCGTCCCCTGAATTCATACAAGAACATGGTCTTGCTGGGCTGGGACAGGGCAGAGCCTTGTTGGGAATGTGGAGTTCAAAAAAAAGACCAGAGTGGACTTGCTGACACTGCGTAGGATATGACTTTCTTAGAAAGCAATGAGCTAAATACAATTTTAGATTTTTTTGGTAAGATTTCAAATGTAATTCAGGGAGTAGCTGTTAACACATTTTTTTGGTCCTCTCTTTGTGGCTTGAGTTTCTTTAGTTTGTTTAACCTTCCAGGTTTGAAGATTTTCTCCTGAAACAAGGTGGTTAGAAACTTACTACAGACAAAACCCCAAGGCTCCCATGGGAGTCGTGTTGCCTTGCTCCAGGGACTGGAGCTTTTGTGGAGCCACCAGAAGGCACATGGTGAAATCACACCCGTGGGCACCTCTTTCTTGAGAAAGAGGAATAACCTCCCAGCAGAAGTCCCTGGGGCTGGGTTAACTCCACAGCTGCCTCCACCACTGCAGAGGTGAAGTCTTGTCCGATGCAGCCTGTTGGTCCTCTTCATCCCTTCGGTCTGCTTCCCACCTTTCTTCATCGAACCCTGCTTTCATGGGGGGGAGAGTCAGACCCAAACTCGCAACTGTTGATTGAGAACAGGTGCCAGTGAGAATGTATTCCTCATCTAAGAGAGAGTTTGGACATAATCCTGACATTGAAAACAAAATGTCTGCTGCCTACCAAAACTAAGACAAGCTTAAAAATGACCAGGCGGAGGACTAAGAAAAGAGTGATGTGCCATGTTGCCTTTTTTCACCATGCAGTGGTGCAACATGAGGTTTTGAGCAGCATTTGAAGGAGAGGTGAACTTGCTGCTCACCACAAGACAATGAGTTGTAGGAGCGCTAGGTGGGGGAAGAAATCTTCTTACTGAAAGTCAAGCTTGTCATAGGTAGGAAGACTTCTCTCAGGAATAATTTGGGCATCATCTGAAAGAGATAGGTGGTGGATGACCGAGCTCTGGGCAGCAACAGTGGCATTGTCCCCAGCTGTTTTTAAATCAACTTGCTGAAGGATGCAGATGACCCATCAAGCCAATTCAGAATGAAGATTGACAGAATTTTGGGTACTAATTAAAACTCAAGTTGATATTGCTGAGGGCTCCAGATGAAGCTGCCAGACATACCACTTTTCCTGCGCAGACCACCTCTGCTATTCTATGCATCTCTCTTGCGCAGGGCCAGCTTTAAGGGCAGTTGAAAAAGAAAGCTGCCTTACATAGCCACAAGTTAGGGAAGGCAAAAAAAGTAAATATGAATTATTTACTACTTGCCACTGCTTTCAGGGAAAACCAACTATGGTGAGGAATATAATTCCTTTTATATTTTATTGGGAAATGAAGTTAACAGCAAAAAGTGACAAAATGTTAAGAAAATACGATAAGGCCGGTTCAGCTCCTTTTATTTTCTCATTGCCTTCTCCACCTCTTTCTTTCTGTTTTTGCACCTAGCTGTTGCTGAATATTTCTCCTAAGCAGCACAATCTCATTGCTAGTAGTGCAGAAATTCACACTTTTCTTCTGTTAGTGGTTCTTGTGTGTGACATAAAATAATCAGTATTGCCAACTCCATCCATTCAAAAGGAATGACAAGAGGATTTTCTTAAAAGGCCTAAGTTTGAAGTTGATGTGTATGCATGTGTCTAGCATTGTGAATGATGTCAGAGTTCACTCCAGTTGTGTCTTCAAACCTTCCTCAACAATGCATTAGCCATTTCCTTTTTTTTTTTTTTTTTAAAATGGAGATTCTCCTGTTATCAACTGACTTGAGGGACAAGGTCTTCAAAGCTCAGAAATGATTGAAACAAAAAATATACTCAGAATGGTGTTATATGATCTGATAACAACATAGCGATCGAAATTAAAACTTTCATATTTTGTTTTTTAGTTTGGATTTTTTTGGTTGTTGTTTTGGTTCATTTATTTATTTTTAATAAAATAAAAAACTGCCTTCCAGCTGTGAAGTTGCTTTTTCTGCTGTGTTTGTTTCAGCAGCAGAGTCCAAACTGCAGCCTGTGCCGTCCCCCATCCATCAGCAGCCTGGCCGTGCCTGGAGCACTGACATATTTGCCTGGCAGAGTGCTAAGAGTTATAGCAGCTAAATATTTCTGATTTCTCCTCCAGGCAGTGGAATGAGTTTGTGATGTGTCACTTGCTCCCCACCTGCAACGTGAGGTTAAGTCCACTGTTGATCTTTGGAGGCTCAGTGGGTGGGTTAATGAATTCATCGCCTTGTGCTTGGTATAAGTTTAATAACAGCAGAGTGAGTACAGTGCCCTGTTGCAACCGCAGTTACTTTGTCCTGCTGCTTCTCGTTAAAAAAAATAATGCAGCCTACGAAAGAGGAGCTTTTGCTTAATGAAAATGACACTGTCAAGGTTTTTTAGATGTTGTTGGTCTGTGCCCCCTTCCTTTCCCGCTAGTGTCTCTGAGAAGTTGCAAGAAGTTCAGTCTTGCGTGCTATCAAGACGATTGCTATAAACAGCTGCTCTCAATCATCCAGGCAGTGGAGGGATATGTCAGGGCTGACTGAGATGACTCAGAAATAACAAAAAAAAAAAAAAAAAAAAAAAAGAGGTGGGGGGAGAAACCAGGCATTGGTTTGCAAAAACATGACTCAGCTTCTGTTAAGTAAGCCCTCTGTTCAAGCATGTCAACTCATTACACAGCACGTTTAACGGGGTTTTTTGTGTTTCTTTCTTAGCTTGTCCATGCTGATTTCCTGTTTACAGTAGGCTAGGAACAAAACTTGTCAGAATAGCATAAGAGCTGGACCCAGACTGCAGGGGCAGCTCTCTGTCAGAGCAAGTTTTGCAGGATTTAGCTTTAGAGCTGTCCTAGCATTGTCCTCATCTTTAACAATAAACATGGTAATTTCATACAGGCAGCAGTTGTATGTTCTGGTACGCGTACACCAGCTGTCTTCCTGCTCTTAACATTCAAATCATTTTCCAAGCCTGAACTCTTCGTAAATCAAAAATAGGCATGTGTCATTTACAAGGCCTTTCATTTTTAATGCACTTCTTTCAGTGTATTTCCTTATTTCTAAATTTAACCTTACATAAAAGCCATAACTGTGGCTTTTAAAAGCTTTTCAAACATATGGATTGAATGCATATGAAGAAAACAGAAGTGAGAAAGATGCATTTCATGTGCAGGTTTGTTTTGAGTTTTATGGCACAAAACTTACCAAATACGTGCCGTACCTTTGGAGAACAGATAATAAAATAAAGGGACATCAGAATCAGTTGAGTTTGTCTCCAAAATCACCTTTCATTTCTTTTATACATACCAAAGAATTTGAAACAGTTAATACCTATAAGAAACTCTGCAACAATAGACTAGTCCGTCAATTCTGTTTTCAGCATCTATCCAAATGACATGTACATATATGAAAACAGGAAACTAAGAAATTTCATATGCAGTCATGTAACCTCAGCTCTAAATCCCATGTTCTACCAGATTAGTTTCAATGGACATTTAAAATATGTAGTTCTATATAAAATAAACTGTAAAACAATTTTTTGTAAGGAAAGAAGTTCCAGTTTTAAGCCACCAGAGGTTTCTTTATTATAGTTGTTAATAGGGGAGGAAGGAAAAGCATTTTATATTTTAAAAGTAAATTGCTGGTATCTTTTTTGTTTGTTTGTTTGAAAAACATTATTTTTTAATCTTAAAATGAAATCTGTCTTAGATTTTTTTTTCCCTGTCAAGTTATTTGATGTAGTCTTTTAGACTAGAATAGCTGGAATGTGTTGCTGATTATAGCAATTGCCTAGTCTTCCTTTACTTAAAAAGAAGCACATGGACTTGAAAAACCATAATGAAGGAAATCATTTGGGTAGCTCTCCCTGGCAAAGAATTCCTTCCCTTCTCTTTACAGAAAGTGCTGCTTGTGTGTTTTATGATTCACTCGCATGAAACCTCATTCAAATCCAAAATTATCTGAGGCTTCACTTAACACTTTATGGTCATACTGTAAGATGTGGGAGATGGAAACTATGTGGAATATATTGCTATTTAAAGTTTCTTAGCCTGCTCAGCTTTGAAAGTCTAAAGGCTCAACTGAGATCATAGTGGAAAAAGTATATGAAGGTGGGAAAGTGGTCTTCAAAATACTTAGTATGTTATTATAAAGACTGTAAAATTAGATCACTATGATGGTTTTCAAATACTGAGTCTCCTGCATACTAAGCTTTTATGGCATAAGAATTACTCTGGATTCACAAAAAATATATGCTTAAATGCTGTCCTTAGTAAAAATGATCAAGGCTAAACTTTTGGTAGATAGTTGGCATATAGCCACAGCAAGCAGATGAGATGGTGGCATTTAAACTATATGTCTGGCTATAAGGTTTGCTTATAAATCTACTCTTCAGAGACAGAGTTACCAGGAACAAATTCAGAGAGCAAATTTGAGATTTTGCTTTCTATCCTATGCTTATTTGTGCATATTTATTAATTCCACTGCACACTGAATATTCTCAGTAATAAAAAAAAGGCTTTCTTAAGCAAACATTTTTGTTGAAAAGCAGATTTTCAATGGTTAGCATAAATGTTGCATAGTTCTTAAAGCCTTGACCCCGAGAATGAATGAAAGGAGATGACGGGCACCAATATGGTTATATTAAATGGAAGACCACAACTGCAGTTTATCTTAGGATAAAAAGGTGATGTTATATTAGGTTATAAGTGCTAACCATAGTAACCTTTCCTTGTGCAGTCATTAAGAGGTACTAGGATAGTCACCTCCTGCTTTGAAATGTCTGTCTTTCTCAGTCATGGCTAATACACACTGTGTTCACGGCTCTGAAGAGAAAGGCAGCAAAATGTTGTATTATAAACATAACAATCTCATTGTGAACTGTGAGATTTAGTTGTCAGAAATTGGTTTATGGCCACTGTTTTAGGTAACTCATCAGATAATCGCAGCACTTTGAGAGACTAGTTTTCATAAACACAGGGAGTACAGGACACTTGCTTTCCTTCCTTCAGCAGCTTTCCTCTTACTAAGCAAACATACCGAGTGTTTCTGTGCACAGCGCTGTCAGAGGGATGCTAGTAAATGGGATTTCAGATAATGGATCTTCAAAGTGGCAATCCTCTGTGCTGCCTATGGCTTAGCTGCATTAAACAACATACTTTTCTTTATCCAAGTGCTCCACTGGGAGTGGTGGACACCACTGCTGTCCTTCCAGGGTGACCAGACAAATAACTTGTCAGTGAGAGCACCGGTTGCTTTAGAGAGCAATGGAAGTTAGAGTAGTGTC
This sequence comes from Haliaeetus leucocephalus, assembly GCF_000737465.1. Taxonomy (NCBI): domain Eukaryota; kingdom Metazoa; phylum Chordata; class Aves; order Accipitriformes; family Accipitridae; genus Haliaeetus; species Haliaeetus leucocephalus. The sequence goes on along the minus strand of NW_010973034.1, from coordinate 2,092,568 downwards.
TATCAGGAGACGACGTGTGTATCAGAAAACTCAGCACAGGCTGGCTGACAAGACTTCCAGCTTTCTGAAAGACACAGTGACTTAAAGCAAAAATCTGCAATATAGTCTATTTTCCAGTAATTGTTTAGTTTGTTTTGCTATCAAATATCAAACCCTTTTAACGTTACCTAGTATGTTACTAATGAATTATTGAAGTTCCTCTGAATCTGGCAGAGCATGTGCAAAATGAATCCATGTGCCCAATGACATAATCAGTGTGCCGTCAGTCTGGGAGATATTAGATGTGCCATGATAAGCGTAGAGCAGTTGTGGGTGTGCTGGGTGCAGCATGCTGGATCCATGAAGCTGGCAAGTCTGACGGAGCATTCTGCAGTTTTGGTTGCAGAATTCTCAGGTTTAGGCAAAAGAAATCATTAAGTGAAACACAAGAATGCATCCAGTACATTTGCCTTTAGTAAGCTGCCCCAGCTAGATGGTGTCTCTTAATTTTACAGTATGCCTATCCTGTAAGATGCTGCATTCCTCTCAGTTCAGAAGTAATAGTTTAAATTTCATTACCTTCATTCATACACATCTTTAAACCATTTCCTCCTTGTCATTCTATGGAGGTGATGCTTTGAAGGTTGATGCCACCTTTGCTTTTCTCTGTGATTTGAGAGAGAAGTCTCCTCTTAGAACCTTTCCTCTAAAAAGTTTCTGAAATACCAGTTTGATGAACTGAAAGAAATAAATGTGAATTTTCCTATAAATTAAAGAGCTGCCTGAAATAACATATCTGATCAAAAAACGTGATATTTATGCTTCTCTGTGTCCTGCTCACTAGCTTATGGATTGAAAGTCACCAGCAGAATGTCATCATTGCCAGATTCTACATCTGGATCTTACATTTATTTGACAGACATGCAACATCCAAAATATTTAGGCCTATCGCCAGTGACTGTTTAGATGTTGATGCAGGGGAACACACAATGTTCTTCATAGACCAGTGTCCACTCATTCCCTCAGAACTGCCTCTCTCTGGTTTGTGTTCATTCTGTGTGGTTTGAGTGAAGCACTCCTGTACCAGTTTTCTTGCACAGAAATAAAGATGATTGGGGAAGCTGAAAATTTCTTTGTCTGCAGGTTTAGTAATACAGTAGTCATGAATCAGAGCTAGAAGAAACCGAGTTAAAGAGCCAAAAGTAAACCAAGTCAGTGAACTACAAGGAAATCAACAGAATGGAAGAAATTTTAGCTTTTTAACTCAGTAAACAAAGTCAGTGAGCCACAAATCCTACTTTCAATCATCATTTTTGCCTTTTTTATGTACCGTGTTTGTGGAATATGAGCCTCCCCTTCCCCTCCCCCCCCCAAAAAAAAGCTAGCTAGCTATATGCACCATCATGTAGAAGCACAATGTGCATTCATTAAAGCAATTGTGCAGAACTGGGCTTGTCATAATCCACAGAAGCCCATAAGATGTGAAAAGGCTGAGCCTGTTATTTCTGTTTCTTTAATAAGACTAGTTGCTTACGTGCTATTTATTTAAATAATTGCAACCATCCTCTTCCCCCACTCTTGCCTTTTGGAGAGAAAGAACTCCTAGAAATAACTAGTGTCAGCTGTGAATTCTGGAGGAGAAGCCAAGAATATAAAGCCCATGCAAGCGTGGACAGATTTGACCCTCCCCGGGGAAGGTGGTGACACAGTCCCTTTCCCTGGCCCCGGACGGGGTGAGCAGGCTGTTGTCAGCAGCACCTTTTACAGAAGTCCCACGGAGAGCCAAGGGGCTGATTTTTTTTTCTCTGCAGCTGCTCTTGAGAGTCAGCCAGCCCTTGCCATGGATGAGGGTGCACTTTCGCTGTCCCCTGCTCCGAGGGGATGGTATCTGGAGCCTGCTGACAAGACACGGTGTTCCCACAGCACCCCTACGAATGCATTTACATTGCTCGGTATGGGGTGTTCCCTACCAGCCCATCACTTTTGCGCTGCAGTCAGCATCGTTTGCACCGTACCTCGTCTGCTGCGCCGCTGTCGCGTTCAACGTTGCTGAGTGATGCAGGACTAAGCTGAAAGCAAATGGATGGCACCCATTGCCTCGGAGCAAATGAAGCAGAGGGCACCGTGAGGAGGTTCCTTGCTTTGTTGCACCGGCTACATCCATGGCACATGCTGCTGCCGCTGAGCAATCTCAGTAGTTTTTATTTTTCAACAAGTTACAGTGCTCTTTTTTTTTTTTTTTCACGCTTCATCTTTTTGTAACAATGCTAGCCCTAAGGCTTCCTGGGGGTCTGAGTTAAAATTTACAAATGTGAAACTTTTTAAAGGTCACCAGAATGCTTGCTCCTCCTGTCAACAACTTGCCTTGCATGAGGGCTGGAGAAAAGCATTTGGTTTGGTTCCTGGGTATGATTCAGAGCACCCTAGAATAATCCTATAACAGCATATTGAAACCCCTTATTAAAACTGTCACCATGTTTAGAAAGATCTATGGGCTGCAGAAACAGAACATCTTCTTATAAGGTTGGAAAATACAACAGTGCGTCCAAGTCCAAAATGTCCTCGTCTGAACTCACAAGATCTGTTTTGTGTAGCCAGTTAGCAGGCTTCTGGATTACATAAATCGAAGCTGTTCTTCACCCGCAGCCTGGGGAGCTCGGTCCGTGTGTGCTTGTGTTTGGGGTGCCTGCACACGCTGTCCCCGCGGACCCACCTAGGGGATGGAGGTGATGCAGGCTGGTGGGAAATTTGCTCCATCAGAGGTTCCTGGAGGGCTCGCGCTGCATTCAGCAAGGGACTTCACTGTTGCAACGCGCTTACAAGCTGCAGATTGGACTGTCGAGCTAAAGATATCCATGTGTTCGTCAGGGGTGAGATGTCTGGCTTCTCTCTCGGTGGCTGCTTGGATGCTCTGGGTCGGTGGGCCAGTCGCCAGTGCAGTATTTGGGTTTCTTCCTTCTCCCTGCGCTGCTCTTTACTTGTAATGATAGCAACTTTTCTTCTTCCCCTTCAGATCTACTCACAGCGAGCCAGTGAGAAAGAAATGACTTGGAGTATTTTGTATTTATCAACTAGTTGCCAAGAGAGTAAGGTTTAGCACAGCGGAGCTTGCCTTTTGCAGCAGCAAATAAATGGAAGCAACATGCTGCTTGTACTTTGTTTCAACCCTAAGCATGCTCTCTAGTGTATTTTTTCTTGTTTCCTCTGGTAGTGCCAGAAGCCTAGTTAGTACTAGGGCATGCAAAATCATGGAAGAGTACCAACTATATGCCAAAGAAATGAATGTATTTTAAAATTACTTTCTAATTGGATATGGTAAGCAAAAAGGATCAGCACGAGTGTAGGGTAATATAGCCTTCATTAGAACAGGTTTTTCCATATGTTAGCTACATAAAAATGATGTTTATAAGCCATCTAAAGCTTAATTTGTTTTTTGGGGGGTGGAGAGGTAATTGTGAGACAGTGGTAGGACGTGTTATCTCACAGGTAAAAAAGAGACGAGTTGACTGTGGTGTACTCCAATATTAGTTGGTCCTGTGTATGCTTTTAACCTGTGATAAAATCACCTTCAAGGTAAGTCAATTTGCGTTCATTCTGAGATACTTCAGGGTAACAGTGCTGGAATACCTTACAGTAGCTGCTATATTGCAACTGCCCCCTTACTAGGTCATACCATGAAAAAAAAGTAAGTTTTATACTTTATATATTTCTAGTACAATAGCCTTCTATCTAATCACTACTCCTCGTGTTTTTTCAATAAAAAGGTGGGTTTGGGGAGGAAATATATAGTGGCTTTCCAAGTGCATTCTGGGAAGGCATTTCAGGTCAAAAAGGTAGATGAAAGGGATTTTCTTTGAGGAATTCCAGCTTTATATGAGGCTTTATTGGTGGCATAGGATATAAGAGCAAATAGAAGCACAAAAAGTAGTAGAATGTTTTGAAGCATTAACAAATTTGAATAATATACAGGAAAGGGAAGACAGTGAAGGTGTTAAGAGAAGATTGTTACCTCCTTTGAATTACTTTGAAAAAAGGGGAACATCAGAAAGAAAAGTAAACACAGACTTGTGGTTTGAAAGTTAATTTATACTACATTGTTCTACTTCTGCACAGGCTGAGCATTGTTTTCTTCATTTATTTTGTTTGGGAGGATAGTTTTATGCGGTACAACTGATGAATCGCTTTATTGCTTTAGAGGTGCACAACTCTGTCACAATAAATGGTGTTTGATGCACTAAAAAAATAATGGGCAGCAGTAAAACTGTCTTTCCTGTCTTAGCCTGTTAAAAGATAGGTAAGTGGACCATTTAATTTAATTTATGGGAGATAATTAAATAGCTGTAAAACACTGACGCAGGTTTCTCTTTGTTTATACCACATATTTAATATTGAAATAATTTTTTAAATCGGAGCTGAAGATGTTAGTGATCTATTCTCTTAGCAATCCTAACCAGGAAAAAATGGGCTGCTTACTGAAGAAATGGACCAGTATTGACAGAATTCAACTGATTTAGGATAGGCCCCAAAACAAGGGTGTAAATAATAAAAAAGTCATTTGTTAATCAGAAATCATTACCTGGTGAATACTCTACACCTTTTACAAAGCTACCAAACCGCAGAGTGAGTTATTAAATTCTGTTTCTTAGCTGATGGGCAATCATGATTTTGCCTTGAACGTCGCTATGACCATCTCCAGTGGGAAGTTTCATTTTGATTCTAGGCAGTCCAATGACAGCAAGGCCTTGCTTAGATCTGGGCAACTGCATTAATTTTCAGATAAAAATAAATAATATTAGGTTTTGCAAGAATTTTTCCCCTCCTCCTATTTTCCCTCCGTGTATTCAGCTGAAAACAAAAGTATCCTACCTCCTCTGAGAACAACTGAATGGCATTGCATTCATCGGTTCATTTTAGAAATAACATTTATTAAACCAACAAATACCTAACGGGTCCTGGCCTCCCCATCCCCAAGCATTTGGTGGAGAGTTGGCGAGTCAAAGGCACGCTTTATCCTGGCGAGACTCGAGATGGAAGGCGAGAGTCCCTCGGCAGTGATGCGCAGGAGTGATGGGGACCACTGTGAACTTGGTCGTTCCCTCCGGTGTCCCCAGCTGGAAACCCTGCAGGGAGCTGCTTGTGGTAGACGGAATGCACCATCTTAGAGAGATTTTGTTTTTTCTTCTGTAAGACATCAGACTTTACTGCTGGAGCAGCAGAGAATGAATGCATAGTGTTAGGCTTTGCACTTTGATAGTAGCTTCTGGATGGGCTTTTTTTTTTTTTAATTATATATTCTTACTCCCCTAAAAATACATCTCTTAAATGACTTTATGTTATGTTTAAAGCTCTCACCTTCTCTGTTCTAGGACTTTGTCTTTCATCCAAATATGACAAACATAGCAAGGTACCTGAAGCAAACTCAAAACACAGTGTCCTTCTGAACTCTGTTATCTTCCCCATTATGAGCTGGATTAGATGAAAGGTACACTCTTCAACTCAGATTTTGTGGCAGCACCTGGCCTCTGCTCAGAAGCTACCACTCTGTCCTAATGTCCACTAGGTCAGGAGATAGGGACATCCAGCTCTAAAAATAGCAGGCTGTAGCTAGGTCAGGGAGTTCTAGGAGTGAATGATTGCTGGGAGAAGAAATAGGTTACTTTTCTCCTATTTCCAGGTTATGGTCTGGAAGGCAGGTGGAATGTGCCTGACAATGAGCCTTTGCAAGTGGTTTTCACTAAACAAAATCAAGGAGCTGAAATCTACGGTAACGGTCATGCAGTGCAACTCCTGGTCCCTCCTCAAGTCTCTGTGGACCTCTGAAGCGGAGGGTCTGCTCAAAACCCACCCCGCGTGGGACGTCCAGACTCTACGGCCCCAGGAGCAGTTGTCCTCCCGCAACACTTGAAAATCGATGTTGGGCATTTGACTCGCTGCAGAGTTGCCCACAGCCCTGTACCTCGAGTCACAGGAGTCGGTTCAAATCGTCGGCGTTCACCCGGGCAAAGCCGTTTTCCCGTGGAAAGCCGCTGTTGGGTGGATGCCCACCTTCACGCGCCGCTTCTGGAGACCCTTCTCCAGTTCTGCAGCTGGGCTTCGTCCTTGTAGCCCTGCCGTGGAAAGCTCAGGTGGCTGGAGTATATGGCAAGTTGGTGGTTTGTTTCTGCAAAAGAGAAAAGGGCTTAAATCTAGAAAGAAGTTAAAAAGTGCTAGATAACATGTTTTAGCTAGATAATTGCCAGAAAAGATGATCAATTTTGCAGCGTTGCATTGCGCCTCTCAGAAGCTGAAGTGCTCAAGCGTTGTAACTCGCTGCCCTTCCCTAGGTTTTTATGGACAGCTGATGTGGAAGCGACAGTAGTTTTACATCCTGGTGTAGCACAGATCTGTATGTGCGCACATGTATTTTAATACTCAGAAATAAGAAACATTTACATTAAAAAATTGGATCTCAAATAACAAAAACTCGGTAACTTCCAACTTTAATAATGGTGACAAGAAAGCTAAGCTTAAATTGTTAAGTAGAGGCGCTGGTCTAAAAACGTGAGATTTGAAGAACATGTTGCACAGAACTGCTTCAAGTGTGTGTCCCTTAAATGATGCTAATTTAAATTCTAACATTGCCGCATAGCATTAGACACTTGGTTACTTTGTGCAGGTATTAGAAAAAGAACCTTGTCGCTCAGCTATGAAAGAGCTTCCACTAGATGAGCAAAATGAGAGACAAGCTTTTTTGTTTCTTAGTGGTTTGAACCAGAACTCAGGCAGAAATGATCAATGGTGTTATTAATAGGGGGAAAAAAACCCCTAAAAAGTCTGCCTGCATTCTCTATCATAACAAACTTGAAATTAAACTGAAATGCTCCGTTTCAGAGAGCTAGGTCCTGCTGTTTGTATCATGTATGGCATTGGACCAGACGTTTGGGCTGTCCGCCTCACCAGCTGCACCATTAAATCGAGGGTACGTACTACGGGAACGCAGTGGTCCCCGCTCCCCGAACACCAGCCGAGAGCAACGGGGCGGGCCGGCCACCCGAGCCCCTGGCTGCTCGCCCGCTGAACCTTCTCTTAGGTCAAACGACATGTTGATACCGAAGGATGACGACAATCCGTTTTGTCAGAGGTTCAGCTGTGCGTGGTATGCGGAAGCCGGAGGCAGTGCCTCGCCGCTGGCACGCTGGGGAGCTCCGCGAATACATCGCAGGTGGACATCTTCAGCTCCTGGTCACACCGCAGCTCCCGAGGGAACGGCAACGGGAACCTCCTCCAGACCACCTCCTCCAGACCACCTCCCACAGCTCCAGCTGCACGCCAGACCTTTGGATTCGGTCACTCCCCTTCCCCGACTTCCTCCCATCCCCACCAAAACGGCATCTCGCCCCCTCCCTGCACCCCCAGCCCCATCTCACGGAAGGGACCAGACTCCTGGAACTAGGGTCACCACAGCTGCAGGGATAGACAAACACCGTGTCCTGGAAAAGCATGCCTGGTCCCACCAGTTCCTGGCACTTCCCCACGGAGGAAGCTGTAGTTTCCCATCTGGGAGCCAGCCCCGAAAGGTCACCGACGTAAATAAAAGGGGCCAAGGGTGCCGAGACCGGACTTGGTGGTGCTCTGGTTCTAGAAATAGCTTTTCCCTACCTAGTTTGAGACAGGTACTACATGCGTTCCTGTATTAAGTTCCTTATTATGTGATCCTTGTGGTTAGGATTTTGTACAGACATGTGCTTTGAATAAACTATTTAGGTCATGTATAATAAGTTGTAACATGTAAAAGCATTTTTTAAAAAAAAAAAAAGTTTATTTTCCACGAGGAAGAGCAATAGGAAAAATTAAACTGTTTTCCACATAGTTTTCTTGAAACAGAGTCTACAAGGACATATTCAGCACCAAAACTAAAAACAAAAAAAGTACAAACAGCCATAGAATATAATCTATAAAGCAAACATTTAATATTGCACTTTGTTTCTCTAATGTTTGGATTTTACTTACTTTTTCCTAATTCAGATCAGAATTCTATATCAAATACTGGGCTACAGCTGTGAACCTCATGTTTTGTAATGCTGAGAATTGACCAATACTTGTGGAAGAGTAATGCCTCTGAACAACTACCGATGTAATTTAAACATAAAGTCTTTATTTGATAAAAGTTACAGAATTTTTCACTCTAATCACAAAGGCTGTGATGCCATGTCAATTACTACGATATTGGTCAATCCTGCTTCATATGCAGTTTTCCATTATATTGTGGTAAGTACTTTAATGCTATGTATATCAGCAATTGTTCCCTAGTCTGTTAAAGTAACAAAAAAGGAAAAAAAAGTAAAACCACCAAATGCCCTTTTATGCCAACGATCCCATCAGCTTTTAAAATTGTCTGGTTGGAGAGGGTAGAGGGAAGGGACATTCACAAAATTGGCCTAATAACATAAGACATCACCCAATCTCCTTCTTGTCCAATATTCTTGCTCAAAGCCCAAGCCTTTTAACTGAATCACTTAAAACGCGACTCATTTATATTTTATCACCCTGTTGTCATTTTTGAAACATGAATTATTGTTCATGTTCTCATAAAGGCCACTTATGGAAAAGCCTACTTTGTCGCATTTATGAAGCCTTAAAAGCAAGGCAGATGTTTTTAAGAACGAGCACCACGCAGAAACACCAGCCTCCCCTCTCCCGCTCCCTTCTGAGCTCTTTTATTGCACAAGGAGATAGATACTTGATGGATTACATCTTGATTTAAGTCGTCAACACCAGAAGCGTGTCCCTTTGTCAATGGTCTGTGTTACATGGTTTCTGAAAAGGAAAGTTGACTTTTGTTGTAAATCTCTAGCATGTAAGTGCTGTTATTTGTGTTAGCACATCTAATAGCTCCATTGCACTCTTTTCTTCCTTAGGGCACACTCAAAGGCGAGTGCTCTTTCCATGGAATTTCTTGCATTCTGAATGAAAATATGGTAAAATTCACTGTTCTGTTTGTTTTAAAGCTCTTGAGAGTACCACAGAAGATGCAATCATCAAAGCAATTCTAGCTAACTGAGTATGGCTGGTAACACTGATCTTGCCCAGTTTAATTATTACTTCTAGTCTTACTATGTTTACATTATCATAAACCCTGAAGATAATACAAAGTGCACAAACTGAGCTCTTCGCATAGTCCAAGCTTTTCCTGCAGTTTGAAATATACTTTCTACTAGAGACTCATTACATATAGAATTTTTGGTGATAAGGTAACTATATATAAAAATAAATTTACTTTCCCTTCCCATCCCTACTACTTGAGATATCAATCTGTCTATGAAACCTAGACAGTGTATGACTATTTCCTTTTAAAATTCTTTTCAGGATGAGCTGGTGGCTGCTGGTGCTGCTTTCATTTGTGCCTTCTTTTTTTAAAGCTTCACAACTTGAACACCTTTTTTTGTAATGTAGAAAGAAAAATGGGAATGTGGGTGGGTTTTGTAACTTTTGTGTATGTCCCTATTCCAGATCCCCCTCTCGAATAAAGAACAAAAACAAAACACAAACACAAAACGAAAGAGAAGTAACTCAACAGTGCAACGTAACAAAACAAATAGCATTCCAACAGTTTGGCAAGTGATGAGTTCACCTGAGATTAAGTGATTTTTAGGCAGTCTGTAACAAAATGCTGCTTTGTGGTAATAGTAGAAAGGCAACAAATTCTCAAAAGAAATCAGGAAGATATACAATCTTGATGAAGTCTATTAGTTTCTATCAGCTCTCCACCCCCCACCCTATCCCCACATCTGTTGCTTATCTACTACAGTAGGCTGCAAAACATACAGCAAGAAGAATTGGCTTGAAGGCATTTGATGTTTGTAAATAAATCCACAATAGGATCCAAGCTGAAGAGGTGATACATGATCAGCCTACTAGGACAATTCTGAGCATGTGCATATGCAGGTAAAGTCCAGGCTACATTAAATTAAAAAAAGAAAAGTCAGTGCATTTGTCAAAGTCTGTTGCTGTTGTTTTTTGCCAAAGCTTTGTTTTGCTCCTTATTGTGCGGACCACAAACAAGAAGGGGGGTAACAACAGTCTGGCATAAATGAGAAAAAGCTGTAGTGACACTGAACCGCACAACGTAAGCAATGAGCATGTGCAAATTTCCAAACCATTAAGAGGAAACCATCCCTCTCTTACAATGTGGTTTGAGTGTTTTGACACACATGACTGTAGGTTAGTAAGGCTGCTCCTAGTATGTGCCAGTATTTAAGGGGGGAGTGGGAGGGAGGTGGGAAAGCTCAGGTCTTCAAGCATGTGGAGCAGTCCTACAGTGATACTGTAAGCTTCAGAGCATGATCACAGGTTGTTTTCACTTATTCACCATACAGGCAAGAGCAAAACCACTTCTTTGAAAGTGTGTCTCCACTATGATGCCTTGACCTTCAACACGGCAGGTATGATTCAAAACCCGAGTCAAGTCAGCTTTTTACGGATTCCTTCAACGAGAGGGGCAAGATGGTCTGTCATCTGTGGGCTGATCTGGGTTTGGATCAATCTAACCAAAAGAGGAAAAAAACAACAAAAAAACCCAAGGCATTTTTAGAGTCAATTGCTAGAAATAAACCAATCGCAACAAAACCCCACCAAAACTGACAAGTTTAAGACAATCATAGTGATAAATGCCATTCCCAATCCAAAGGTTATTAAAATAACTGAAAAACCTCTAGTCAATTATACAAAACTTTGAATGAAAGATTAGTAACTTGGTGGAAAATTTTAAACTACAGGTTGATGGTAATTTAAGGCTAAGCACAAGGAACTAAAAAAACCTGAAAAAATCTGCTTTAGTAGCACAGGAATCTTCAATTGTTTACTGGACAGTAAAAAGACAACTCATCACTAGGAATGTGACTTAAAATATTTAATTGATTTCAGAAGATGTTTTGCTTCAAAAGACACAAACTTACTGTAAAAAGTCATCCCACTTTTAATTTACAAGTAATTCATCTTCATACACCCCATAAAATGTCTTAGAGGTTCATGTGTTCCACACCTTACTTCTTCCTTTCTACAAAAGGAAGAAGGGGAATAACCTGCTAACTTCAGTCTCCAAAACTGGATAGTAAGAATTGTTGAAGTGTACAGTATGTAGTTTAGTCACATTCTTATCAGTTGATTTTATATAACCATTTTTTTGAGGACAAAAAAGCCTTCTTTCTAAATCTTTAAGTACTTAAAATGAAAAGGACTTGAGTTGTATTCTAGGGTTAAGCTATGGAAGAGTCCTCAGAGAAGTCTCCAGCACACAAAAACCATGCTCCTCTCTGCCCACTCAGTAGCAGATTACTGCTTCAGGAGCAGAAAAGAAAAAAAAATCAGAGGGTGAATTCAGGCAACACATAGCTAGAGGACACTATTTAACTTCTGATACCACTGCTTTTTCCTGAAAAATATGGAGATGGAAAGCTTTTGAAGTTAAGTCATGGTTATTGAGTGGCTTTCACAGAATTAAAAATGCAAGCAGGGATGTTGGAGAAGTCAGAAAGACTACCTTTGTAACTTCTCCACCTGGAACCTCTGAAGGCACTACACACACAGAACCAAAAATGCACAGTAGTTTTAGAAAGCAAAGCTGAAAAACATTACTATGCTGTGCATCTATAGACCCAAAATGTTGGTGTTAACCAATACAATATATTGTATATGTAATGTAAGATTTTAATGAAGTTGCTAAGACGGTAGACAACAGTTTGGAAATTTCTACAAAGCATCAGAACTGTGAAGAATCCTGAAAACTCTTGATGCAGTCCACCTGCACTTTGCCAAAATGAAGTCACCTTATCCCTTACTCATCATTTTAATGATTTCTCCTGAGTTTTAGGAAGGAGAAACAGCTTTCTACATTTATTCCACAAGACAGAATTCAGAAAAGCAGTGAATTAATCATCATATTCTGTCTGAGGTACCTACTTCTGAATAGAGCGGTGGAGGCAGAAAACGGAACTCCTGGATATATGCAAACAATGGTCCTGGAAGCGCTCTCTCAAAGTCATCACAAGCACCTATGGGTGCAAGGCTGGACTGTCTTTGTTCCTCTGTGACCACTTCTGCATAGCTAGGAGGTGCTGCAGGGAAAAAGGCACATGCAGCTCAAACAACAAGTTCTTAACACATGTCAAAATATGTAACATGATAAATATTAAACTTCTATCATTGTAAAATGTACCATTGGTAGGTAAATTATTTCAGTGACTTTTTAACAGTTATTAAACATGAAAAGGAGGGTAGGCGGTTTTGTTTTATTGTAAGGTTATGCTCAAATCCAAGAGCAGACTGATCACTGCTTATTGTGGCCTAACTATCCCCTTGAAATTTAAAGCATACCCAGAATGCTAAATTTCTGCACAGGTAGGAATGATGTAACATTGCCTTCCTCTGGACTCCACAAACCTGAGTCTGGGACTTGTACATAAAAAAGGGATGTTTATTAGATATATGAAAACAAAGGGAAGGAGACACAGAGTTTCTCCTTTCACAAGGGATATTTCCCACTGAAATGAATTACATTAACTTTTCACAAAGCCTTGGCTACTAAGGCTGGTAAAGGACACAAACTCCTATTTTGACAGGTTACAATGCCTTATAACCAAGGATGCAATTGGGATACTGGAGGCAGAATTAATTCTGCACAGGTACAATGGCATCCCGTGTTTTCACTTGTGCCAGCTTCCAAGCAGCTGGCATTTCATTGCTTGTCTTTGAGAGACGAAGGCAGGGACAGAACTCTGTTCTTCTACAGAGAACAAGCAGGTGGCAAGGAAACACCCAGAAAGGATTTCCTGTGGGCTTTATTATGATGGATATAATTTGGATCTGTTTGCATGATAGCAATGAATAAAGCAGACAAAAATCAAAACAAGACTAGCAAATTGACTGGGATTTGTATTGTCAAGTTACCTTCTGGTCTTTCAGGCAGTGTCAGACCAAGCCAATTCATGTTCATGCTACACTGGCTGCTCACACTTGATGTTCTGCTACCAAATGGGTGTAGAGGAATGGTACCAATGACCAGCGGCAAGTTAAGGAATAAATCCATGGCGCCTGGAATATCAACATATACCTAAAGAACAACAACAACAAAGAGGTGTATAAACACTTTGTAATGATTAGACTAAGTTTCCACAGCATTTTCCATGAGGAACTTAAGTTTCTCATTGTCTGTTTTAGGGCCAATGCCCCTGTGGAGCAAAAAAGCTCCCCAAGTCAAAAGCAGCTCAGGATTCTTAACATGACCCCTCACATGGAACTGTTGCCTACTCATAACACGTTTGCTCAGCTGGCACTCCATAACTGTTTTAAGAACATGCATGATTTAAACTGAATTTATTTACAGAACTCCTGTCAGGACACTAATAATAGGGTATCTATTTCTTTTGTAACTAGTTGGCATAGAACGCTTTGTTAGCAATTTGCAAGAAATGATGGAAACTACTCATGCTCAAGTGAAACACATCATCCAATGTACATACCATCAGTGAATACTCCACACGGATTATACTACAGTCGAGGATCGAAGGGGAAACAGGTGGAATTTTCAACTGTTTGCCATTCCAGGTTTCTGTTTTGCCAGATGACAAGGATTCCCCACGCAGGTTGGCAACAAGCTGTTTGACTTCCTTCATTTTCCCTTTGGCATAAAATGCCTGTGTTTGGTAAATGGCTGCCTTTGGCACCACCACACGGGAAGAGCAGTTCTCAATCTCAGCAAAGATCTGAATTGATTCACCTGAAACAGAACAGAATTTCACATTCTCTTTACATTTACAAGGCAGCTTAGAGCGAATTGCCACATTCTGTTATAATGCACTAGATGCTGCTAGCAATGCTCTACCCTTACAAACATCCACTGATGCCAACAGGAATAGGACCACCACGAGCAAATCTAAAAGAAAAATGCACAGGTCTCATAGAAGCAGATGTCCTTCAACAAAGTGGAGACACAGCTAGCATTAGTTAACAAAATTAGTCACAGTTAAGAAAATATCAAGACAATTGCTGAATGCAGACTGAGGTGTAAGAACAGTTTAAATATTTCATTTATATAAAAGCAGCAAGCACAAACTGTTGTTTTAAAAGGGAAGGAAAAACATTTCCTATAATTACTTCTGTTACGTACCTGGGGTGTAGCCCTTCCTTTCAATTTTGGCACTTAAGGATATGGGGCCTGAGGTACAAAACCAACAACAGAGAGTCTTTTCTTTTGTGCCTGCTTGGGGTGACTGCAAGAAAAGAACAACATTGCACATTTTCATTAAGAGTTCCATGAATCTCTATCTGTTTTGATCAGCACAAAAAGTTATCTTCATAATATACTTATTATTTTGATATACATAGCTAGTTTTATTTGGAGGAAGAAAAACCTCAAGGAATTTAAACAGCACTGTGCAGATATAAGGTTTATTCTAATCCCACTACTCATTAACACTGCTTTTTCTGCTACATTTCCATACTACAGTCAGACTTAAAACAGTTTTTACACATAAATACTGTATAACTTAAGAAAAGGCTTTACAGCCTACATTATCCCAAGAAAGAGTTAGCAGAGCTTTTCATTTATCAGTAAACTAGAACATCTCTCAAGTACGTTGCATTTCAGAAACAATAACTAAGCTAAAGTACTGTAACCTTGACTCCTGCTATTTCCTCTGCTCCGGAATGACCCCATTTCATCTATATTAAACAGACTTCGTTATTTTTTTATTTCAGGACTTAGGACTGGATCGAAAGACCACTGAAGTCAAATGGGAGTCCTTTGATTTTAATGGAAATTGCACAAGGCCAATGTCCCTTTGCAAGTCTGATTTTTTACCCATACACACAAGAAACCTATTTCAATGGACTTTGAGGTTTTTTTCCCCCTCCATGGATTAGAATTTGAGGAAGAGGAGGAGAAAAAAAAAGAAAAGGAATTTTAGGCCGAATTGAAATCAGAACCTCATTGAAAGCAGATGTGATACTGAAAATATTTTAATGAAATGACATTTCAGAAATTATACAGATTTGTGATAATTTCCCCCCATTGGTAGAAAACCATCCATATGGAGATTATCAATTACGCAGGCCAGTACATTTTTTACTTTGCATTTTTAAGTTAGCAGTCTCTCACTATAGTATTCTTTTACACTTCACTGTTCCTTCCACAGATTATTCAAAATCAAAGAGGAACAGCTCTCAGAATTTTCATTCTCAATGACGTTTTACAATTTAGTATTACCAATTTAAATTGACAAAGCCTTTTTACATATCTTAGAAGTAAAGAAACTCCAAGTACAGGAAAACATAGCTTTCAAAATACCAGTAGTTACAGAGCTGCTGAACTGATGTAGTACTTAAAAGATCAGCTGTAACTACACTAGCAAATAAATATTAAGTAAAATTAGATGTGGATATTGTTTCAGTTATTATACTTCATTGTTTTTATGCCAGAAACAAAGAATGAGTAATTCTGTCAATTCTTACCAGTAATGAAGGAGTGTTGATATCTATATGTTCAAAGACTGTAAATTCCTTCTTTAATTTTACTGGTAGAAACCAAGGCCTATGCAATTCGGCTTTCACCCAATAGCGCACACTGCCATGTCTGCCTTCGAATGAGGTAGCAAGTGGTCTGTGCAGGACACAAAGGTCAAAATTGAGTAATGTCTTTCTGTCCAATAATGATACAATTGATCAGATCAGGGATTAGTATGTAGAATGGCATTTTTAATGCATTATAGTATTTAATGCAGCGTAACTTATTTGCAAAGTTTCCATCCCTCAGCAAAATTCAAGATTAAAGATCAGAGGAAAAAAAATTATCTGCAATTCATCCTACTATAGTTTTGCAGAGATTTTAAAAATCAATTAAAGAATTGTACTAGAAAAAGCCAGGAGGGTACACAGTTCCTTTAAACTTAAAGAGGCCACTTTCAATTCTGGAGTAAAGCATGTCCTTTTAAGGCCAAATTATGACTACCAACTTAAAATGAGCATTAGCATCAACCAATTATTGTTTTGGATACCATATTTTGTAAATCATTGTCTATTGTCCACTTGGCTGGCATCTCAGTGTCAGGTTAATTTTAGCTGTAACTCAGCACTTTTGTAGTTTGTTTCACCTTAAGCAGAGTAAGTATTTTGAGTTCTGAAGAGAGAGGCTATTTTGAGTACCTTCTAATCTTCCTCTACCCTGACAAGACCAGCTTAAAACATTTATATTGTATATGGGCTGTACATTTATAAGCAAATATATACATAAAAACATCAAGCCTATTCTGCTCTGAACTTTTGACAGATGAAAGAAGTCCTTTTTGGGAGCTGGAGGCAAAACGATGTGGAAAGGATCTCCAAACCTTTCAGCATCACCTTTTTTTCCTGTAACATCATAAAATGAAAGACAGAAGATCTTTATATTCCATTTATCTCCAATTAACAGTAGTTTTCTGTAACTTATTTTTACGCAAGTCATTTTCTTCTATTATACTATGTTTTGAATACATTATAATATATAAATTAAATTATTTGCAAACCTCCCATATCTTCCATGGGGAATACTACTAGCCTTGCACATCTGAGATGTTTACTTTATCTCCCTAATAATCCAAATGAAAGGATTTTCTAATCAGTCTAATATTTCATCCTGTCCCATACTCTTTAGGGCAAAAATCAGTAAGGCCAGTGTGCATCACCTTTCTTTCCACTGTTGCTCTTCAGTTTAAGTAAATTTTGGAAGTATTCTATGGGCACAAAATAACAAATAAGTAAGCAGTGTCAAACTTCAGCCTTTTAATACCAGCCTTTGTTTTTTCAGTATTATTAACAGCTCGTTTCACAGTTATTCTTTCAGGTCACTTAAACAAAGAACCTGTGCTTTGGCCAATGCTTGTGATATCTTGCTGGCTATCTGCTTCACTTCAAGCTAGGCATTTCACATTCGTGTATAATGTTTTGGTGGGGTTTTTTTTGTATTTAAATGCCCCTTCCAACTCCACAAAGATCAGTATTAGCCTTCTTTCTTTTTGTAGTTGAGATTTTCAGAACGCTAAATTGTCTTTAAAAATCTCCATGTATACATGTCTTCTCCGCTGTTCCTGTAAGATCTACTGTAAAGTCCGGTGCTATTCACTTTCAAACTGACCCGCAGAAGCGTTGATCATCTGCAGGTTCTCCTAAAACCAGCACCTCTAATAAACAGATGGTTTATTAGCTTTAATATTAGGTACTGAGCTATTTCACATAACACTGCCAAATTTTTTCAACCTTAATGACTTCACTGCTTGCCTTTTACAGCAAAAGGCTCCTTCTTCCATCCATGTCGAGACTCCCTCTGTTCCAGTGTACTTAATTTTATTGCAACTTGTATTTTTAGCTCATTTCCATATTGGTAACTCCTCTATGTATAAATCTCCCATTCACAATGTCTACATTACACATTTCAGACTCAGGGGGGTGTGGAAACAATCTTTATCTTAACACTTCTGCTCTCACTCCTGCTTCACCTCTGCTGAGACAAATGGGATTAGGTATTGGAGTTTTTCTTGCTTCATCCACCCATCCTTCTGCTTATTCCCATCCAGGCTTTCTGCATAAAGGCCAGCCTGAGTGCAGACAACCTATTTAAACTAGAACAACCTCCTCTTTTGTTCAAAGGTAGCTAAACTTGCCACATCTGTTCCAGACTAAGCCCAAACAATTCAGCTGTGATCTTATCTCTAGTTCTGCTAGCCTACATGGCTCCAGTAAACTGTTGGCTGGATTAGAAGGTATCTCAGCCACTCTGCAGTACTCCAGCAATGGTTCACATTCCTCTTCCTCCTCTTGGGAAGGGGTAAAATACTGGAAGACCTAGTAAGTCAATAAGACTTGGTCAAAAGGAAGTGAGCAACTGGGCAGCAATGAGCTCCCAGTTTGTGGAAATAAAAAGAAAAGCAAGCGTGTGTCAGTTTAAAAAAGCAACCTCTTCAGTTTAATGAGATTATGTCCTCCACTGCATGTCAGAGCACAATTCCTACTACCATTGAAAAGGTTTCCCCTTCACCCACAGCAGGAGTTTTGCTCAGGCGGGTGGGCAGCAGGGCACGAGGACTGCATGCAGGCACTTACGTCTGTGGAAGCTCAAAGCTGAATGCATATTCGTGCCTTCCCGAGTGGATGGTGTGAAGGCCTTCTTCTGAATTGTCATCATCTAGGAGGAAAAAAAACCCAATATGCTATTCCAC
This sequence comes from Haliaeetus leucocephalus, assembly GCF_000737465.1. Taxonomy (NCBI): domain Eukaryota; kingdom Metazoa; phylum Chordata; class Aves; order Accipitriformes; family Accipitridae; genus Haliaeetus; species Haliaeetus leucocephalus. The sequence goes on along the minus strand of NW_010973034.1, from coordinate 2,074,365 downwards.
CTGTACACATTTTGTACATTACATGGGCTTCTCTTTCAGAATAAAAGGATTTACACACTCATTACTGCACTTGAGAACGTGGTGCAAGGGTCTCTGGTCCCTTTGCATTAACTACTGGATGCATGGACAAATCCTACCTACAGAAGAGTAGGCAAGATTGCCAGATTCACCTTACAGAGAAGCAGAGGTTAATTTGCTTTCATTTATGATCTTGCCTCTGGACACTGACACAGTTGTAACTGCTGCCATTTCAAGGCCCGTCTGCAAGACCTGTAATGGAAATCATGCTTTCCACTGCGATTCTTAGTTAAAATGAAATAGAGATGGCTCTTTAACACCATTAAGCAATCTGCGTGAAGTCTGCTGTGTAAGATTAAATTTAGTAATTCAACTTCCTTTTATCTCCTGCCCAGCAAGAGTACCCACAAATTAATCACAAAAAAAAGGGGGGGGGGGGGGGGAAAAAAAAGGTTGTACAAGCACCACCTGGAAAGTACCAGAGGCACAGAAAATGGCAAGCTGCTCAATCAATGCTGTCTAGAGCTAAACTTTTTGGTTTTTGATAGGTTAACTTGATCTTGCTTGGACAGCGAGATCCAGGTATTTGCTGGTTCCACCCAGAAAGCCAGCCTTCATTTATGGTCATGATTTCTTGTACGCCTTTAAGCACTGCAACAAATCTGCAGTTTATTCTGACATAATTACCGTAAGAGCAGAAAAATGCTGACTCCATCAAAATAGAAAGTTGAGAGAAAAATAACTGAGCACCTCGCACATAAAAAGGGCTGGAATAATAGAAGGGGATATAGGGAGACAGTGCGAAAAGCAACCGCTTATACTTAATGGTCTGAAGCATTAATGGAGGTAGGCAGGCACACAGGAGGGTTTTAAGTTCCCATTGTCCTACAGAAATGCCGATGCTCCCTTTCCTGTCGTGTGCCGCAAACGCTGACAAAAATCTTTAAAAAAAAAGGCGAAACAAACCAAAAAAAAAAAGAAAAAAAAGCCTCCACCAGCAAGCTGTCGACCAAATGCACCTTCAGCACACAGCGTCACGAAATACATGTCAGGAAAACGCGCCGAAATGGCGAGACAATGTGTTTAGCGTGAGGGTGGCTTGCCTTTTTTTTTTTTTTTTTTTTTTTTTTTTGAGAGAAAGAGAAGGGGAGCGTGGCTTTTGGCGTTGGCTCCCTGTCCCCGCACGGCCACCTCCTCCTCACAGACAAGTTCCCCCCTCACCACCCCCCCTTTTCTGCCAGCTCAGCAGTCCCGCCGAGCCGGGCGGCCGCGGCGGAGCTGTGGTAAACAAGTGCTGAGCTGTCAATCAGGGGCCAGGCTGGAGCAGGAGCCGACCGGCCTAAACCGGCGCGAGCGGATCCCCAGCCAGCCGCTCATATACATACGGTATACGTTACACCCGCCGCCATTCCCTCAGCAGCTCCGCGCCCCGCCGGCTGAGGGAGGGAAGGAAGGGAGGCGGGGCGCCGACCGCCTTTTGCCGAGACCCCTCCGGGGACGTTACCGGGGTGTGTGTGTGGGGCGGCGGCGGGGGGCGATGGGGACGTGACTGGCGGCAGGGCGTCCCGCCCTCACAGAGGGGCTTCCCCCCCCGCGCCGGCTCCTCAGGGGAGCGCTCCCTCCCCGCCCCCGGGGGAGGGGGGAGGTGTGCGCTGCCGGCGCACGCCGGCTGTGCGGGCAGGGGAACCTGCTCCCCTCCCCGCCCCGCGGCCAACGGCTCCTCCAATCAGCGGCTGGTATCGCCTTAGCAACAGGGCCAACAAACCCCGACCGGCCAATCAGGGGGAGGGCGGGGGGCCGGGTTTAGGATCGCCAGGTCCGGGGAGCGGCGCCCGGGGGCAGTTATTGAAAGGCGGGCGCCGGTAGCGGCTGACGGGACGCGGCCCTTCCCCGACTCCCCCCACCACCACCGGAGGCTCTGCACCCCTTCTGTCACCCGCGA